>NC_044311.2:63258338-63560302 GCF_007474595.2 Lynx canadensis
ATAGACCTGAGATCCAACTCCCACCAATCACCTAACCTCTATAAGTCCCTCTTCTGACTAATGGGCCACAGTGACATTTGGGTCTCCCGGAATCAATGTCACTTCATAGCCATTGTCCAGTAGACCCCAAAGGGTCTGATTGTTTCCTTTTCCCCAATGCACAGTTACCCTAGTAAAGGTTGTAGGTCTCTTTGGTAGAGGCTAGAGAAAGATTAACTATAAATTTTTGGTAGTGTCCCAGTGGCCTCCCTTTCATTTAAGGGTTTCTGGGTTCTGTAAACTGGCCGGAGAGTCTGAGAATTTGATTGAGGGGCTGTGACTCTCTTTTTATGACACAGGTTAGACTTTTGTTTTACTTAACCAAAGACTTCTCTACTGATCCAGTTCAAGTAAGAATTTAGTAAGCTCCCTATCTATTTCATTTCTAGGAACACCATGATGAGCCAATGACATAGGTCTGCACAAGCCAGACTAATTACTGCTTTGACTCTGCTGTCCATCATGGTAACCATGCCCACTTAGCCTTTAGTACTTAAGCACTGCCACTTGGCCCCTGCCACCCTAGGATCTGATTACTCCTATTGCATTTAGTTTCCCAATCGGTTTGAAGCAGTTCCCACTGTAAGTCTGGCCTGCAGAGAAGAGTGATCGCAGAACTCTCTGCATGCCAGGGCGCCTCTCATAAACTGCTGCAGGGTGAGTGTGTCCCCCCAGACTCCGTATATTGAAGCCTGAATTCCCACCATAATGGTATTTAAGAGCCTTTGAGAGGTAAATAGACCATCAAGGTGGAGCCTTCATAAATGGAATTAATGCCCTATAGAAGAGACAGGAGAGAGAGACTGATCTCTCTCATTGCCCTGTGAGGATACAGCAATAAGATGGCTGTCTGCAAACCAGGAATAAGCCTCTCACCAGACACCACAACTGCCCGCACTTCACAGCCTCTGTAACTGTGAGAAATAATTGTTCGCTGTTTGAGCCGCCCAGTCTGTGGTATTTGTTATAGTACCCCAAACTGGCCAACGCCAGCCCATGGGCCAAATCTGGCCCTGCCACTTATTTTCCTACAGCTCTCAAGCTAAGAATTTGTTTTTAGGTTCTAATGATTGGGGTGGGGGAGATCAAAAGAAGAATGATATTTGGTGACAAGTGAAAATTATGTGAAATTTAAATTTCATATCCATGAAGCAGAGTCTTATTGGAACACAGCCATGCCCACTCATTTATGTTTTGTTGTCTATGGCTGCTTTTGTGCCACAAGGGCAGGACCTGAGGAGCTGCAACAGACCCCATCATGACCCCCACTCACTAGGTGGCCCTCTACAGAGAGAGTCTGCTGACCTCTATTCTAGATCATGGATCACTCCATGCTGCACCTTTTCAGAGTAGTTAATACAGCACACACACCATCCCATACCCCAACTAGACTGCGATCACGTTCATAAAATCCTACGTGGTGAGGGTGACAAATCCAGCAGACCCAGATATGAATACTGGGCTCACTACCTTATGCTTGAACGAGTGATTAGACTGCTTCAGGTTTTAGTTTTATTATGTGAAAAAGAAAGGAACAACGACACCTTATAAGATTGTTGTAAAGTCTTAAAAGGCCAGATGTAAAGTCTAAAAAAGTCCCGTTTGTTTTTAACTTCACTCAGATTTGCTCAATAAATGTTATTGAGTACACCTAATATCAATAGTTTTAATGCTTGGTGAGGGAATAAATACTTGAATATTTGGATGAATGAGGCGTAAATTCTAGCATATCCTGAAAATTGGAATGACAACAATGTATAGACCTGCTTTCTGTTTTCCTTGAAAGCAATCTACTAAAACCAAGTACTTTACGAAACCAAATAGTGTTGAAACTGAAGACAGTCTCTGGTCCTGCTCCTCTTATCTGCTCTTGCCGTAATTAGTATGCTAATCATATGCTAAGCCATTTTATCTTCCCTTGTACACCTGTGGTGCACCATACATAGCTCTATCTCCCCAGGGGCCGCATAGTAGAAACACAGAGCACGAAAGCTAGAAGGGACATTAGATGTCATGTGATCCATGCTGATGAAGAATCCCAGGCAAAAGCAGAGTTTGAACCCTGATCTCCTATGCTCCCAGTCGAGAGGTTTTTTGTTTTGTTTTGTTTTTGTCTTGTTCCACAAAGCCTTACCTCAACATATAGGTGGCTCAATAAACACTGGAAGATACTATGTACTTTCCATTCTGCCTTTATGCTTTTGTTGTTTAGCATTGTGACAGCCTAGAATTGTTAGAAGCATGGCTGTAGAATCAGACATACTTAGATTTTGAATAATGGCTCCACCACTCCTTAAACTGTGACCTGTGGCAATCCTGCCAGCTCCACCTTCAAAACATAACCTCATCTCTGGCCACACCATGCATGAATCATCAAGAAATTAACCAAATCTGCTACTTTTTCTTCTCTTCTTCGTCTTCATCTTCTTCTTCTTTTTTTTTTTAATAATCTTTCATTTTATTTTTATTTATTTATTTTATTTTTTAGAGAGAGAGTGTGTGAGCAGGGGAGAGGGGCCAGAGGGTGAGAGAGAGATTCTTAAGCAGTCTCCACACTCAGCACAGAGCCCGACATGGGGCTGAATCCCACACCCTGGGATCATGACGTGAGCCACAATCAGGAGTCGAACGTTCAATTGACTGAACGACCCAGGCACCCCAAATCTGACCACTTCCACTATTATCCACCTAGGCCAGGCCACCATCACCTTTCTCCTGGACCACTGCAATAGGCTCCTGACAGGCCACCCAACTTCTAGCCTTATTCCTCTACAGTCTATTCTCTACATGGTAAGTAAGCTTTTAAAACTGTAAATCAGGGGCACCCGGGTGGCTTTGTAAGCATAGCACACTTTGTAATTATGTGTTGTTCACTTGTTTTTCTTGTCTATCTTTTCTCTCTAAACTGTGAATCTCACAAGGACAGGGACTACAACTGTTTAGTCCCTACTGTATATTCAGTGCCTAACACAGTGCCAGGCACTTAGTAAACTCTCAATAAATAAATGTTGGAAGAATAAATAATATATAAGTCACTCACCCAAAAAGGTGTATTTCATCTTTGATCTTTCATTTCCTGTACATGATGAATGGAGCATTGCCTTCTCCCCCCCCCCCCCCCCCCGTTCTTTATTTACTCTTAGTTAAGGAACCATGCCACAGTTGTCCTTGATTTGTACCTGAGATTTGCTTTAGTTAGGTATGGTAAGGTGACAGACACAGGGACACCTGCCTTTGAAAGAAGAGTTTATTATTTACAGCTTCCAGGCCGGGGTTGGGGGGTGGGATGGGGGGGCATGCCACACTATGGGGGCCACTGGGGAAGTACCAGTGTCCATTAGGAGGCAGAAGAGTGAAAGAGAAAGCAGGGCCAGAGCATTCATTGTGGTTTCTGCAGGAAGGAATGGACAAGGCAGTTGTAAGAAAGTTTGAGCAAATTTGGGATTGGATACTTTGAATAATTTAGCAGGCTCTTGTCTATAGGGGTGGTCTCTAGTTGCCCAATGCCTGGCCCTAGAGTAATTTAGAGCAGGGGGAATAGTGGCTTGTATATGAGTTAGATTAAAGGAGGTGTTTAGGGATATAAAGTCTGGGTGGGTTGGTTGCATATGAAAGGTATGGTCACAGGGGAGTCATTTGCTATCTCTAGGAATAGCTAGCCCTGGGAAGTCCCCTCTGTCAGTAAGGCCACCCAATGTCAAGCTCACAAAATAACAGAGTAAAAACCAAGATTTAATACATGTCCAATTTAGGTATGTATGAAAGTTTATTCCCTGATCAAATTCTTCAGATTGACTATAACCCATTATTACTATGTGGTATTTTAAATACGCTATATATTTATGCAGAGTATAGTATGATATACATTCATGTCAGAATAATTTCTGCTATAATGATTTAATATATATAGTTTATTCAAATAATTTGTGTAATATTGATGTATTATTTTGAGAAATGCTTGGGTTATTCGTTTGAAGTAGTTTTATAGAAACAAATTAAAACATTTAAAGCTGAAAATTTCTCTTAGCCAATACTATACTATTTAATCTACAAATAAATTACCTCTGTCTGGGGCACCTGGGTGGCTTAGTCGGTTAAGTGTCTGACTTAGGCTCAGGTCATGATCTCCAGGTTTCTGAGTTCCAGCTCCGCATCAGGCTGTCTGCTGTCAGCACAGAGACCACTTGGGTCCTGAAGCAAATGAGGGACAGAGAGAGGGAGAGAGAGAATCCCAAGCAGGCTCTGCACTGTCAGAGGGCGCACAATGCAGGACTTGAACTCAGGAACCATGAGATCACGACTTCAGTCAAAACCAAGAGTTGGATGCTTAACAAACTGAGCCACCCAAGCAGGGAATTAAATGTGTGTGTGTGTGTGTGTGTGTGTGTGCGTGCGTGTGCGTGTGTGTGTGTTGTGTGTGTGTGTAGGAATCTTTGTCTAGTTTAATGCAGGAAGATAGGCAAAGCCTGGAATCTAGAGTGAACCTGAGTTTAAGTACTGGTCCTGCTCATGTGTAGCTGGTTGTTATTAGGCAATTCATTTACCCTCTTCGCATACCAGTTCACAACATTACCAGTTGAGCTTATTGGGAAAACATCAATTAATCTGATGTGATTGTATTTGTAAAAGTGTTTTGTGACCGCAATGTACTATGCACATGTGTCTAGAATTTATAATATACTGCAGGGACTTTTTCAGAGTAAGAATTCAGAAGGTTTTTCATTGTTGTTGTAATTGTAGAAATGTTCAAGGGCAAGATTAGAGGAAGGAACACTAAAAATTGATTCAGGAAAAATAATAATTCACTGTCTATTTACATAATGAAATTTTGGATTTGAAGGGTACTTTCCATCAATGAACTTCAAAGAGCTTTGAGATGTTTGTTTATTTTCACAATATTTTGAAGTCAGCCAGGTTAACGTTGTCATCATTTATTCTCTGAAAGGGAAATAAATTCACAGCAAGTTACATAACCTGCTTCAGTCAAAAATAGAGCCAAGTCTTTCAATTTTGCCATGTAGTGCTCAGGCTGGAGATTGTATCGTTCT
Source organism: Lynx canadensis (assembly GCF_007474595.2). Taxonomy (NCBI): domain Eukaryota; kingdom Metazoa; phylum Chordata; class Mammalia; order Carnivora; family Felidae; genus Lynx; species Lynx canadensis. The sequence goes on from NC_044311.2 coordinate 63,263,426, forward strand.
CAACATAAGTACTTTTTTTTTTACTGGTATTATCTAAGATTTAGTTTTACCAAAATACTAACTGAAGTAAGCGATTAAAATATAGAAAATGTCACCAAATAATTATTTTTAAAAATTTTTTGAAGTTTAAAAAAAATTGTCTTTTGAAGTTTATTTATTTATTTTGAGAGAGAAAGAGCAAGTGGAGGGGGGAGAGAGAGGGTGGGAGACAGAGAATCCCAAGTGGGCTCCTCACTGTCAGCACAGAGCCCAATTCAGGGCTTGAACCCATGAAACCGTGAGCTCATGACCTGAGCCAAAACCAAGAGTCAGATGCTTAACTGACTGAGCCACTCAGGTGCCCTGTCACCAAATAATTATTAACAATTCATTAGAAAATAGGCCACATCAAGTGCCTCTAATATGCCCAGATTTGGTTTACATTTAATAAAGTCAAAATTCTGTATCGTCTCCTGAAGTCCCAGAAACACCATTCTTATCTACTTCGGGCTACCCTTCCCTCTGCTGTCATCTAAAGACCCAGTATCTTCACATTCCTCTTCTCTTTAAAACTTCAGTGGATTTAGGACTAAATCATAGGACCAAATTCAAAGTTCCTTCTTTCGCGTACAGACTCTCTATTTTCTTTTTTTTTATCACTTAAAAAAATTTTTTTTATGTTTACTTTTATTTTTGAGAGAGAGAGAGAGAGAGAGAGAGAGAGAGACAGAGCACAAGTGGGGGAGGAGCAGAGAGCAAAGGAGACACAGAATCTGAAGCAGGCTCCAGGCTTTGAGCCATCAGCACAGAGCCCGATGTGGGGATCAAGCTTACAAACCCTAAGATCATGACCTGAGCCGACGTTGGACACTCAACCGACTGAGCCACCCAGAGCCTCTATTTTCTGACTCTAAAACACCTTCTTCTGCTTCCAGCTGCCTTTATTCTTAAGCCTTATTGAACTTCTTGCCATTCAGACCCAAGCTAGGCCTTTCCCTGCTCTGCCTTTACACTCAACATTAATTCCACCGAAAACAGCAATATGAGGTTGAGGGGAGAAAGAGAGGGCTATGCTTGTTGAATACTTACTCAGTGCTCTACATACAGTATCCTATCTAATTTGCACCCATGAAGTAGGTATCCTCTATTTCACTGATGAGGATATTCATTTTAGTGAGATTAAGTAAACTGTTCAAAGTCACACAGCTAGTATGGCAGGACTAGCTTTGGAACCAAAGTCCAACTCCAAGATACATGTTCTGCCCTTTTCAGTATGGCTGTCTCTCTCTATCCATTGTCAGCCAGCATTATCCTTCAAATTCCACTCAATATTTTCCCCCTTTGACCTTCACAGCCTCTCCCAGATGGAGTTAGCTGCTCCCATAGTACTCTGTTTATACTCCTCTATGAGTACATATATTTTTAATTGAGGTATAATTTACACAATATAAAATCCATCTGTTTAAAATATACAACTCATGGGACCCCTGGCAGGCTCAGTTGGTAGAGCGTGTGACTCTTGATCTCAGGGTCATGAGCTCGAGCCCCACCTTGGGGGTAGAGTTCACATAAAAAAATAATAACAAAGCATATAACTCAGTGTATATTAAAAATGTTGTGTAATGACCACCACTATCTAATTTCAGAACATTTTCATCACTCCAAAAGAAACTTCATGATCATAAGGCAATCATTCTTTTTTTTTTTTTTTAAGTTTATTTATTTATTTTGGGAGCGAGCGTGTGTGAGTGGGGGAGAGGCAGAGAGAGAGAGGGAGAGAGAGAATCCCAAGCAGATGCCACATTGTCAGTGCAAAGCCTGATGTGGGGCTCAAACCCACGAACTGTGAGATCATGAACTAAGAGCCAAAATCAAGAGTCCGAAGATTAACCAATGGAGCTACTGAGGCCCCCCAGCAATCATTCTTCATTCACCTTCTCTGCAATCCCTGGAAACTCCTAATCTGCTTTTTGTTCCTTTGGATTTGCTTATTCTGGACATTTAATATAAATGGAATTACACAGGATGTGGCTTCTTAGCATAAATATTCAACATCGTCATAACTTTCAGGACTTAATTCCTTTTTACAGATAAATATGATTCCATTTTATGGATATACCACATTTTGTTATCCATTCTTTAATTAATAGATATTTGGTTTGATTTCACTTTTTAGCTATTACAAATAGCACCTCTATGTATTAGTTTTTGTGCAGACATATGTTTTAATTTTCTTGGTTATATAACTAAGAGTGGAATGTCTGGGTCATACTCGGTGTTTTATATCTTAAGGAATAGTCCAGCTGTTTCTAAAGCAGCTTCACCAGTTTAGATTCCCACCAGCAATGCATGAGGGTTCCAACTTTGCTCATCTTTGCCAACATTTGTTATTATCCACCTTCTGATTATAGTCAAACTAGTGGGTATGAAGTAGCATCTCATTGTGATTTTGAGCTGCATTTCTCAAATGACTAATGATGAATACTTTTTCATGTTTTCATTGGCCATTTGTATGTCTTCTTTAGGGAAATATTTATTCAAATCCTTTGCCCACAAAGAGAAATTAAGTTATGTGTCTTTTTACGGTTTAGTTGTTAAGAGTTACTTAAATATCTGAATACTAGTACCATATCAGATATGTGATTTGCAAATATATTCTCACATTCTGTGGGATGGTTTTTCACTTTCTTGGTGGTGTCCTTTGAAATACCCGCGTTTTTAATTTTGATGAAGTTCTACTTATCTTTTTCTTTTGTTATTTGTGTTTCTGGTGTCAGTCTAAGAAACCATTGCCTAATCTTAGGTCACAAAGATTTACTACGTTTTCTTCCAAGAGTTTTATAATTTTAGCTCTTACATTTAGATTTTTAATCCATTTTGAGTTAATTTTTATAATGGTTTGAGTAAGGGGTCCAACTTAATTTTTTGTACATGGATATCCAATTGTTCCGGCATCATTTGTTAAACAACAACAACAACAATTATTTCCCCCAATTTTAATTGGGTTGGCCCTTGCCACATGATTTGATTTGATTTTTAATGTTTATTTATTTATTTTGATAGAGAGAGAGAGAACAAGAGCTCACAAGCGTGGAGAGGGTCAGTGGGAGAGGGAGAGAGAGAATCCCAAGCAGGCTCTGTGCTGTCAGTGCAGAGCCCAACACGGGGCTTGATCCCAAGCACTGTGACTCATGACCCGAGCTTGCAATCAAAAGTTGGATGCTTAACCAACTGAGGCACCCAGGCACCACTTACCACATGTTTTTCAGTAAATGTTGACATACATCTACTACTGTGAACTTCCTAGGGTTGAGTTTTCTTGTAGTCCCTATCTCCATGTCCAGCATGGGAGTATGACATAGTAAACCTCAACTAACATGTTCAAATGAATGAAAATCTGTTTGGAAATTCCTAGTGTCGACCACACAATACTAACTGCCATAGGCTTTGCTGGGTCCTGGGGAAGTTTTATACAGAAAGAAAGCTCACAGTTTAGTGAATTTTTCAAACCAGAAGTTCCTAAGAGGCCCCAGAATCTTATAATTCTAGACTGGAATGGATTTTGGAGATCATGGGCCCCCTCGTTTTTCAGTAAGACAAAAGCAGACCTTGAAAGGGCTAAGTAGCAGCCTGTGGCCTATCTCATGTAATTTGCCAGAGGGACCCGGATCTCTTTGAAATTACATTCTATTACAAGTTAACAAAGGACTTTTCAGTGAGTCCTTGATAAAGCATTTTTCAGTTAGTCCGTGATAAGTCCCTTCCAGATGAAAGACAATTGCTTCTGTTTTATATCACACTTATCTTAAGAGATAACTGCTATCAAAGATTGAAAACAAAATTCCTCCAACCTAGCTGTACATAATTACTCCTCTCTCTGAATTTCTATAGATCATACTTGCTTTTGCACAAATTAGCAATGTCTTCTGTATTGCCCTGTTGCTTTGAATTGTTATATAATCTTGAATTATTATTTATCACAGGTTTATGTGTGACCTTCCTAAGTAGACTATCTCACCTAGACTTAGTGGCAAAATTTGGATTTTACATTTTATTGTATGAAACATAGAGCCTTGTGCCTAGGAGCCCTGCAGTACATGTTTCTTGATATTATTTGCATATTTCAATAATTCATGTTTAAAATCAGAAGCTAGTCGGCCTAAGTGTCATTCTGTTTTCCCCGTTCCACAGATAATAAGGCAGCTTACTCAGATGCTCAGGGTGAGAGGCTCTGAGGAAAAGAATCTTCTGTCTTTTGGAAATTTTCTAGTGCCTCTTTACTTGCCTTCCTAGAGGAATGGAGAGACTAGAGACCCAATACTTTAGTACAGATGTATACTTAAATATTTCTTAATCTTACTATTAAAGCTTTTAAATTCTATCTAAAGGATAAAAAAGATTGGCAGCATTCCTCTAGGAATTGAGTAACTTAAACTAACTCTCAAGGGAACTCTGCGTATAGTTTTAAATTACTGAGGTCAGAAAGTAGAAAAGACATCCTGTTTCTCTCCTTAAATCAAGCTTGCTTTCTAGTTATGAGGTGGAAAAAGAAGACAGAATAATCTAGCCTCATACTGATAGTGCTTTGCAGGACATAACCAAAATCTTGAAAGTGTTGAGTTAAAATGTTACTTATTCTTTTAATTTTTAAAGATTTTATTTTTTAAATAACTCTACATCCAACATGGGGCTCAAACTCACAACCCGGAGGCCAAGAGTCACCATTTTCTACTGACTGAGCCAGCCAGCCACCCAGAGTTAAATTTTAAATTGAGATGAAATAAAAGGTTGCTAAAAAAAAAAAAAAAAAAAAAAAAGGTTGCTGAATGAGACAGAATGAGTATGTCATGACTGATACTCAGTATACAGTCATGCATCTATGGGATACAGTGAGCCTATTATTGATTGTGATGAGAACAAATTATGTGTGTGGGTTAAAGTGATTCTCTAATACAACACATCCAGACAGCATGTTCCACATGTTTAGATCGTGGAAAACAAATAAGAAACAACAAAAAAAATAAAACTAAGAATTTTGTGAAGTTAACTTTTTCTTCATCTTCCAGAAACCGCTCATTCCCCTATTTCAAATTCATGACCATTTAAAATTATGCTAATCATGGGCGCCTGGGTGGCGCAGTCGGTTAAGCGCCGACTTCAGGCCAGGTCACGATCTCGCGTTCCGTGAGTTCGAAGCCCCGCGTCAGGCTCTGGGCTGATGGCTCAGAGCCTGGAGCCTGTTTTCCGATTCGTGTCTCCCTCTCTCTCTGCCCCTCCCCCGTTCATGCTCTGGTCTCTCTCTGTCCCAAAAAAATAAATAAACGTAAAAAAAAAAAAATTTAAAATTATGCTAATCAATGAAACACTTTGGAGCAATGATAAAATCATTGTCATTTCACTTCTCTGGACAAATGAGGCCTAGACTTTTTGCTCCTCAAACTCATCAGTGGACCAGCAGCATAAGCAACCCACCAACAATGGTTTGAAATGCAGAAATCTGGGTCCCATTCTACACCTTTTAAATCAGAATCTACCTTTGATAAAATCCCCACCTAACTTGTTTTTTTTTTTTTTTTAATTTTTTTGTTTAACGTTTATTTATTTTGAGACAGAGAGAGACAGAGCATGAACGGGGGAGGGTCAGAGAGAGGGAGACACAGAATCCGAAACAGGCTCCAGGCTCCGAGTGTCAGCACAGAGCCCGACTCGGGGCTCGAACTCACGGACCGTGAGATCATGACTGAGCCGAAGTCGGCCGCTCAACCGACTGAGCCACCCAGGCGCCCCTCCCCACCTAACTTTGTATGCATGTGAAAGTCTGAGAAGCCTGATTTAGATGATATAAAGTAACTTCTTAGTAAATTCTACCCACCCATGATTCTAGCTGAAAGATTCCAAGTTGGGTAAAATGAGAGTCACTTCCTTACAAGTTGTGTTTGACCTTGAGTAAATAGATTGCTCAGCAAGTTGAACTAACTTTTCAGGTCACAGCTTTACAGCTTAAAGGCAAACAGAAATAAGACTTGCTCTGCTGGTTTGGTGTTGCCAGCTTCCTTCCTCCTTTCACGAAGATGAATTTAGTATTTAAGTGGACATGAACCGACGTAAAATTATTCAAATGTCGAGGTTAAACAATGTAATACATGTTGAATACCTAGAATTTTCTAAATGTCAAAAGACATTAAAAGGTAAGATTCCTGCTCTTGAGGTACCTAATGAAGACAGTGGCCCTGCTTTGAAAGTCTCTGTGTCTGGAGCCCTTTGCTGATTTAATTATAGAATGATTCGTAGTTTGTTACTGTCTGGAATAAGAAGCCATACGAATCCAGTAAAATATCTCATGCTCAAGTTGCAGGATGATAAGCTCCGGGTGTAGGTGAACTAACAGGCAGCTTGATCTCTGGAGTGCTGTTCCCAATGACACCGTATGTGTGATTAAGCAGCCAGAAATCATTATAGACTATGAGCTCTGTTTTTTCCTCTGATTTCTCTGTGGCCCAAAATAGAATATGGTTTAATTCAAGGTCAACAGAAATTCAATACGAAAGCATTTGAATCCAATAGGAAGTAGGTGGGGCTGTGGAGAAATAAGCAAGTCCTCTACGGGAGGAGAGAGGGGTTAGCAACCTTGTTGGGGAGAGGAGTTACTCCAGAGGCTGTAAGAGAGAACTAGATTACTGAAAAAGGCCTGTGTGTGGGGTGGCTGGGTGGCTGGAGCACAGAGAATTTATTAGAGAAGGTTTACATTTTCAGTTGAATGTGCCAGCCTCAAGAACAGGTGTGCTTTTTCAGATGTGGAGGGTAGCTTGCATTTAACGGTTTTTTTGCTGCTGGTGACAGCATACTGGTATGCAAACATCAGTAGACAGTGATACTTCAAATTCAAGTTTTTATGGGTTAATGGAGGCTCTTTCAACAATGTCATTTTACCAGTCAACTTTGTGCCTTCAATCTAGCCAGACACAGTGGGTTCTTCTGGATCCCAGAGAAGACAAGGTGGTATTCATGAGCGTTGCAATTTTTCTGTATCGCTTGGGGCACACAGCTTGCTATTTTGCATTTTTTCCTCTTTTATTGGTATACGTCCTGACGTTCTATCTGGATTGGACCTTTCTTGAAAAGGAGACATAGTGCCTGGCACCAATTAACCCAATAGGAGTTAATTATGTTGAGATTTCTTTGACCTCTTTGCATATTCAGCAACTTTCATCAGTAAATGTTTTATAGGGGCGCCTGGGTGGCTCAGCGGTTAAGCATCTGACTTCGGCTCAGGTCACAATCTCGTGGTTTGTGAGTTTGAGCCCCACGTCAGGTTCTGTGCTGACAGCTTGGAGCCTGGAGCCTGCTTCGGATTCTGTGTCTCCCTCTCTTTCTGCCTCTCCCTGACTTGCACTCTGTCTCTCTCTCTTTCTCAAAAATAATAAACATTAAAAAAAATTTTTTTTTAAGTAAATGTTTTATAATTTTTTGCATTACTGACTTACCACTTAATGGACTCTCCACTGATGGCTCATTAAAACAACATCTTCTTTCAGGAGTTTTTGTGTTAACATAGCGTGGCTTTATATTTTAGGAATTAAGTAATTAGGGGCGCCTGAATGGCTCAGTTGGTTAAGCATATCCAACTCTCTTGATTTCGGCTCAGGTCATGTCTTCTGGTTAGTGAGACTGAGCCCTGCATCCAACTCTGCACTGACAGCACAGAGTCTGCTTGAGACTTTCTCTCTCCCCCCTCTCCATCTCTCCCCTGGTGCACTCGCTCTCTCTCATAATAAATAACTAAAAAAAATTAGTTAAGTAGCCTAGCGTCAGGACATCCTTATCAAATAAGTCAAAAGCTTATCCTTTCTTACAAGATAAGAAAAATGAAGCAAGTGCTATTGTTCAATGCGATAGACATTACTGAGAACTCAATATGGGCTAGGTACAGGGGACACAGTGATGAACCAATTACAGTTCCAGCATATGAACATGCCAGCAAGAAATAAACTATGATACTGTGCAATGCTGTGTGCTATATATGATATATAAGCAGAATGTAGAGCAGGAGTACAAAGAAGAAAAATGAAGAGAATGGTATGTAACGGCCTAGGGAGCAGAGGTGAGTTTGTAAATGGTTCCTAGAGAAAGAGTGCATTTGGCCAGGACTGGTGGGGACTGATTATGGGAGGGCATTTCAGACTAAGCAGAGGATACTATATATGGTACTATATATACAAAGACAGGACTATGTTGTCATTGGTGTAAATGAGCTTCATTTTCTGTGATTATCAGGGAATATAGACATGAATATTAAAATTCTTTAAGTTCAAAGGGAAGACATTTTATTTTTTAAGATTTTATTTTATTATTATTTTTTAATTTTGTTTAATGTTTACTTATTTTTGAGAAAGAGAGAGAGAGAGAGCGAGAGAGAGAGGAGACAGAGTGCAAGCTTGGGAGGGCAGAGAGAGAGGGAGACACAGAACTGAAGTAGGCTCCAGGCTCTGAGATGTCAGCACAGAGCCCGACACGGGGCTTGACTCCTTGACCACGAGATCATGACCTGAGCAAAGTAGAATGCTCAACTAACTGAGCCACCGAGGTGCCCCAAGATTTTATTTATTTTTTTCAAGTTTATTTACTTATTTTGAGAGAGAGAGAGAGAGAATGAGTGGGGGAAGGGCAGAGATGAGGGAGAGAAGGAGAATCCCAGAGGCTCTGCACTGTCAGTATGGAGCCTGATGTAGGGCTTGAACTCACAAACCGGGAGATGATGACCTGAGCCTAAATCAAGAGCCAGACGCTTAACCAACTGAGCCACCCAGGTGCCCCTTAAAGATTTTATTTTATTTATTTATTATTATTTTTTTAATGTTTATTATTTATTTTTTTTTTTTAAATTTTTTTAACGTTTTAATTTATTTTTGAGGACAGAGAGAGACAGAGCATGAACGGGGGAGGGGAGAGAGAGAGGAGGGGAGACACAGAATCGGAAGCCGGCCCCAGGCTCTGAGCCATCAGGCCCAGAAGCCCGACGCGGGGCTCGAACTCACGGACCGTGAGAATCGTGACCCTGAGCTGAAGTCGGCAGCTTAACCGACTGAGCCACCCAGGCCGCCCCATGTTATTTATTTTTGCGAAGAGAGAGAGAAAGGGAAGGGAGAGAGGGGGAGGGCGGGAGAGAGAGCGAGAGAGAGAGAGAGCTAGAAGAGAAGGAGCGGATCAGGAAGTAGGTTCTGCACTTGTCAGAGCAGAGCCCAACCTGGGCTTTGAACTCACGAACCGTTGAAATTTGACTTGTGCCGAAGTCCAGTGCTTACCCGACCTGAGCCACCCAGGCACCCCAAGCCTTGTATTTTTAAGTAATCTCTACATCCTACATGGGGCTTGAACTCAAGACCCCAGCATTAAGGTTGCATGCTCTACCAACTGAGCCAGCCAGGTGCTTCAAAGTTATTCCAAAAGCAAAACAAGTTAAGGCTAAACTGCTATATGTCATTCTCTATGGTGTGGGAGTTAATTTGGGGACCCATAACGGAAATAAGTTTGCAAGGCTGGAGTGAAGGGAATACTCAGATAACTTGAAGATAAAGTAGGCAATGTCAATAGGGCAGTGAGAGGACACAAGAAGGGGAAAGAGAAAGTCATGGGGGTATTGTCAGCTCTCCATTCTGAAGAGGCAAGGTGAATTAACACAATAAAAACTACATTCTCTCACTAACCTCAGCTGTAAGAACTCCACTCAGGAGTGTTGCCACTGCTCTTGAAGGTTAAATGAAACAATGTAATATTAAGACACTATCACAGGGGAACTGTGTCTACTATTTATTATCTCATTCACCATTTTCCAAGCAGGTTATTTTGCCTACATTGGGACAAGTACTCTTGTGATCACAAAATGAGAAAATGTTGGCCAAAATTTTTAAAATCTCTTAAGCCTGTGGATTTGAGGATTAACTAATTTTTACGATAAAGTTATTGCAGTGAGCCAAAGGCAGGTTAATTCAGCCTAGCACTCAATGTTTATCTCTGCAAGTCACAAAGTGCCCCCCGCTTCAAATGATCGGGAATTGCAGTTGAAACAGTTTTTTTCCTCCGTTTAATGACATTATCCCCTGCTCAATGTAACCACTAAAGAATGCTAGGTTAAGGGCCACAGGCTTAACCAAAGCTGAGGGTATTAGTAAACACTGTTTCAAGTACAACATAAAGAAAATGGGCTGTGGGAGACTTGTTCACAGGGTCTACCATTGACTTCACATTTTATATCATTTGATTCTCAGTTGAGGAAGAGACCACAGAAATCCAGTAGCAGGATTTGTTAGTTGACATAAAGAACATGGCAAACAAATTTTCCTATTTGATCCTGACTGCAGGGCACACTGGTGAGGCTAATTGAGACTGAACATAAAGGTCAAGCTCTTCTGATTATTCTTGTTAGAGCAGCTTAATCTGCAGCAAGGAAGTCAAATTTTCCTAAAGATATGATCAATGCGATGCCATGTTCCTTTTAAACCTTTTTTACAGAGTTCTGTGTTCTCTAAGCTAAAGAGATGGCTCAATAGTTGCCAGGGATTTTGTTGTTGTTGTTCTTGTTCCTAAAAATAACATAATTTCTGTGACCTGATCATCCTATATGCATAACTCTTTGTGCCTTCTGTTTTAATTGCATCACATTGACTTTAAAGATCAATGTCAGAGCACTTCCAGAATGGAAACATGAGGAGCTTCCTATATATTCTCCCCAGTGAAACAACCATAACTGAAGAAATTATAAATAAAAATGACCATTGGCTCAGACAATGGAGCAATTTATGCCCTAGGGCATTGTCAGAAGTAGTGGGGCAATCATTTACCAATTAGTGGAGGCTCACAGTTGGGAGTAATATCGATAAAGGCAAACCAGCCAAAAGCTGTGATAGGAAGATGAGGGAAAGTCAAAGAGAACCTGACTAAACCACTGTCATCCCCAGTGGAGGGAGGAGGATTCAGGGTAACAGTGTGCACATGGAAGCCCTGAGGAGACATCAGAGCCTCCTGCACACTGTGGGGGACATAGACTATACAGAACTAGTCTGGCCAAGTCACTAAACAAACGAACAAGCCAACAACAACAATGACAACAAGCCCTGGAGCCAGTACGGATCAGTCTCCAGAGTTGCTAAAATGGGAATGTTATAAAATAGTGAGACATACAGGCGATTGGGACCCAGGCACATAGAAAGTGCCATTGAGAGGACAAAGATATTGGACTTAGCAGACAAAGACTTCAAAACAGCTATTATAATTATGTTCAAAGAGCTAAGGAACAGTTCTTATGAGTACAAATTCAAAATTCCTCAACAAAATACTAGCAAACTGAATGGAGCAACCTATAAAAAGAATTATATGCCATAACCAGTTGAGATTTGTCCTAGGAATGCAAAGTTGGCCTATGTCCGAAAATCAGTTAATGTAACATATGATATCAATAGAATAAAGGATAAAAAACATGATTATATTATCTTGATAGAAAAAGGCATAAACAAACCCCAACACTCTTTTTTTTTTAAGATTTTATTTTTAAGCAATCTCTACACCCAGCTTGGGGGTTGAAATTACAACATGAGATCCAGAGCCGAATGCTCCAGGACTGAGCTGTCCAGGCACCCCCCGATAGGAATTTTTATTAAGAGTTTATAATCCAAGTTTGTAGCAGTTGAAGGACATCATGCCAGACTAAGTGTCACACCTAACTCTGATGAGTTAATCCTCCAACCCTATTTTATCATAGTAAAGAAAGGTATTACCTTGATTATTCCAACCTTTTCAGCATGTATTGGTACTGGGACTTATGCAGGAGCTGGATTCATGCTACCTGTAATTGCAATATGTGACAGAGCCAAGATCAGTGGAAGATCAGAGACTAGGCTACAAGGACGGGTTCTTTATATTGTAAACTTCGGTGAGCCAGTGTTTATAGAAAATAAATGCCGGTGGATGGATTGGATAATTATTGTGAACCTGTTCCATGCAATGGCAATATACAAGGGATATTGGGGGCTGCAAAGGAAGAAACGTCGGTCTTCCATCATACCTTCTAGATGAGTTGCCTCCTTTATTACGTTCATTATTACATTTGTTACATATGTTATTAAATTCTTTCCATAAAAGAGCCTGTGCTGAGCCTGTAACCAATGTTCCCCAAAAAGGCACTGTATGATTGAGATGATATATGTAATTGAAGGGAAAATTCATCAGAGAACGAAGTGTAGATCGTGACGATGCCCAATCATTTCCAGTGACCTCAGATAACCAAGCTCGATTCAGGGTTTCCAAGCCGAATACTCCCGATGGCGTACAAGCTGGTGACACAGTCGGCTAAAAGGGGAGGATGGTTTCCTACACAGAGATCCCCCAGTCCCAGAATCCCACCGGGACTCCAAGTCCCAGAAACCCGCAGGGCAAATCTACCCCAGTCCCTAGTCGGCTGACCGCGGACGCGACCAAGTTAGGAAACCGGGGTGAGATGCCGTAGTCTTTGTCACCTACTCTTTTTCCTGTGGGAATAGGGCTTTTTTACGGAGAACTTTGGCATTTCCTCAGTCACAGCTTCCACGAAAGGCCCCCTCCCGGCCTATCTGATGTGATAGGCAGCGTCTCCCATCCTCTCTCTCCCTTTTCCTAGCCCCTGTAAGAATGGTTCAGCCGGGCGTTGAGGCTCCTTGAGTTGGATCGGTGGTTGCGCCCGCCCTCCCCCGGAATGTGGGCCTTTGGAGCAAGCGAGGTGGGAGGGACCCAAGCGGGGAGGCGTGCTGGGCCCGGGCGGCGGGAGGAGCCGCGCGGTTCCGGCTGCCCCGGCACGGCGACCCTTGGGTCCGCGCCGCGGGCGGAGTGGACAGGTAGGCAAGCGGCAGCCGCAGCTCTGGGTGAAGCTCGGGTAGCAGAGTGCCCCACGGCACCCGGCGCGCACCCCGCACCCTTGGCCTCCGGCGTTCAGGCGGGGGAGTAAGGAGATGCCGACCCAGAGGGACAGCAGTACCATGGCTCACCCGATCGCAGGCGGCGGCAGCGGAGATCATTCTCACCAGGTCCGGGTTAAAGCCTACTATCGCGGGTGAGGTCTCCCAGAGTAGGCGTGGAGTGGGAGGGGAGAGGAAAGGCCCGCTCGACTTGGACTGGAGGAGGGGAGGGTGAGGGGCTGGAGATGTTGTGGGCGGATTGGTCTGGGCGGGCGACTCTGGGGACTCGGGGTGGGTGACCAAGTGATCCGGGGAGGAGCAAGGGGCGCTAGGTTGGGGCACCCCACGGTGTGTTGCAGGGCGCCCGGGAGTCGCGCGGGCTGTTGGTCCAGATTAGGGTCCCAGGGAGGAGCCTTGGAATAGAGTAGGTCCACCTGGTGGGTTCGAGAGAGACTCGCCTGCTAAGAGATTTACAAGGACTTTACGTCATTAAGTCTGAATGTGTTCGGGGCTGAGAGTTGATTCCGAGTGATGCCTCAGTTAACTGAGTTTGCTATAGGTTTAGAAGACAGGACTACTTTAGTTTGCTGGCCCTTTTGGTTGTCAGAAGGCCTAAAGGCTCTGGTTCTCAAAGTCAGGTTTACCTTCATCGTCTTAAGTTCAAGAAGTGTATCTGGATGCCTGTGTATTAGACATAGGAATTATTATTGAAGAGTAAAGGTGATGGCTTTTCAGGGATGTGCATTAGGTACGTATGTCCTTTGAGATTAGGTTATGTATGTGTAAATTAAAAATTTGTGAACGCTTCTTTGTCAGTGTTTCTTCAAGGACCATTTGATAGGGTGAGATACTGCAGAGAAGAGGAGGAACCGAATTTTAAAGTCTATGATTTTTAGTCGTATTTTTACGTAAGTTCTAACTCCGGTTCTTACCAGAAATAATCCAGTCCTAATATCGTTGTATTAAATCATATTCTATAATCAGTGCCCTGAAGTATTCCCCTTCCCTTGAATTAAGTCGTGGTTTGGAATTTGAGAGAATTCTATTTAGGAGCATTGGAAAGGTGAAATGTTAGTGTGGGCATGAAGATTTGAAACTAAGGGTTAACAAACCTGATGGCTTGGGCCTGTCTTACTGCTTGTTCAAGTAGAAGTAAATTGCTTTAAAAAAACCTCAAGCACTAGGAGGTTAAAACTGCAATGCATACTTTTACATTCCAGAGAGGATCAGTGAAGATAGCAAACTTTCAAAATGCCTCTCTTGTTTTGATTTCAAAGGAAATAGAAGCCCTAAAACGTCTTATTGATTTGATATAACAACTTACTGGTTTGCCTGCTGCCATGCAGCCTCTGACCTCTTGTTAGCTTGACTGTCTTCACCGGTAGTTTACAAGAATTATTTAGGAAGGTATCAGTGTTTTTGCTTTTAAATTGATCACAGAGGTCTTCATTTTAAAACAATACCAAGAAGTGTGTGTATGTTTTTTAAAAAGTTTGTAGTGGTCATGAGAGCTGTTTTGACTTGAGTATGGTCAGCTATGAACTTTGCACTGTAGGGGAGAAAAGCTTTGCTTCCTTTACCTTACCTTTAATTTGATAGATGAGATAGTTCACTTTCCATGTTATAATGTCGACGGACAGCCCATGAGTTGTTAGGTACAGAGAATAAAATATGTGGTATGTGTTTCTTTTTTTAAAGGTGTCTGATTATTGACAGTTAAAAAAGTTAAAAATCAGCATACTCACATGGTGGGAATGTGCACACTTTGTAGATGAATAAATTAAGTTCCATCCCATCCTTCCAACTTTCAGAGGTATACTGTTGACAGTTTATTTCTGTTCTACTGGAGGTTGTCTTTATTACTTTAAAAGTTATACTTCTATTTCGTGATTCAACTTTAGATAGACCTATTGATTCCTTTCTCTGAAGGATAAGACATTGGGTGAATATTACCTTTTGCTTGCCCTTCTCCTGATTGGTACTTCTCAATTTTTAATTGTTAAACTATTATTTTTTAGTTTTCTGGTTTACCTTTATGACTCTGACAATACAAAATTCTTGTCTTATTAAATTTAGATAGTTCCCAATGATTCCAACTATGCAGAGAAGAAATTAGTGCTTCTTCCTTTTTTTATTGGTTTGACAAATCTAAATAGGCCTAGTTAGTAAATTAAAATCATTGTAAACTCCTTTGGAAAGAAATCAAAGTCTGCTGTATTTTAGGAATCTAAGTGTCATTTTTTCTTGGCTTATTGCTACAACTGTTTTTATAAAAGAGAGTAAGGACATATAACCCTTTTAGTGCCTAAAATTTTCCCAAGACATTCAAGTTAACGTTTTGTTTTTTTTTTTTTTTTAACCTATGAATTTTTGCTAAGGAATGAAAGAAAAGCCCTTGCCCATTAGTGCTTCTTATTCACTGAACGCTTTCTACATAGTGCCTTCATTTCAAGCCTTATTTAAAGACAACATCGGCATTCTCTAAATTGTACCAATTTCTGTCCCCTGAAATTAAATCTGTTAAGATTATATGTTTATTAACAATAGTCTAAACTGGTGGTTATGATATTACATAGTCAGCTGCTCATTACTACAGATGAACTAAAATGAGTCACCAGTGAGGATAGCTAATAAACAAGTTGGCTAACTAGAACACCTACCTGCTTTTTAAGTAGAAACCCTTCCTTTATATCAAGAAATGTAAGGACAATCTGCATTTGAAAACGTTTCTTTTCCTTCAGATCTTGTGAAAGGCCATTATCAGAAAGCTTTCTCCTTATCCCTTCTAACAGTATTTCTTTCCAGTGAATGTTGAATTTGGAATAGCCAGAATTTTTTAGTGAATACATTGCCTTCTTTCAGAGATGTGTGTGGTGTTGTCATTCAGTTAAATTTGTTCTTAGTGCAAATCTGATGTCTCCCGAGATATAACAGACATTTAATTGGATTTTTTCTAGCTTTTAAGCAGGAGATTAATAGCATTAAGACACTGATTATATTGGAGACCACCTAAGAGTGGCTCTGTGATGGCCCGTACACCCTTTTTTCCTTGACACGGGAGCTTGTCAGTGAGTAGCTTTCCTTCAATCATTAGCTAGTAGTGTTAGGAGGAAGAGAAACAGGTTTTGTTGGTTAGTGATAGATTGCTATTTTATGGGCTTATCCTTATATTAAGTTACTTGATATTATGGGATAGAGTTTAACAAGGAAATGTCTGGAGTCCTCATTTCTTTACATCACAAATGTGTGGGAAATTTTGTAAAAAGGTTGTAAAATGCTTTTTAAACCACTGCCATTGAACAGTTACAATAATCTAGAGGATTCTTTCTGTGAACATCTGCAAATAGAAAGAGATTAACTACTTGTATATTTGGAATGTATAGCTGGTTCAGTGAAGAAGTATGCAGGATTTTTCTGTGAACAAGTCTTGGCAAGACTTGTTTTTAAAAGTATTGCAAAATAATTTTAGCAATATAAAGTATATCACTATAATGTTCTAAGGAAATACAAATAGTCTCTTGAGTTGGAAGTTGGGGGAATGTTAGTTACCGGTCCTGGAGCTTCTGGCCTGGCACCGAACCACAGGACAACTGATCCATAGTTTTATCAGAGAAAGAGAAAGGACTTGGTGGCCTGGTGCCAGAAACCAAAACAGCCCTCTCAGAAATTTGAATCAGGTAACAAAGAGATAAATTGCTTGTTAGCAGTGAACACTGGAACTGAAGAGTGAAGGGAGAGGTTCGGGAGGCCAAGACTGACCATGTACAAATGGCAGGTCTGAGAAAGCAGAAGCGAAGGAAGCAGTTCCCTGTAGAAAAATTCTTCCTGGAGGTCCGTGAAAGCTTTCTAATACAACTCCCAACCCTCTTGTTAAGGTAATTTGAGTGTTTGTTGTTTTATGGTTGCAATGAGCATCATTAAAACCTGAATTTTTAAAATTCCATTCTTGCTTAGGATTTCACGTATTACCTAAAGTGTATTTAAAGTCACTTTAATAAATATTGTTAGACACCTACTGCCTACTGTAAGGCAGGCATGTGGTACTAGGGTGGGCACAGAGGATGTAAAGGTGGATAATACACGGCTCTGCCCTTGAAGGACCGTGAGACTTATAGGAGGAAAGATCTAGAAGAGCTAATAAAGGAGTGTGTATGTGTTTATGTGTAAGGTATTTGCAGGGTTGGATATTGGGGAGGTGTTTGGGGTAAGAAAGGTAAACCTTCCTAGAGGATGAGCTGTTTGAGGCTTTTATTTTTATTTTTTTTTATTTTTATTTTTTAATTTTTTTTAACGTTTATTTATTTTTGAGACAGAGAGAGACACAGCATGAACGGGGGAGGGGCAGAGAGAGAGGGAGACACAGAATCGGAAGCAGGCTCCAGGCTCTGAGCCATCAGCCCAGAGCCTGACGCGGGGCTCGAACTCGCGGACCGCGAGATCGTGACCTGAGCTGAAGTCGGACGCTTAACCGACTGAGCCACCCAGGCGTCCCTGTTTGAGGCTTTTAAAGGATAAATAGGTTTGTCTAGTGGATGAAGATGTTGGGGAAGGGGGCATTCCAGGCATTGCACAACTGTGTGATATATTTGGGGAATTCAGATCAGTTTAGTTGTTAGTGCCATAGTCCTTCCTTATTAGGACATGAAGTGTGAAGCTGGCACTGATAAGAAGTGAGGCTAAGAAGAAGACTCACAGGCGCTACTCATGAAATTCTTGAATATCATACTTTGGCTTCGGACTTTTTCTCATTGGCGAGGGTTTTAAGTCAGAGAGATATACATACTGAGATTCTCATTTTAGAAAAGTCAGATTTGGAACCAGTATGGACTATGAATTAGCAATGGATGAAGACTGATTTGGAGGCTTTGGAAGTAGTCCTGGTGACAGATTCAGAGGAGGAGAAGAGGATCTGGATTGAATGGCAATTTTAGGGGGTAGAATCCATATGAATTACAGATCAATTGCCTGTGGGGAAGAGAGAGGGAATCTGACAACTCTTAGGTTTCTTATTTGAGAGAGACTAGGGAATATAGAAGGAAGAGATTAGTGAGAGGAGGTAACTCATTTCCTGGAACAAGTAACCGAATTTTTAGTTCATCATGCTTTGGGGACATCCAGGTGGAAATGGCCAGCATTAACTGAACAGTCATTTATTGTGTGCCTGCTGTGTGTCCTAAGCCCTGTACGTGACAGCTAACCTACATAGGAATGTAGCTGAGAATGATGATTGAAACAAAAATGCCACCAGTTACCAAATGCAGATGACAAAGACAAGGCACTAAAACTAAATTTTAAAGATACAGACGTACCTAAAATGGAAAGTTTCCCTTGTAGCTTCTCACCCCCACTTCCTAATGGTAGCCATTGTTAACAGTTTGGGATATTCTACATTATATTAATATATCTATAGGTATAGATATGGATACACACATACCCTTTTATTTTTCAAGTAAACAGGTTCATATTTCTACACACATTTCTGCAACTTGATTTTTTTCATTCATGATCATCTTTCCATGTTAGGATAGACAGGGATAAATACATATGTAGAGAGTGATCCACTTACTTTTTATAATTGATGTATAGTGTTTTATAGTATTGGTACACCATAATTTAATCTTTTTTTTTTGTTTGTTTAACGTTTATTCATTTTTGAGAGACAGAGAGAGAGCATGAGTGGGGAAGGGGCAGAGAGAGGGAGACACAGAATCCGAAGCAGGCTCCAGGCTGTGAGCTGTCAACACAGAGCCCAGTGCGGGGCTCGAACTCACGAATTGCAAGAACATGACCCAAGCTGAAGTCGGACGCTCAGCCAACTGAGCCACCCAGGTGCCCCCATAATTTAATCTTTTTTCCTGATTGATAAGCACAAAAAGTTGCTTTCATTAAATCACTATTTCAAATTATGCTAAGGTGGACATCCTCATATTTAATATATATTTTTGCAAACATGGTCCAAAATTTGCCTGTTTTAAAACTTGACCCTGTCCTCCAAACACTTATCAATTTACATTCCCAACAACAGCTTACAATGAAGTGTTTTCCTTTTGTTCCCATTGCACATTACTGGTCTTTAAAAATTTTCCCAATAGAATAGGCAACAAATGTTAACTTTTTTTTACGACTATCTTTTTATACATTACTGATCATTTTTATTTCCTCTGTGGGTTGTTTATTCATATCTTTTGCCCAGTTGTCCTCCTGGATTCTTTCTCTTTTTTTCATACATTTATTTGAAGGGACATTGGCATGTTGTCTGTTACAAAAGGTGCCAGCATTTCTCTAACCTGTTGCTTGTCTGGAGTTTTTCATTTTTATTTAATCAAATCTGTCTTTTTAAAAGTTTCTTTATGGCTTCTGGGTTCTCTTAGGTAAATGTACTTCTCATTTAAAAATACTCTATTTTTATGTCTGTTATGCAGCTTTTCAAGTGGTTATCAATAAATCTGATATTTGGGGGTTTTACTTATTTGTGGTGTATTGATAGAACTTAATTTCTTAAAAAATGTATTCTAATACTGCTATTGAATACGTTCTTTCGCCACTGATTTGAAGGACAACTTTTTTCTATACTAAATTTCTCAGATGAACATAAGTACTTTCTATTCTGTTTCATTGATTTTTGAGGAGGAATGTGTTTTTGCATTGGTTTAATTATTGTGGTTAGTTTCGATATATGTTATGGAAAGGTCATTTCATTAATTTTCTATTTCCAGATTTTCTTGGCTATTCTTACACATTTATTTTGTCCTCCAGATCAGTTTTTGAAGGTTTTTGTAGGTTTCAAAAAAAAAATCTTATTATTTTGATTTGGAATTGCATTGAGTTTACAAGTTAATGTGAGAACTGATAGTTTTATAATACTGAGCTTGGCCTTGTAAGTATGTGGCATAATACCTATTTATTGATTTTTTTTTCATATTTTTCAGTAAGGTGCCTGTCCCTTAGATCTTGCACATTTCCCATTAAATTTATTCTTAAATGCTTTATAATTTTGTTGCTTTTGTGAATGGGACTTTTATTCTCATAGCCTTATTTTATACCATCTATTTTTGAATATTTAAGTGGAACTGGTCACCTTATTCTAATAATTTCTTAGTTAACTGTCTTAAAATTTCTAGCTAGATAATATCATCTGCAAATAACAGTTGTGCCTCTTGTTTACTATATATCTCACTTCTTTTTCTCGTTTTTTTTTTTTAAGTTTATTCTTGGAAGAGAGCGAGCATGCGCACGAGCAAGAAAGGGGTAGAGAGAGAATCCTAGGCAGGCTCCATGCTCAGTGCAGAGCCCCACGTGGGGCCCGATCTCACAACCGACTGAGAGATCATGACCTGAGCTGAGATCAAGAGTCAGATGCTTAATCGACTCAGCCACCCAGGCGCCCCCTTTTCTTATCTTAACCATTGCCTGGGTTTTCCAGTGTTGAATTTTAACAGTGAACTTTTATCTTAAAACATTATCAATAATTAGAAAAATTTCACAGATTATCTTCAAAGATACCCAGTCTCCTTTCATCTCTTTGATGTATGCTAAAGAGCATAGAAACTAACTTTGAGAATGTACCCAGTTGTGCCAAGAACTGTGGTAAGTGTTTTGCCCTTATTTGTATTCATGACAATATTCAGAGGCGGGTATCATTATCTGCATCATATCGATGGTAACGCTGAGGCTTAGTAAGCCACCATACAAAGCTGAGTCTTACCCTTCAGAAAAATTTCTCTTTCTCCTTTTACTATATTGATGAGGCTTTTAAAAATCACTTTTTTGCTTTATTGTCAAATTCATATCTCACAGTTCTTTTTGAGCCAATTTTCTGTCTTCTTGATCATTAAAAAATAGAACTTGCTTTATGCCTGTCAATGAATAACAATTACTTTGAGGAATGATACTGTGATTTATATGAAGTCTCTTTCCCCAGAACCTTCAGCCTAGTGATTTTACCATCCATGGATAATTCTGCCTAAATCTCTTATATCAGTGTTTACAAATAAAACTTTTTTCTGTTTATACTACATTTAATTTTGGAGAAAAGCTTATTTTGAGATAGCAGAAGGATTGAACTGGTGGTTCTTTTTTCAGGTTTATTTTTAAGAGCAATTAGTCCTAAGGAAAAACTTTAGATTCTATATTTTAGAACATAGGAACATAATGAATGCTTAAAGCAGTTTGTCTTCTGAGGCCCAGTAGCAAAATTAAAACTGCCTTTTTTTTTTTTCTTTTTAAAAAATTTCAGCTAAAACTATATCTAAATTTTCCATTTTGGGAATCTTGTGGTGAAGCAGAATATATTCTGTTAAAGACCAGTGGTAAGATAATGTATGCTAACACTGAAGTTAAAACCAGAGAAAAAAAATCTTTCATGCATAATTTGTTTTATACCTTTAGAATGTAATATCTTTATTTTGCAGCTCATTTTTAGCTTCAGTGCTATAATAAGAATCTGGTGTTTGGAGGGTATGAACATGGTGCTTTCTCAATTACTTAGAGAAGTGTTTACATAAAACTCCCTTAAATGTTTTAGTTCCTGGAACTTAAGGAGTGGTCATTGATAAAGCATAACTCCTTCCCCGAGTCTCCTTAGGATGTTTGTACTTATGTTTTTTAATGATTATACAGGTGTTTTAAAAAATATTTGTATGTTCTGATAAATGTTTTTTAGTTCTTGAAAAATAAGATTTCTTAAAAATCCGTATTGTATACAGACATGCTTATGTATGTGTTAATTGTAACTGCATGTGGACCTTAATAAGAAAGTCATATTTTGATGATGCCAGATATTAATTTTTTTTCCCTTGCATTCAAAAAAGATGTCATCCTTGTACTTTGCCAGAGAACTTCTATGGAAACCTTTCCTTCTCTTCTGACTTAATTCTAAAATATAATCTCCCAATCCTTATATCCCTTATACTAGTAAACTGGAAGGTATTTTGAAAGAAAAACTGTTGTAAGGTAAGGATGTTAGAAGAAGGAACTATTTTATATTTTTTAAATAAAATGTTAAAATATTTGAAACAATTTTATTTATAAAAAGTCATTTTATTTATTTTTTTTTTTTTTAAAAATTTTTTTTTCCAACGTTTATTTATTTTTGGGACAGAGAGAGACAGAGCATGAACGGGGGAGGGGCAGAGAGAGAGGGAGACACAGAATCGGAAACAGGCTCCAGGCTCTGAGCCATCAGCCCAGAGCCTGACGCGGGGCTCGAACCCACGGACCGTGAGATCGTGACCTGGTTGAAGTCGGACGCCTAACCGACTGCGCCACCCAGGCGCCCCTATAAAAAGTCATTTTAAATTGTTATACATTTTAGGGGTGTGTTAATGGCTCAGTCAGTTAAGCATCTGACTTTTGGTCTTGACTCAGATCATGATCTCATGGTTTGTGAGCTCAAGCTCCATGTCAGGTTCTGGGCTGACAGCATGGAACCTCCTTGGGATTCTCTTTCTCTTTCTGCCCCTCCCCTGCTTGCTTACAGGTGTTCTCTCTCTCTCTCTCTCTCTCTTAAAATAAATAAACTTCAAAAAATTGTTTCATATTTTATTTTTTTATTAGAAAGCAAATTTTATAATAAAATCATACCTTTATATGGTAGAGAAATTAACAATAATCTATACCATTCAGAAAGGTCTAAGTACAGAGTACATCTTTCCATCTGTAGTCTCTCCTCAATTCCCAGTTCCACCACCTAGAGTTAACTACTTTTAAAATTTTGTTTTGTTTTATTATATCTGTTGATATGAAATAAGAGGAATTTAGTACTAGCCATTTCTCGTGCCTATTTTTAGTTCTTCTAATAGTTATGTGTGTAAGTTAAGTAATGTGCCTTCTTCTGCTTTTGTTTTTAATTGTGGCTAAAAAGAATTAAATTTATCATCTTATACAGTTCAGTAGTGTTAACTATATTCACATTGCCATGCAACCAATCTCCAGAACTTTTTCATTTTGCAAAATTGAAACTGTACCTTTTGAACGATTCCCCATTTCCTTCTCCCTCCAACCTGTGGCAACCACTGCTCCAATTAAGTGGAGTCATACAGTATTTGTCTTTTTGTGACTGGCCCATTTCACTTAGCATAATGTCTTCAAGGTTCATTCATGTGTCAGAATTTTCTTACTTTTAAAGGCTGAGTAATATTCCTTCGTGTTTATATATCACATTTTATTTATTCGTTCCTCTGTCAGTAGACCCTTGGGTTGCTTCCATCATTTGGCTATTGTGAGTAATGCTAGTCTGAACATGGGTGTACAAATATCCGTTGGAGTCCCTACTTTCAGTTCTCTTGGATATATACCTGGAAGTGAAATTACTGGACCATATGGAAATTCTATTTTGAAGTTTTTGAGGAGCCTCCATACTGTTTTCTTTTTTTTTTTTAAGTTTTTTTTTTTTTTTCAACGTTTTTTTTTTATTTATTTTTGGGACAGAGAGAGACAGAGCATGAATGGGGGAGGGGCAGAGAGAGGGAGACACAGAATCAGAAACAGGCTCCAGGCTCTGAGCCATCAGCCCAGAGCCTGACGCGGGGCTCGAACTCACGGACCGCGAGATCGTGACCTGGCTGAAGTCGGACGCTTAACCGACTGCGCCACCCAGGCGCCCCTCCATACTGTTTTCTATAGCTGCTGAACTATTTTACATTCCCACCAACAGTGCACAAGGCTTATTTCTCCACATCCTTGTCAACACTTGATATTCTCTGTTTTTTTGTTTTTGTATTTTTTTTAAAGTAGGCTCCATGACCAACGTGAGGCTCGAATTCACAACCTGAGATCCAGTCAGATGCTCCACCAGCTGAGCCACCCTGGCGCCCCTGGTTTTGTTTTTGTTTTTTTGATAGTAGTTATACTAATGGGTGTGAGGTGATATTTCATTATGGTTTTGATTTGCATCTCCCTGATGATCAGTGATGTTGAACGTCTTTTTTTATTTTTATTTTTTAAAAATTTTTTAACGTTTATTCACTTTTGAGAGACAGGGACAGAGCGCGAGCCAGGGAGGGGCAGAGAGAGGGGGAGACACAGGACCCAAAGCCAGCTCCAGGCCCTGAGCTGTCAGCACAGAGCCCGACATGGGGCTTGAGCCCACAAACTATGAGATCATGACGTGAGCCAAAGTTGAATGCTTAATCAACTGAGCCACCCAGGCACCCTGAACATCTTTTCATAGGCTTGTTAGCCATTTGTATATCCTTTTTGGAGAAATGTCGGTTCAAGTCCTTTGCCCATCTTTTATTTGGAATATTTGTTTTGTTTTGTTTCTTGTTCCCTGCTATTATTTTTAAATTATTGGTTTTAGATAGAGTATTGATTCTCCACTAGGAAAGAAACATTTTGAATTTACACTTTTACTTTCTCTACATCTTGATTTTTCTTAGTAATTTTTATATTATAAAGGTTTATAACATTATTCTTTAACTTACAAATTTTTCTTTAAAGAAATGAATGCTTATGTAAGTGTTAAGCACTTGAAGAGCTAAGTAGTATGATTAGATGCTTAGACAAGGAAAAGTAATCTTGTGTCAATAAAACTTTTCTCTTTTAAAGGTTCCTCATAACTGTGTTGTTTGGGGCTAGTATGTTTTCTCAGTCACTTTTACCCATCTGTTTTCAGTCATCTGCGATTTTTCTTATGCTTTCTGGTCTGCTGCTGGTGACTTTTTTGTTTTCTAAGACTTTGATAATTTGTCATTTCAGTTATCTGTTGTTTCAATGGGCCCTTCAAATGAAAGGATATAGATATGTGTTCCCTCTGCTATAATGCACCAGAAGCCTCTGAGTGTTGCTTTTAGAAAGTTAGATGACTTTTTATCTCTCTAATCAGGCTTTGCTTCTATTTAAAGTATTATGTGAATATATAGCATTTTTTACATTTACTGAACACAAAGGATCCAACATGTGACAACTCCATTCACTCAGCCTAGATTAATTGAATGTCCACTCTGAGCCAGACACGGCTTCAGTTGTTGGTGATATAGCAGTGAGTAAAAACTAAGTGCCTGCTTTCATGGATTTTACATTTAGTCAAGGGAGATAGACTAAAATATGTATAATTTACATATGCTGGCAAAGTATTTTCTCTGAAGAATAAAAAACTTAACTAGTGGGCTCCTGGGTGGCTCAGTCAGTTAAGCCTCCAACTTTGGCTTAGGTCATGATCTCAGGGTTCATGAGTTTGAGCCCCACATCAGGCTCTGTGCTGACAGCTCAGAGCCTGGAGCCTGCTTCCGATTCTGTGTCTCCCTCTCTCTCTCTGCCTGTTACCCACTTGTGCTCTTCTCTCAAAAATAAATAAACATTAAAAACAAAATTTAACCAGCTTCATGTACTAAAGTAGAGTAATTTATTTTATTTAAAAAGTGTTTATTTATTTAGTGAGCATGAGAGTGGAGGGGGGGCAGGGAAAGAGGACACAGAGAATCCCAAGCAGGCTCCGCCCTATCAGTGCAGAGCCTGATGTGGGGCTCGAACTCATGAACGGGGAGCTCATGACCCAAGCTGAAATCAAGAGTCAGATGCTTAAGTGACTGAGTCACCCAGGCACCCCAGAGTATACTAATTTAATATCCTCATCAGGGATTTCATTTTTCATTAGCCAGTCTTTTAAAAGTGAGATTATGTAACCATTATGTTCTTGTCAAAAAACCATCTAGGAATAGCTGTGCATTGGGTAGATGCTACTGTGGAAAATGGTGTCTCGTGTGCAGGAGATTTACTCAGGTCAACAGCTACGGAAGGGAAGGCAAGGGAAGGAAGTAGGCTTAGGTAGGAGGAAATCAAGATGCCCTAAAGTCTCAGCAGAACCCTCAGTTGACCCTCCCAGGAGTTCTGAAGATGAGTTGATACTTCAGAGCTTTCCTGAGTTGTCTACGACCTTTATACCCCCACATGGAATCAGTCATTCACTGTGGGCTGCTCCAGGAAGTGGGTGTGACCATAGGTGAGATTCAGATCTCTGAAGGAGACTGTCAGCTGGGGATTATTTGCTGGTAACATGTCCAGCAGCTGGTACAATAAATGCTCCATTGCTAATGGGGGATTTTAGGGTGGGATGGGGAGGGGGAAAGTCAGATCATAGCATCCACCACAGGTGTCACTAGGATTTGGTTTGAATTCTTCTATTTTTTAACTGAGAGACTGGCAAATATTCTTTTGTGTTTTGATTTTTAAATCTGTAAAATAGGTTAGTATGTCCAGTTTGACAGTTCTTGTGAAGATTATAAAGTTTATTTATTTTTTTAATTTTTTTTTAACGTTTATTTATTTTTGAGACAGAGAGAGACAGAACATGAACAGGGAAGGGGCAAAGAGAGAGGGAGACACAGAATCTGAAACGGGCTCCAGGCTCTGAGCTGTCAGCACAGAGCCCGACGCGGGGCTCGAACTCACGGACTGTGAGATCATGACCTGAGCCGAAGTTGGACGCTT
Source organism: Lynx canadensis (assembly GCF_007474595.2). Lineage (NCBI taxonomy): Eukaryota > Metazoa > Chordata > Mammalia > Carnivora > Felidae > Lynx > Lynx canadensis. The sequence continues at coordinate 63,289,756 of NC_044311.2, forward strand.
AACCGACTGAGCCACCCAGGCGCCCCTGATAAAGTTTGTTTAAATACCCAGAGCACACTTAGTTTTCTATAACTATTTATAGGCAAAGGAAATAAACAGTGATATTTCCTTGTCAAAAGTACATTTTCTGGAAGATGGATTTCTCTTAGAAAGTATTTCTTCTACATCCAATTAAGAAATGTTTGAGGGGTGCCTGGGTGGCTCAGTCGGTTAAGCGGCCGACTTCGGCTCAGGTCATGATCTCGTGGTCCGTGAGTTCGAGCCCCGCGTCAGGCTCTGTGCTGACAGCTCAGAGCCTGGAGCCTGTTTCAGATTCTGTGTCTCCCTCTCTCTGACCCTCCCCCGTTCATGCTTTGTCTCTCTCTGTCTCAAAAATAAACGTTAAAAAAAATTAAAAAAAAAAAAAAAGAAATGTTTGAGTCCTTCTTATATTTTTTAAAAAGTATTTTGTAAACTGTTATGTATATATGTTATATACACATATATAATATGCATACATATATACACACAAATTTAAAGAACTGTTGTTATAGGAAAGTGTAGGTCGTAATAAGAGAATTTTTTTACTACTTTCAAAAAAATGCTTTAAGGTTCTTCCAAATTGTAGCTGTCTACTACCATGACAATTGGATTTCTAATTTTTAGATATTAAATTATTTTTTATTAATATTTGTTTATTTACTCTCGAGTTAGTTAATATGCAATGTAGTCTCAGGTCCTTATTATGTTAATAGTACTGTGACTCTATGAAACAGTCTGAGGATTTTTGTCTCCCAGTTGTATACAATTTAGTTGAGGATGTGTTATCAGTGTATGAGTTAAATAACAAAAGATGAAACATAAGATACATGTTGGATAGGTTTAAAAGTATGGACCATTGGGCTTATGTGGTTAAAAACTGTTTAATGGAAGTTGATGTTGAAGTGCCTATTAGAGAATTGATCCTCACCTCCCTCTATAAACTGGGAGGGCCTTGAACCTCCCTCTAAATACTGGGCCAAGTATTAAAACTTGGATCATCAAGGTCTTATGTGTGGGAGTTACGAGTAAACCAGATGAGTGCAGTAGAGTATTTGTATTGGGAATGGTGGGTTCAAGTTGAGAATGGGAATTAGAACCAGATCATCAAAAGGTAGAATTACAGGTTTAGGAGACCTCTACATAGAGATAGTAGTTAAAACATTGAATATGAATTAAGTTTCAGAGAGAAAGAAAGAATGACAGAAGATGAACGTGAGAGAGAATGTAAAGAGTACCTTGTGATTGAAGACCAAAGGAAACTTAAGCGTTCGTTCAGTATAGCAGACGGAGAGCCAGGGAAGCTTACTGTTATGAAAGCCAAGGCAAGAAGTTCTCAGAGGCAGGGATACAAAGCTGTGAGATGCTTAGAAAGATTATCAAGAAAAGGGCAATCCATTTTGAGGCTCTGCTCTTTGCTTACCTTTGATAGCCCATAAAGACCAGTTTTAAACTTTTTTTTTTTTTTTTTGCGCAGATGACTAACATTTGAAATTCCTTATTTCCTACTCTGTGTTCTGTGATGCAGCTACCCATTTCTGTTCACAGTTCCTTCCTTTCTTGAACAGGTATTTCTTAAGCATCCATTCTGTGCCAGGCACTGTGTTGGTTGCTAGGAATATAATGAACAAAATAAAACCCCTGCTTTCACCAAACTTACATTCTAGCTGGGGTGGATGGTACACTATAAACATTGGTTTACCTGCTCAAGTAGTAGAAGAGGTTGGTCAGAGAGGTAGCCAGGGTCCCGTAGACTCCACTAGGGACTTTGGATTTTACTCTTCATGAGACAGAAAGGCATTTGAAGAGTTTAAAACAGAAAGGACATGAACTACATTAATTTTGTAAAACCGTTAGGACAGAATTTGACACATAGGCATCACTCTATAAATTTTTATTAGAGTCATTCAGTCTGTTTGACTTACATTTGAAAGGTGATTGTGTCTGGCTACTGAGTGGAGGTGTGATCATAGGGAGCCTTCTCCTGGCTCCTTGGAGGAAGTCCCAGGCCTCTGCTCTAAAACAGTTTGTTGCGGTTTTAAATTTTATACTAAATAGCCACTACGTAGATTTATTTGAATACTGTTGCTTATCTAACACTAATACAAACAAATACACATTTATGTCTGTTCCTATGTTCTTTGGGTATCTACCTAAAATATTATTAGTTTTATTTTAAACCCAATTTTGGCAAATGGGAATTCTTTGGGAAATGGTGAAAATGAAGTTGTGAGGTCTAAAAATCATGCCACACGAAGAATGGGTGATGGTCTCATGGGTGGTTAATTTGTGGAAGTGAGGGCTGGGGAAGAGGACTTGGCAGATCTTGGTCAAATTATTGAAGAGCTGTTTCTTAGATGAAGGGTGGACTTTTGGGGGAGGGGAGATCTGCAACCTGTGATTGGAAAAGATTTCAGTTAAATATAAGGCAGAAGTTCATCAATAATAGAGCTGTTCATCTGTGGAGTGCAGTGCCCCACAAAAGAGTGAGCTTTTTTTTTTTTAATTTTTTTTTTTTCAACGTTTATTTATTTTTGGGACAGAGAGAGACAGAGCATGAGCGGGCGAGGGGCAGAGAGAGAGGGAGACACAGAATCGGAAACAGGCTCCAGGCTCTGAGCCATCAGCCCAGAGCCCGACGCGGGGCTCAAACTCACGGACCGCGAGATCGTGACCTGGCTGAAGTCGGACGCTTAACCGACTGCGCCACCCAGGCGCCCCAAGAGTGAGCTTTTGATAACAAAATTAAAGCCAAAGTGGGACAACCATCAGAGCAGTTAGGGTGGCCTACCTGAATGAGAAGGGAGATTGAATGAAAGTTTCTCACAAATCCACTATTTTTACTTTTTTTTCTACTAAGTTATTTATTTTGAGAGAGAAAAAGCATGAGAGGGGCAGAGAGAGAAGGCAAATCCCAAAGAGAGAAATCCCAAGCAGGCTCCATGCTGTCAGCACAGAGCCCGATGTGGGGCTTGAACTCACAAACCGTGAGATCATGACCTGAGCTGACACCAAGAGTCAGACGCCCAACCAACTGAGCCACCAAGGCGCCCCCACTATTTTTACTTTTAAGCATTATTTAATATGGATTTTTTGTTTTTACTTTATGGAGATAGTTTACCGGAAGCAATGCATGTTGAGGCACTCACAAAATAACTGATGTTCATCTGATTTTCAGGCACTTAGTGTTATGTAGAGTATCATTAGTTTTGGTCATTGTCAAACTTAAGACTCCTTTTTTTTTTTTTTTTTTCAGGGATATCATGATAACACATTTTGAACCTTCAATCTCCTTTGAGGGCCTTTGCAGTGAGGTTCGAGACATGTGTTCTTTTGACAACGAACAGCTTTTCACCATGAAATGGATCGATGAGGAAGGTGAGTGGTAAAGAGAGGGCTGCCTGTGTAAGCATTGATTTAAGATACTATTTTGTCATTTGTTTTCTTTTTTAAAGTTTATTTATTTTGAGAGAGAGAAAGAGAGTATGTGCACACACGCATGAGTTGGGAAGGGTCAGAGAGAGAATCCCAAGCAAGTTCTGCACTGACGACTCAGAGTTCCATCCCACAAACTGTGAGATCATGACCTGAGCCGAAATCAAGAGTCGGATGCTTAATCAACTAAGCCACCCAGGCACCCCTGTCATTTGTTTTTAAAATGTAGTAAAAGTTCAAATTAATTAGGACTATTAGGTATATTAGAAATTTTATGTTATTCTTATTTTGCTTCAAGCACTTAAATAAAAAGAATACCAAAGGGTACAATCTTTGTTTTGTCCTTTTTACTCCAAAATAGAGTGAAATTAATGTGACTTGTTTTCCACCATTAATGTAAACATCTCATCAAATAGTGTTACATTTTGCTTTAATTTTGAAGATGAGTATTGTCTTATATTTTAGAGATTACCTTCAATAATCTGGCAGTATTTTTTTGCTGAGTACTGTAAATACTTCAAAGAAAGTGCTACAGAATAAAAGTGATTGTGATAGCCATGATTTCAGAGGTGGTGGCAGAGACTTGATACCTTAATGACTTGGACTCAGAAAACATCTATTGAACATCTGTGTGCTGAAGATAGAAATTTTCTTTTTTTTTAATTTTTTTAATGTTTATTTCTGAGACAGAGAGAGACAAAGCATGAGTGGGGGAGGGACAGAGAGAGAGGGAGACACAGAATCAGGAGCAGGCTCCAGGCTCTGAGCTGTCAGCACAGATCCCAGTGCAGTGCTCGAACTCCCAAACCGTGAGATCATGACCTGAGCCAAAGTCAGACGCTCAACCGACTGAGCCACCCTGGCGCCTCTAAGATAGAAATTTTCTATATTCACACTCATAGTCTCATAGGGAGATGGACATGTAAATAACAAATGTGATAAGTTGAACATAAACGCATAGGCATCTTGGAATCCAAAAGAACCAACATCTCCATGTCCTTGAAATATTTGTGACGTTTGGACTAAAAATAAAACAGAGTAGAAGTTTTTGAAGTGGAGGAGGTGAGGGGAAAACCACTTTTGATGAAGAATTAGAAAAGAGACGGAGGTGTGAAGAACATGGTATATGTGGAAGAGTGGTAATTCACTAAATTAAAGTGCAAGGTGTAGAGAGGTGTGGACGAGGGCTAGATCCTTGCTCCTTGGTGTGGTCTGCGAATTTTTGGAAAATGGGACTCTCAGGCCCCATCACAGATCCCTGGATCTGAACCTACACTTTAATAGGAACTCCAGGTGAGTGGCATACATATTTTTTTAAGTTTATTTATTAAAAATAAAGTTTATTTATTTATTTTGAGAGAGATCACGCACATGCACGCATGTGCAAGCATGAGTTGGGGAGGGACGGAGAGGGAGAGAGATTCCCATGCAGGCTCCAAGCTCTCAGCACAGAGCCTGACAGCAGGGCTCAATCTCTTGAACCGGGAGATCATGACTTGAGCAGAAATCAAGAGTCAGATGCTTAACTGACTGAGCCACCCATGTGCCCCAAGTTGCATGAATATTAAACTTTGAGAAGCTTAGGATTCAATCCTGGAAGCCTTTGCAAACCACATTAGACTTTATCTTACATGATGGAATGTCATTGAAGTATAGTTTAAAGATACCCTAATTAGGGGCGCTTGGGTGGCTCAGTTGATCGGTCTTCCAACTCTTGATTTTGGCTCAGGTCATGCATGATCTCATTATTTGTGGGATCACCCGCATCTGATTTTTCCGCTGACAGTGTGGAGCCTGCTTGGGATTCTCTCTCTGCCCCTTCCCTGTGCACGCCTTCTCACTCTCTCTCTCTCAAAATAAACATTAAAAAAAAGGAAGACACCTTATATATACTAGTTTTGTATTATGACTTTCTCTTAATTGTAATGTGAATGGAATTTCATTTTAAGGAATGTCATAATATTTAGCTCAATATTTGGGGCATTTCTGTGTTTTCTGATGTGAAAAGCACTGGAAAGATATCCCAACTCCAAGCTATAGATAAACTCAAACGCATTGTCATTTTTTTTTTTTTTTTTCAACGTGTATATATTTTTGGGACAGAGAGAGACAGAGCATGAACAGGGGAGGGGCAGAGAGAGAGGGAGACACAGTATCAGAAACAGGCTCCAGGCTCTGAGCCATCAGCCCAGAGCCCGACACGGGGCTCGAACTCACAGACCGCGAGATCGTGACCTGGCTGAAGTCAGACACTTAACCGACTGCGCCACCCAGGCGCCCCTTAAAGACATTTTTTATTTGATTTTATTTATTTATTTTTAAATGCTTATTTATTTTTGAGAGAGAGCGTGAGAAAAAGAGGGGAAGAGAGAGGGAGACAGAGGATCAGAAGCAGGCTCTGTGCTGACAGCAGAAGGCCTGATGTGGGGCTTGAACTCATGAACTGAGAGGTCGTGACCTGAGCTGAAGTCAGACTGCCTAACCGACTGAGTCACCCAGGTGCCCCAAGACATTTTTTTAAAAAAGGTTTTAAAAAAAATGTTTTTAATGTTTATTTTTTATTTTATTTTATTTTTTTCTTTTCTTTATTTATTTTTTAAAATTTACATCCAAATTAGTTAGCATATAGTGCAACAATGATTTCAGGAGTAGATTCCTTAGTGCCCCTTACCCATTTAGCCCATCCCCCCTCCCACAACCCCTCTAGTAACCCTCAGTTTGTTGTCCGTATTTATGAGTCTCTTCTGTTTTGTCCCCGTCCCTGTTTTTATATTATTTTTGTTTCCCTTCCCTTATGTTCATCTGTTTTGTCTCTTAAAGTCCTCATATGAGTGACGTCGTATGATTTTTGTCTTTCTCTGACTAATTTCACTTAGTATAACACCCTCCAGTTCCATCCACGTAGCTGCAAATGGCAAGATTTCATTCTTTTTGATTGCCAAGTCATACTCCATTGTATATATACACCACATCTTCTTTATCCATTCATCCATCGATGGACATTTGGGCTCTTTCTATACTTCGGCTATTGTTGATAGTGCTGCTGTAAACTTTGGGGTACATGTGTCCTTTCTAAATAGCACACCTGTATCCCTTGGATAAATGCCTGGTAGTGCAATTGCTGGGTCGTAGGGTAGTTCTATTTTTAGTTTTTTGAGGAACCTCCATACTGTTTTCCAGAGTGGCTGCACCAGCTTACATTCCCAGTGTTTATTTTATTTTTGAGAGAGAAAGAGAGAGAGAGACTGTGAACAGGAGAGGGGCAGAGAGAGAGGGAGACACGGAACCCAAAGCAGCCTCCAGGCTCTGATCTGTCAGCACGAGCCCAACGCAGGGCTCGAACTCGTGAACCGCGAGATCATGACCTGAGCTGAAGTTTAATGCTTAAACCACTGGTGCCCCTAAAACAGTTTTATTTATTTAATTGCTGTACTCAGTGTGGGGCTCGAACTCATGACCCCGAGATGAAGAGTCACACATTCCTCAGACTGAGCCAGGTAGGCACCCCTTTAAAGACCTTTTAAAAAGTTTTTCTAAAGTAATTCATGTACTTATGTTGGACAAGGTTTCATTTCAACGTGCATGAAATTACATCATTACCTTTTTTTTTTTTTTTTTTGAGAGAGAGAGAGAGATAGAGAGTGTGTATGGGGGGGGGGGGGGGGGGGGCAGAGGAAGAGAAAGAGAGAATCTTTAGCAGGTTCCATGCCCAGGAAGGAGCCTGATGTGGAGCTCTATGACCATGAGATCATGACCTGAGTGGAAATCAGCCAAGAATTGGGTACTTAACCGACTGAGACACTCAGGTGCCCACCATCATTACCTTTTTAAGCACTGTATAATATTCCATATTGTAGATATTTCATGATTTATTTATTTAACCCTTTATTGATGGATATTTGGACTATTTCCAATGTTTTTGCTACCATGAGACAATACATAATGTACATCTTTATATGTAATTTTGTGCTATTGTATGGGAGTCTCTCTGTAGCCAATTCACAGAATATGCCCTTCATAAATTTTGGTAGCTAGTGACAATTTGCTATCAAAAAAGGTTAGAACCAGTGTATGGCACAGCTACATTGAATGAGAGCATCCCTTCACTCATGCCCTTGCCACCTCAGATATTATGAGTTTAACTTTTTTTCTTGGAATCTGATCGGTGAAATACTAGCTTGGTCTTTTAAATTCTGTATTATTCAAGGGTAAGACTGAATATCTTTATTCAACCACTTTAATCTTTTTTTTTTTTTTTTAATTTTTTTTTTTTTTAATGTTTATTTATTTCTGAGACCGAGAGAGACAGAGCATGAGCAGGGGAGGGGCAGAGGGAGAGGGAGACACAGAATCAGAAGCAGGCTCCAGGCTCTGAGTTGTCAGCACAGAGCCCGATGTGGGGCTCGAACTCACAGACTGCGAGATCATGACCTGAGCCGAAGTCGGTCGCTCAACCGACTGAGCCACCCAGGCGCCCCACCACTTTAATCTTTAAATAAATAAATATTTATTAATAATTGTATATTAAGAGCCATATATTATATATTAATAATTAAATATTAAATTTAATCTTTAAATCTTGTTGATTCTAAATGGTGTGGATATCTCACAGTGTATCTTCAGGCTGAAAATGAGACTACATAATTTAGAATTTAGCATAGTACGTACAATATAGTTAGCATCAATAGTTTGATCATTATCATGAGCTAATGTTATTCTCATTTTTTTAAAGTAAGCTCTATACTCAGTGTGGGGCTTGAACTCACAACCCCGAGATCAAGAGCCTCATGCTCCACCAACTGAACAGTGTTATTCTCAATTTTAATTCTGTGCTGATCACTTCATGCCATTTACTTGCCACTTAGGGTTTTTTCAGTTGGTGGTTTTCAAATTCGTGCACATAGGAATCACGGATAATGCATTTTATTAAAAGAAATTGATATAGAGATAATCCATTAAAATTTTTTTTATTGTACTCTTATACTTTGTAGTGTCTTTACCTGGGCAGCTCTGTTCCCAGATTGTTACACGGCTGTCTCTTTCCTGTCATTCAGGTTACTCAAATGTCCTGTCTCCAAGAAGCCTTTCACTTCTATTCACTTTGTATCTTATTTAGATGGTAGAATGTAAGCTCCACGAGAACAGAGTTCTTGTCTTTGCCATGGAGCTCCAAAGCCTAGAGCAGTATGGTACACTCAAAAAACATTTGCGAATTGTACAGAAGGCTAATAGCAAGCCTTCCCACAGTGTAGTTTTATGTTTGTTATTAGAGATTTAAGCATGGGACGTTGTGGTTTATTCTATTTTTTCCTAACATAAAAGCATCTTTTAATAAACAGGTGCACATAGTAAATTAAATTAATTATCTGATGAAACAGTCTTATCCTTTTATAATGCAATTCAAAGTTCTTTCTCTCTAAATAGCTGTTAAGTGTCCTAATTTTCTGGGGAAAACTACAAAACTATAGCCCCATCCAAGTAAAAGGTTAAACTTTCCATTAAGGTGTGTTGATTCCCATGTGATCCTTCTTACCCTGGTTAATTGTGATACCAGTCTTTTCTTAATTTTAGGTATATAGAACCAGTAGTAATTATTTTTAAGCTCCTTGCAATTATTTTTCAGTTGTAATTGTGTTGCCTTTATTTTTAGCCATATAAGCATGGGGGTTTGCTTATCTGGAGAAAAAATTCTCTCTAGAATCACTGGAAGACAGGACTATAATTTCTCTGGTTTATGAGAAACACTTTCTAGAAGCTAATCTTTTAATTGTGGGATTTTATATTAGGGCGAGTAATGATCATAAGCTTGCTTCATTTCTTTAAGTAGATTTATGACAACTGTTCTTTTTCCTTGTGTTTAAAACCAGTTTTAATGATTTGTTTTGATGTGCCTGTGGGAAAACTGGTTTGCTTAATCTAACTAAACATTTTAGAATGAATAGTAATTTTGTAACAATTGTACCTCCCTTCTCATGTGGGGAAAGAATATGGGGCAGAGAATGATAAATGACTTTATAGTTCATCATATTTTAACTGAGACTGTTTTTCCATAAGGATGTGCTTTAAAAAAATTTTTTTATTGTTTATTTATTTTTGAGAAAGAGAGAGCAACTAGGGGAGGGGCAGAGAGAGAGGGGGAGAGAAGGAGACACAGAATTCGAAGCAGGCTCCAGGCCCTCAGCTGTCAGCACAGAGCCTGACGCGGGCTCGAACTCACGAAACGTGAGATCATGACCTGAGTTGAAGTCGAACGCTTAACCGACTGAGCCACCCAGGCACCCCAAATATTAAGTATTTTCTACATTTCTTTTTTTCTAAAGTTTATTTATTTATTTTGAGAGACAGAACATGCTTGTGCACTTGTGTGAGGCAAGGTGGGCGGAGGGGCAGAGAGGGAGAGAGAATCCCAAACAGGCCTTGCAACTGCAGAGCATGATGAGGGCTTGAACTCACAAACCATGAGATCGTGACCTCTGTCCCTCTCCCCGACTTGTGCTTTCTCTCTCTCAAAATAAGTAAGTAAGTAAGTAAGTAAGTAAGTAAGTAAATAAATAAATAAATAAATAAATAAATAAATAAATAAAAAATAGTGCATGTTAACAAAAATATCGATTTGTTTGAAGGAAAAAAATGTCTCTGTGGATCCTCAGATCCCCCTAATAGCCGCTATAAACAAATTGATGATCTTTTCATGTGAATGTACAACTAGAAGGTATAGGGTAACACTTTTTTTCTTTCTTACAAGTAGCCAAATACTGTACAAGCTGCTATTTAACCCACTTTTTCCTTTAACATCTTGTGGATATCTTTCTGTGTCAGTGTATGTAGATTTATATAACGTTTATACAATGTGACTGTACATAACTTTTTTTATCATCACATTCAAGAAATTTGATACTGACATATTATTTAACATATGGTCCATATTTAATTTTTTTAATATCCTTTTTCAGTTTCTTTTTCATTTTTCTAGGACTTTTTCCCCCTGGATATAATCAATATTGATGTAGTGTTTTTGGCTCTCATGTTTCTTTGGTTTCTTTCTTTCTTTTTAAAATTTTTATTTAGTTTATTTTTTTAATTTACATCCACGTTAGTTAGCATATAGTGCAACAATGATTTCAATAATGGATTCCTTAATGCCCCTTACCCATTTAGCCCATCCCTGCTCCCACAACCACTCCAGTAACCCTCTGTTTGTTCTTCATATTTAAGATACTCTTATATTTTTGTCCCTCTCCCTGTCTTTATATTATTTCTGCTTCCCTTCCCTATGTTCATCTGTTTTGTGTCTTAAAGTCCTCATATGAGTGAAGTCATATGATATTTCATATGATATTTGTCTTTCTCTGATGGACTAATTTCGCTTAACATATACCCTCAAGTTCCATCCACATAGTTGCTAATGGCAAGATTTCATTCTTTTTGATTGCCAAGTAATACTCCATTGTATTACATCTTCTTTATCCATTCATCCATCTTCTTTATCCATTCATCCATTGATAGACATTTGGGCTCTTTCCATACTTTGGCTATTGTTGATCGTGCTGCTATAAATATTGGAGTGCATGTGCCCCTTTGAAACAGCTTACCTGTATCCCTTGGATAAACACCAGTAGTGCAATTGCTGGGCCGTAAGGTAGTTCTATTTTTAATTTTTTGAGGAACCTCAATAGTGTTTTCCAGAGTGGCTGCACCAGTTTGCATTCCCAGTGTGGTTGGGCATAATTTATTTAATCCTCCTTTGATGGATATTTGAATTATTTGTAGTGTATAAAAAATATTAGTGCAGAGAATATCTTTGTGCATATGTTTTTTGGGCACCTGCACTGTATTATTTATAGGGTGAATTGCCTAGAACTGATGTCCAAAAATATTGTACCTTTTGTTATATTTTTCAGCAATAGCATATGTAAGTTATTTACAGCCTGTAAAAGACTATGTGAGGGAAAAAATAGATGATTTGCAGAGAGTGGGAGAGGATATAATTTGGATGTAGTTCTTTGTTTTTTTTATTAAAATTTTTTTTAATGTTTGTTTATTTTTGAGAGAGAGACAGAGTATGAGTGGGGTAGGAGCAGAGAGAGAGAGGGAGACCCAGAATCCAAAGCAGGCTCTAGGCTCTGAACTGTCAGCACAGAGCCCGATGCAAGGCCTGTACTCAAGAACCATGAGATCATGACCTGAGCTGAAGTCAGACGCTTGCCTACTGAGCCACCCAGGCACCCCTGGATGTAGTTCTTTAATTCATGTTACTGTTGGGTTCAGTAGGTGAGATTCATGGAAATTTGAAATGCAGGTAAGCATTCTTTGACATAAAGAGTATATGTGGAGTGTTTCTGAATCTGCGAGGTTAAATGATTAAATCTGATGTGTTCATAGGGTGGACAATTGAATGTCAAGATGTAGCAAAACCATACTTAGGATGGAAGGAAACATTTCATATGATATTTTACAAACATCTTTTAAAAAAATTTTTAATGTTTATTTCTTGAGAGAGAGAGAGAGAGAGAGAGTGCAAGTAGGGAAGGGGCAGAGAGAGAGGGAAACAGAATCTGAAATAGGCTCCAAGCTTTGAGCCTTCAGCACAGAGCCCAGTGAGGGACTCGAAACCACAAACCACAAGATCATGACCTGAGCTGAAGTTGGATGCTCAACTGACTGAGCCACCCACGCGCCCTGATATTTTCCAAACATCCTTCATCTGATTTTCTTTTAGCTGGTGTGTTAGGAGCGTCATACTTTTTCTCTACCACCCCACATTGTATATTGACACTGTATATTAAGTGGCAAACATGTCAGAAGGAACAGTGAGGAGAAAACTTTCTGACTGAATGTATGTTCAGTGTGATGTCAGTTACCTAGGTAGCAGTATTATGGATCCAAACCTGAAAATTAAAAAATGAAAATTGACATCAATAAGAAAAAAATCTACATACTCCTTGAGCAGATCTTGCCTTGTAATTGGTATTTTCCTTTCGCTTAGAGAACTTCTTTTAAGATTTCCTATAGTAGAGGTTTGCTTTTGATTTATTCTTTCCTCTTTTTCATGTCCTTATTTTCACCTTTAAAAAATGGTTTTATTGAGGCATAACTGACACACAATAAATTGTACACGTTAATATTAAAAGTGTACAATTTGATGAGTTTTGACACTCAGGAAACCATCACCACAAGTGAGATGGAGACCATATCCGTTACCCCCAAGTGTTTCTGTATGCTTTGCAGTTCCTCACTCCTACCCATCCATCCCAAGCAACTACTGATTTGTTGGCTGTCACTGTTGATTAGTTTGCGTTTTCTAGAGTTTTATAGGAATGGAATCATACAGTATGTACTCTTTTTTTTTGTGGGGGCGGGGACTGGTCTGGCTTCTTTCATTTGGCAAAATTATTGATAATGTGTATTGTGTGTATCAGTAGTTCATTTCTTTTTATTGCTGAATGGTATTCCATTATGTGGATCTACCACAGTTTATTTATGTGTTCCCCTGTTGATGGACATTGAGGTTGTTTCCAGTCTGGGGCTATTATGAATAAAACTTCTTGGCAATCACGTATAAGTCTTTGTATAGATATATTTTCTTTTCTCATGGGCATATGTCTAGAACTGGAATGAATGGCTGGATTATATGGTCTATAAATACTGTTTTTTAAAAATAAAGTAGGAAAAGAAATATTTGAAAAAGAGATGAAGTGAGGTATTGTACCTCAGGCAGATTCTCGGGCTGATGATTTTTAGAGAGGAGTTTACATGGAAGTTGAGGGTCTGGAAATTGATACTGTTTTCTTTCTTTCTTTCTTTCTTTCTTTCTTTCTTTCTTTCTTTCTTTCTTTCTTTCTTTCTTTCTTTCGAGAGCATGTGCACATGCAGGGGAGAGGCAGGGAGAGAGAATTCCAAGCACGCTCTGGGCTTCTGCCCAGAGCCCGATGCAGGGCTTGATCCCACAAACCACGAGATCATGACCTGGGCTGAAATCAAGAGTCGGACCCTTAACCGGCTGAGCCACCCAGGTGTCCCTGTGAATTGATACCTTTTAAAAACTGTCTCTGCCTGGTCATCATTGGAAAGTCTTCCTACACTCCCAGGGGTAGAGTACTCCACACAGAAGACAGCTAGATGACTTAGAGAAGTACTCAAATATTTCTTTTAGTTCTGGCCTCTGCCCCAGCTCTGTGCTTTAGGTGTTCTGCCTGGTAAGCTCTGGCTGCTGCCACTTATATAGCAGGCTGTGTGGATGCCTGACAGGCAGAGGGATCAGATGGGGGCCCACGTAGGAGAAATCCCTTGCAGTGGTAGGATGGAGATGAGTTAAAAGGCGAGGCAAGCAAGAGTGGCCGTATGAGCCTGATAAGGCACCAGGACTCCCAAACTTGTGCTTTGTTCTATGGCGAGGTCTGGCCTTCTTGTTGGCATTTCCATCTCTGATTACATTGTCTTCCTTCCCTTTCTAAGGGACAACTACTACCATAGGTTAAGTTTATAATCAAACTTTTCTCACCCATATCCCTTCATCCCCAGGGAACCACTAATATGCCTTCTGTCACTATTCTATATATATAAATAACAAAGTAGTGCTTTTATGTGCTATTCAATTAATATAAATGGCATTATTCTGAAGCACATATTCTGAAACTGCCTTTTTTCACTGGGCATTGTCTTGTCTCTATGCACATTATTCATGCGCATAGAGAACTAGTGTACTTCTTTTTTTTAATTCTTTTTTTATTGTGGTAAAATATAGCTAACATAAAATTTTAACCGTTTTTTAAGTGTACAACTCAGTGATCTTAAGCATATTCATAATTTTATGTAAACATCCCCACTACCCTCTTCCAGAATTTTTTTTTTTATCATCCCAAACAAACTCTATACCTATTAACTCCCCCCACTTTCCCCCTCCTCACATGCCTTTCTTATACTTTCTGTCTCTATAAATTTGCCTTTCTGTTCCTATGAATTTCTACTATGAATTTGTCTTTAGGTCACCTTTGTTTTTGAAAGATAGTTTTGCTGAGCAAATAATTCCAGGTTAGCAAATTTGTTTTTGCATTTTGTGCACCATCTTCTAGCTTGTATTGTCTCTGATGCAAATCTGTGGTCAGTGGCCTTTGTTTTCTATGTAATGTGTCTCTTGGGCTGCCTTTAAGATTTTTCTCTTTATTGTTGGTTTTAAGAAGTTTGATAACGACGGGCCTTAGTTCACTTTTATTCATGTTTTGTGTCTTAAGATTTATTGAGCTTCTTGGATCCGTGGGTTTTTATGGTTTTCATCAAATTTGGAAACATTTTGGCCATTAGCTTTTCAAATTTTTTTTCTGTCACCACATCCCTTTAGGGGACTGTGGTTAACATGAATATTAGGCCTCTTAAGGTGTCATAAAGCTCACTAATGTTCTGTTCATTTTTTTTTTTTTCCCAGTCTTTTTCTCTGCATTTCATTTTGGGTAGTTTTATTGCTTGTATTTAAGTTCGCCAGTTTTTTCTTCTGCAATGTGTAATCTGCCATTAATCCCATCTAGTATAGTTTTCATTTCAGACGCTATAGCTTTTATTTCTAAATGTTCAGCTTGGGCCTTTTAAAATATCTTCCATCTTTACTTAACATGCCCAATACCTCCAGCTTCTTGAGCATATATTGGATATAATTATACTAACTTTCAGTAACCATTTCTATAAATTTCTTTCATCTGTCAATTCAGGGTTAATTTCGGTTGATGGATGTTTCTCCTGTTGTAGGTCATATTTTCCTGCTTCTTCACATGCCTGGGTATATTTTATTGGATCCTAGACAATGTGACTTTTGCATTATTGGGTATTGGATATATTTGTAGTTTTATAAATATTTTTGAGTTTTGTTCAGGTATACATTTAAGTTACAGCCGATCCTTTGTTGCTTATTTCCAGTATCTTGAACCATGTTTTTTCACTTGTTTTGTATAGTTTTTTTTGTGTTTTAGGTAGAGGGTTAAATCAGTTCTTGTTACTTCATCGTCTCCAGAAGTGGAAGTTGAAGATGGGCAGCTTGATAGGATGGCATATGCTTCTGTAACCACTGATTTCTGCCTCCTAGAAAAAAGGAAGAAACCAGAAATCCATTACTGTTGTGATTGGGCCTAATATTGAAAGGATGCCCACCTAAACACTGTAGCATTCTTGAAAAAATTTTTGCAAATCTATATTTTAAGCAACGCAACCCTTCAAAGCAGGTAATACATGGACTTTCACAAGTGGTATGTAGTATTCTGAACCCAGTATCCAGAGGTGGAATGGCAGCAGAAAGAAGGTCCGGTGGGAACAGAATGAGTCTAAATCTATGGCAGACTCAAACATCAGGGAGAGGAGTGTTGTGATGCTATCTCAGGCAAATGTTAAAGGTGGCCAACCTTGGTTTTATGCTGTGTAGATTCTTTCAAGTGTGGGGCACTGAACTGAGTCATATGCTGAGATACCTAACATAACTATGTTTTAAGTTCTGCGTCTTGTCAGGTTATTTTGTAAATAATTGAACCTTGCATATTTATTAAATACTTGAGGTCCAGTGCCCTAATTTGGTTCTTTCTGTAGGTGAAAAGAACATGTAGATGCATTGAAAAAAAGACTTGATCTGCTGGTTATAATATACAGATTTTATTACCTTGAAATTCATTGATCTGAGCAGATCTCATTCTGGCTGTATGCCTGTTTTAGGATATGAATATGTACTTTAGTAATAGAGTAGGCTTTCAGAAATAGCTTTTCCTCCTGTCTTTTCTTTCATGATGATTCTTCACGGAATGTTTTGCTTCTGAGTTATGTGCCCTGCTTTATCAGGCATTAAATAGTTGGCCCAAAAAGGTAATACTTGAACCACAGACATTCAGTCTAATAAAAATAAAATAGATTTGGGTATACATAATACCAGTAATTAACTCCTATTTTCACACTTCCTTGTGATTATTCAAAAGTGTCGATCTCTAGGTAAATACTGCATGCAGGTACTTTACATGGTCTAGGTTTCAACGAACAGCAGGCAGGTATCGGTCTGGCAAAAAGACAATGTCTAGCAGAAGGAAAAGATTGATTTTTTAAAATATGGTTATAATGATACTTTCTTTATTTTAATTTTTTGTTTTTTAGAGAGAGCATGTACAAGAATAGAAGGGACAAAGGGAGAGGGAGAGAGAATCTCAGGCAGGCTCCATGGCCAGCACAGAGCCCAATGCGGGGCTCAGTCTCACAACCCTGAGATCGTGACCTAAGCCAAAATCAAGAGTTAGATGCCCAACTGACCGAGATGCCCAGGCGCCCCTGGTTATAATGATACTTTTAACAATAGTTAATTCCATTCATGGCATTTAATCAAAGTGCAATAATTAAAGTCACATGTATAATGGACCAAGCGTACTATGAGTTAACTTTAAAAATATGATCTTTAGTTTTCCCATCATCCTCACAATATAGGTAATGGCCCTCTGTAGAGAGAGATAAATATATATACACACATCTATATACATATGAATGACATACATGTATTTCTTATTGTTTAAACACAATCTGAGGTGAGCTTAAATGTATTTAAAATGTATTTAGTTTCCTCACCTGGGGAGTTGTAAATGAAGTGTTAATTAAATTTCAGACTCCTATCTCTAGAATTCTTTGAATATTTCATTATTTAGAATTAATTTAGTCAACTGGCTTATTTGTCTAACTGAAAGAATAATTTACACACTTATTGATGTGTGAAATTCTCATTATTTTTATACTGCTTTTTTATTTTTGGCTTACACTTAAATCTACTTCTGTAGAAACAAAAGTTTTTTTAAAGCAATGTCAAAAATGAAATGTAATTATATTGCCTTTCACTTTCATAAATGTGGCAAAACGGGAGAAATTTGCGTACTAAAAAAGTGAGTCTGTGTTTATTTCTTTGAGGCAAGCAAAGACAGACTTTGTTTTTGGACTAGACTGTTACTTTGTTATCAGACTCACTTTTATAAAAATGCTGCAGTAAACATTTTTTTCTAAAACAGTTGCACTGAGATATAATTTATTACTTAAAGTGTATAATTCAGTGGTTTTTAGTATATTCACAGAGTTGTGCAACCATCACTGTGATCAATTTCAAAACATTTTGTCACCCAAAACATAAACCCCGTGGTCATTAACATTCACTACCTATTTCCCTCTAGGTTCTTTACCCTCCACAGCCCTTAGATCAAGGTAACTACTAATCTACTTCGTGTTTCTATACACTTGCCTAATTTAGACATGTCATATCCATACTTACTCAATTTTGATGGACATTTGGGTTTTTTTTTCACTTTTTGGCTGTTATAACTGGAGTGAACATTTGGTTTTAACTTTTTGTGTGGACATAGGTTTTCATTTCTCTTTGATACCTACCAAGACTGGAACTGCTAAATCATCTGATAACTATGTTCCATCTTTTAAGGAGCCCCCATTGTGTTGGCTGAAGTGGCAACACCATTTTACATTCCCACCAGTAGCATATGAGGATTGATCCCAGTTTCTCTGCATCCTCACCAGTACTTGTTATTGTCAGTATATTGAGCGCTGATCCAAAAATGGTTTATCTGTGTAACATGGTTGGGTCATTTTGAACTCGCTGTTTTTCATCTAGCCACTTGAAGACACCTATAACACCAAGTTATAAAGTGAGCAAATGAGAGCACCGATCTTTCTTTTATGTAGATAATACTCAAACCAGAAAGTGTATTGGAAGAAAAGATTTCATCCGTAGTCACAACGTAAATTTTGTGTTTAAATCTAGGAATAAACTTTCATTTTTTTTTTTTAATGTTTATTTATTTGAACCTGAAGCAGGCTCTAGGCTCTGAGCTGCCAGCACGGACGTGGGTGTCAAACCCATGAACTGTGAGATCATGACCTAAGCCGCCGTGGGACGCTTAACCGACTGAAGGTTCAGTCTAGGAATAAACTTTAAAGAAATGTGTAGAAACCATATAAAGAAAACTGAAACAGAAACAACTGGATGCCATAAGCAAAACTGTGGATGAATGGGGTGAGGAAGAAGCGTCATGTAAAATGAGAGCTCCCTACAGATGAATCTGTAAAGAGCACGACCCCCCCAGAAATTTCTATTCTTTTTTTTTTCATTTCTTTTTTTTTTTTTTTTTTAACGTTTATTTATTTTTGAGACGGAGAGAGACAGAGCATGAACGGGGGAGGGTCAGAGAGAGGGAGACACAGAATCTGAAACAGGCTCCAGGCTCTGAGCTGTCAGCACAGAGCCCGACGCGGGGCTCGAACTCACGGACCGCGAGATCATGACCTGAGCCGAAGTCGGCCGCCCAACCCGACTGAGCCACCCAGGCGCCCCACCCCCAAAAAAATTTCTAATAGGATGTTTTTATTTTTTTTTTATTTTTTTTTTCAACGTTTATTTATTTTTGGGACAGAGAGAGACAGAGCATGAACAGGGGAGGGGCAGAGAGAGAGGGAGACACAGAATCGGAAACAGGCTCCAGGCTCCGAGCCATCAGCCCAGAGCCCGACGCGGGGCTCGATCTCCCGGACCGCGAGATCGTGACCTGGCTGAAGTCGGACGCTTAACCGACTGCGCCACCCAGGCGCCCCAACTAATAGGATGTTTTTAAAACTGACAATTTTATCTGGAAAAATAAACAGGAAAATTCTGGCAAAGGAAATGTAAAGAGGGAAGATTTTTCCTAATTTTGTATGTCAAAAAATACCATAATCACATATATAAGAGTAGTAACAACTGACAGAAAATGTTTGTAACATTTACAGAGGATTGTTATCTCTAATATAAATAATTAGGTCAAAAAGAAATAGATGAAAAATCTACTTAAGGGGGTCTAGATAGCTAATTCATGAATGACAAAAAAAACAGGGGGTGCCTGGGTGGCTCAGTCTTTTAAGTGTCCGACTTTGCCTCAGGTCATGATCTCACTGGCTCTTTAGTTTGGGCCCATGTTGGGCTCTGTGCTAAAAGCTCAGAGCCTGGAGCCTGCTTTGGATTCTGTGTCTCCATCTTTTTCTGCCCCCTTCCCCCCTCCCCCCCCACACTCACACTCTGTCTCTCTCTCTCAAAATTAAATAAACATTAAAAAAATTTATAAATGACAAAACTCAGAAATTACTAACAATTAACGAAACAAAGATTTTAAAAGAAGACATTTTCACCTGTCAGATTAGAAGATACTTAAAATTTAATGATTACTTGTAGGATCTTAGGATAGATACACTTAGTTGACTGCATTTATGATAACCTTTTTGGAGTTACTGTCATTCCAAATTTTGGAATAATTGTCAAAATTTTAAATGGGCACACTTTAAACCAATCAATTATCATGAGAAGTATCATGAGAAGTTATTCAAACATAGGAAAAAATTCATTTCAAGAATATTTACTATTCACTAATAAAAAAGGACTGAAGTACTGATACATGTTACAACATGGATGAACCTTGAAAACATTCCAAGTGAACAAAGACAGACATAAAAGACCACGTATTATGTGATTCCATTTATGAAATGTCCTGAAAAGGCAAATCTTAGATACTGAAAATAGATTAGTGGTTGCCTAGGTCTGGCAGTAGGAGGAGAGGGTGGGGGGGAAATGGGGACTGACTGCTAATGGGAAACGAGCTTTTTTGAGGAGACAATGAAAATGTTCTAAAATTGATTGTATCGAGAGTTGACAGCTCTGTGAACAGACGACCATTATACACTTCAAATAGGTAAATTGAATGCTATGTGAATTGTATCTCAATAAGATAATTATTAAAAATTAGGTTATCTTTAGGCTTTTCATAAAATGTGAAATATTATCCCCTTTAGGTAAGGCTGTTCAGAAGAGGCATTTATTCGTCCTGGGTCTTGTAAGATTCACAGGATTTCAGGATTCAAATTGAAAGATGGTAGTAAGGTGTTTGTTACATAACAAATCACCTCAAAGCCTAGTAGCTTTAAAAAACCCACCACTTTATTTATTTTTTTTTTTAGTGATTTTTTTTTGTGAGAGAGAGAGAGAGAAAGAAAGAGAAAGAATCTTAAGCAGGCTACATGCCCAGCACGGAGCCCGACACAGGGCTCGAACCCAGGAACTGTGACATTGTTACCTAAGCAGAAATCAGGAGTCAGATGCTTAGCTGACTGAGCCACCAGGTGCCCCAGTCCCACTACTTTATTTTGTAATCTCTCACACTGGTCTCAGTTGACTGGCTGTGCTAGTCTCACATGAGGTCTCTCATGCAGTGACAATCATATGGCAGCTGGGTCTGGAGTGACATAGAGGCTCATCTGGGATACTGGCCTAGTTGGTTTTCCCTCTCTGTGTAACCTCATCACAATGAGGTGGTGTCTTGTTGATTTTCTTAATGATGAGTGATACTGAACATCTTTTCATGTGCTCTTTGACCATTTGTGTATCTTCTTTGGAGAAATGGTCATTTGTTTTTTCCTTGCCTTGCTTTTGGTGTCATAGCCAAGAAATCATTGCCAAATCCAGTGTCATGAAGCTTTCTCCCTATATTTTCTTCCATGAGTTTTGTACTTTTCACTCTTGCATTTAAGTCTTTGATCAGGTTTGAGTTAATTTTTGTTAATGGTGTAAGATAGAAGTTCAACTTTATTCTTTTGCATACGGTCATGTTTGGATATGTTATTGTGAATTTTTGTTAGTTTTTATAGGTGTATAATGATATTGTGATCATATTAAGAAATTTTAATCTAGACTTATAAGGATTTGTTCACAATGCCATGGTGGAAGGGAATAAGTGAGTGGGTACATAGGGGGAAGCAAAATTTGGTAACATGTTTGAAAATTTCCAAAATGAAAAGTTAAAATAGAGTTGGTAAACTAGGGGGATGGTGTTTTAGAAACCTAGATGCAGTTCTATCCTATAGATGGTTAGTAGGGAACTTTGTTAGATGCTATAGAGAGATCAATTAGAATAAAGACAGAAAAGATGCTATTGGTTTTAGCAGCTCTTTTCATGACCTTGGATATAGCAGTTTTTGTAGAGTGTTTGGACTAAAACCTGATAGCAGAATTTTGAGAAATTCATGGAGGACAGGAACACGGAGAAAGCAGGGTGGGGTCACTCTGAATATTAGAAAAGTTATTTCTAAAAATTTTTTTAATGTTTATTTTTGAGAGAGAGACAGAGAGAGAGTGAGTACAAGTAGCAGGAGGGGCAGAGAGAGGGAGACACAGAATCTGAAGCAGGTCCCAGGCTCTGAGCTGTCAGCACAGAGCCTGACGCGGGGCTTGAATTCCTGAACCACAATATCATGACCTGAGCTGAACTCAGATGCTTGACTGACTGAGTCACCCAGGCACCTCAAGAAAAGTTACTTCCAGAGGTGCCTGGGTGGCTCAGTCTGTTAAGCATCTGAGTCTTGATTTCGGCGCAGACATGATCTCACAGCCTGTGAGATGGAGCCCTGCGTCATACTCTGTGCTGACAATGCAGAGCCTGCTTGGGATTCTCTCCCTCTCTCTGCCCCTCTCCTGCTTCCGTGCGCATGTGCTCACTCTCTTGCTCTCTCAAAATAAATAAATTTTAGGGGCGCCTGGGTGGCGCAGTCGGTTAAGCGTCCGACTTCAGCTCAGGTCACGATCTCGCGGTCCGTGAGTTCGAGCCCCGCATCGGGCTCTGGGCTGATGGCTCAGAGCCTGGAGCCTGCTTCCCATTCTGTGTCTCCCTCTCTCTCTGCTCCTCCCCTGTTCATGCTCTGTCTCTCTCTGTCTCAAAAATAAATAAACGTTAAAAAAAAAAAATAAAAAATAAATAAATTTTAAAAAGTTGTTTGTAATAAATCTAAAATATTGTAAACCCGTGATTTAAAAAGTACAAAAGAAAAGTAAGAAGTCAAAGATCAAAAGCCCTACTCTGTATTTTTCCCCTTCTTCTCACCCACCCCCTCCAGTTTCAGTCTAGGGTTTGCTCTTGAGGGTGTGGCTACAATGGAATGGCAACCCGAGTGTGAGGGAGATTGTTGAGAGGGAGATTCAAACATGCCTGTGCCTGAGAAGAGCTAGTGGAAGGAAAGGAAAAATGCAAATGGAACTGAAAGGGCTAATGGGATAAGGCCCAGAGGAAGGTAAAAGGAAGAGATTCAGTAAGGGAGTCGCCAAGTTGGAGAAAGGTACAAAGGCACTCATTTCTTTGAGACTGGAGGAAAGGAGATGGCTTCATTTTTCTCTCGTGAGTAATAGACATAGTTCTCTACTGAGAGTGACTGAGGTTTGGATAGGGCCGGTGGCATCTTGTGTGTGGTAACATTTGGTGTAACCACAGGAATGAGCAGAAGCATTGCAGTGTGGAGGACCCAGCTCGGGCCCCAACTGGGATCTAATTACTTTTTCATTGAGGAATGCCATCATTCAGGGAGATGTGCCATCTCAATCTTTGCCAGGGTGACTCAGTTCTTTGGCTGGTTGACTAGGGAGGTGTTTCTTCCTTAGTCTTTCTGTGTGTCCATTTACTAAAATGATGCGTTTACATTTAAAAGCAGCTCAGATTGGACTGCTGTTCAGTCCAGAGTACTTAGTAGCTGTGCTTCCTTTCTGTGAGCCTCTTGAGCAGGCTCTCAGGTGAAGGAAAAATTTGACAGAATGATTACATGGAGACCTCTAACCGACCATATTGTGGCAGTGAAACCACTTTCACTTCCTCCTCTAGAGAGATAGGTAACAGAAAACTTGTCCCTGGCAGTTAGTCATACTGTAGTGACAATCCAAATGTGGTCGGGGTAGATTGTTTGCTATATTTTGCATATACTTTATATATTATTGAGAATTAAATGGCTTATATGTATCAAATTTGGTATCTATGAATTTCATGTAATATTTTTGGGAAATAGAAATGGAAGTTATGTAGCTACTTTAGAGAATAGAATTGGCTAAAATTTTAAGTATCTAAAGACTTGGCCTTGTCAAATATTACTTTATGTATATATGTGTTTTTCCTCAAGATTTTATGTAATGGAAATTGTTTACTAAAACATCACATTTTAGAGGATTTAAAAAGTGAGCTTTGCTTTACTTTACTTTTTATATTTTTTAGGAGACCCGTGTACAGTATCATCTCAGTTGGAGTTAGAAGAAGCCTTTAGGCTTTATGAGCTAAACAAGGATTCTGAACTCCTGATTCATGGTAAAGGACTAGTCATTTCTTACTCTTCTAGAGCTGTACTTTTTTTTTTAATAACCCTGTATTCTTGTCCATTTTAAAACATCATCATGATGTCATTTGCTTAATCTCTATCCCTCATTGCTATGTAATTGTTCAGATTTAGTCTCTCAAATGCTAGAGAAAATAAAATCACCTTATAATCTTGGGAAATTTGTTATTTGGGTTTGCCTTCTTGGATATTACACTGAATATCTCTCAGGTTTTCACAGCAAAGTGTAGGATAGAATTTAAAATTGAGTGCCCACTGGAATTCTCCTAAGTCATTCCCTTGCAGTTTTGTAACATGTGCAAATAATGATCTCCAAAGAGAAGGTATCTTAAATGTCCTTTCTTTTATTTGAAGGTTAGCAGTGAAACTATTTACATAGTTATAGAGATTACGTAGTTTTCTGCAAGCCTGCAAGTCGGATTGCGGTACAGAAGAAGAGACGAAACTCAGCCATCATGTAACTGGTGCACTGTAGACCTAGTTATAGAATCTAGGTCTTCTGGTTCCAAATCTATGTTCTTTTCATTCTACTGGGCTACCCCTCAAATTTTGTATGCACTGTAGAACCCACTTAATATGGCACATTTAGTTGCAATTCGTTGGCAATATTTCATGAAACATTTTTAGGAGCTTTTGGAGACCAGACCTAGGGAACTCTTTAAAACTCAAAACAAACATGAATCTCCCATAAGTATAATGAGTCAACACCTTGTTATTATTCCCATATACTTTTCTTTACAGTGTGTCTTTCAAAAGTGACTAGTTTGATATTCTTCTGTCTTCAGAATTTGACATAGTGACTTCCAAAGGGATCCATAGTCTAATTTGTTGAGATCCTAGCAGAATTTTAGTAAGTCATCCATTTTGGGGGTCCTCTCTTTTTAGAATAAAACTGCAGTGAGTGTTTAAAGAAGTGACTGATCAATAGTATTAAATAGTTTAAGTTTGGTTTGGTTTTCTGAAAGAGCACGCACCAGCAGGGGAGGGGCAGTGAGAGAGGGGGAGAGAGAATCTTAAGCAGGCTCCACACGCAGCACAGAGTCCGACACAGGGTTCGATCTCATGACCGTGAGATCATGACCTGAGCCGAAATCAAGAGTCAGACGCTTAGCCAGCCGAGCCACCCAGGTACCCCACTTTTGTTATTTTTACCCTATATCACATATCTGTTTTTAGAAGTTGGCTTATATTTCAACTTTTAAGAATATGTTAGCAACTGTGCTTCCCATACTCTATATTCTTTATTAAGCCATGTCCTTCTGTACATCACAGACTACAGCTGGTTGTCTAGTTCATAAATATACTATGTCTTTATATTCTGTCTCTTTATAAAAATGGCCTGAATTATCATGTTTATAAATTTACAGTTTATAAGATAAAACTTATATTTTGTTGGATTTGGGTACATGTTAATCTTGTGAACTTATTCTTAAACTTAGTATACATCTTTTAAAAACTGTAATGGTTTATGTTCATATTTGTATACATTTTTGTAATTTAATTTTAATTCTTCATTGTAGCAAACTTTACACTACAACAGAGATTTAAGGAAATAGTTAATTTCTCTAAGGACAAAGGAATCAATTAGTAATGTTAACAGGGAGTAGAATGAATAATTTGAGCTTCTAATGCATTTGTTTTTGGATGTTCACTTTCATAAAAACTTCTTCATATAGCCTTGGTAAAATGGATCCCTTGAAAAAATATTGACCGTATGCTACGTATCTTATGTCAAGAGAGGGTAAGGTTGAAATTTGGGTCAACGTTTTTGATATTAGAATTTGACATTCTATGTAATTTGTGTGTTTTAAATATGCTGTATTAATTTTAGTTTATTTTCTTTCAGTCTTCCCTTGTGTACCAGAACGTCCTGGAATGCCCTGTCCAGGAGAAGATAGTGAGTGTGTATATATACTTCATATTTTTGAGAATAGAGTTATTTATGGTACAGTGGCACAAGTGAAAAGAAATCAGAAATAGAACTTTTAGTCCGTTTGATTTCCTTTCCATTCTTCAGTCTAATTTAGTATATCTTAGCAACTGCCTAAACTCTACTTTTGCCAGATCACAATCAGGCAGTTCTTAGTTACAAGTTACTGACACAAGTGTCTGTTGCATGTTTGAAGAGAAAATTAAGTTAATTTTAAGTCATGTTTCATCCTGGTTTTTAATTTTTGAAATTTTCAAACTTGTGGAGAAGTTGAAACATTGAAAACAAAGATACAAAGATATCTTTTGCCTCCATTCACTAATTATTAACATTTTCTATGTTTCCTGTATGTCTGCATCTGTATGTGTTCACACATAGGCAGAGGTGTATATACATTTTTATTTTTTTGGTGTACCATTTGAAAGTAACAAGATGCTTCATCTCTGAATACTTGAGCTTGTGTAGTTAGAAATTGTTAGGGATTTTCTCTTGAATGTCCAAGCTGATGGTTCCCGTTAGTGAGAGGAATTGAAAGTTTGTGTATATAAACACTTATATACAGTCAGTAGTTATTGCCTTTGATATCCAGTGTAATGTATTATTGCTTGTGGATACTACTCATTTTCATTTGTGGTTTCTGCACATATCCATGACTTTAGAGAGAAAAGTAGTAAATGTTTTCCTTTGAATTAAATGAAAGAGTTCTAAACTTTCAGCTCTGTGACTCTTCATGCAACCTGGTGAGAAGGAAAAATTAAACAGCTATGAGTGTTTGTATACAGAGTTGATTGGGGGCTGTGTAATATATATAGGAAGATGGAGAAATATAAGGAAGTAGGTAGAGCCTTGAAGCTCTAGTGAAAAATTTAGGTTTGGGTTCAGCTGAGAATATTTTGCTGGAGTTCCAGTGGTGGATGGACCAAAGCCAGTGTAGGCTGCCTTTACACAGCTGTTGGAGAGGCAGCTATGTTCTTTGTCCGGGCTGCATTTTTGAAAGACTTGCCATTGTAGCAGGTCTTGGTTCCAGAGTCCCATCTCCAAATCGATCATGGGTCTATAGCACACTTTCCAGATAAAGTAATAATTTCCTAACTTTTCACTATATTTCATGCTCATATTCACTCTTTAAAATTTGCTGGTGGGGATTTGATACCACTTCTCCCCTAGTATAATAAATGTTACTAAACTAGAGCATGGAGGAAGATTAATCACTATTAATATGGTCTCTTGGCTCTTTTAATTCCTCGGCAACATTAATATGCTTAAATTTAAGGTATATCAAGTTGTAGTTTCATGAAAGCTTCTGAAGATATTTCAGGTTAAGATATTGTTAACAGAAACTTTCTGCTTTGGTTACTCCTAACAGAATAGATAAATAAAAATTAAAGCATTTATATTTAGGGTTCTGTATTATGCCATCTTTAGATTTCTAATTTAGAGCATTTCAACTGGTCTGTTTTATCTTAATTTTAAATTCAGTGCTACATTTGCTTTAAAATATGAGTTTAAAAACCTAATGGAATCTTTCCACAGTATTAACTATCACTATGGAATATTACTATTAATGACTGATAGACAATGTATATAATAGTGATCAATTTAACCAAAATTACACAGGTAGATTAGATTTGATCTTTTGGAACCTCTTAATTTGTTTAGAAAAAGTATTACTGTAAAAACTATTGGGTTAAAGATTATTGGAGGAGCACCTGGGTGGCTGAGTCAGTAAAGCATTCGACTTGGGCTCAGGTCATGATCTCACAGTCTGAGTTCGAGTCCTGCATCAGGCTCTATGCTGACAGCTCAGAGCTTGGAGCCTGCTTCAGATTGTCTCCCTCTTTCTCTGCCCCTCCCCCACTCACACTCTGTCTCTCTCTCAAAAAATAAACATTAAAAAAGTGAAAAAAAAAAAGATTATTGGAGAATATAATATTCCTGAAATTGCAAAATGTCCCTTATAGAACACCTACGAAAAGTAAAATGTGCGTTTACAATGAAGAAAACTAGGAATCACTGCCTTTAACGGAGTGACTGAAACACTAGTAAGTGGGAGTCAGCAATCTGACATTTGTCTATCCCATAATGTGATACAATAAGCAACACATATCGCCTATGTATTATTTTTGCCAAGAGTATTTAATACTGATTCTAATGAGGAAACAGACAAATCCAGAATGTGGGACATAACGTAAGACAACTGGACCCTGTTAAAAAAAAAAAAAGTCAACATCACGAAGACTCAACAACAAATACGGCACTGTGAATATTTCAGCATCCATTAAAGAGACAAAAAAGGTATAGCAACCAAATGCAATGCTTAAATCTTGATTGGATCCTGGAGAGAAAAAGAAAGCTATGAAATACACTCCGAGGACAAATAGGGGAATTTGCCTATGAGCTGTATGTTAGGTGACGATTGAATTAATGTTGATTTTCTCAATCATGGTAATGGTATTGTGCCTAAGCAGAATTAGGGGAACGTCCTTAATCTAAGGCAGTGGATATTTAGGTGTTTAAGGGTGAAGTGGTATGTCTGCAACTTACTTTTAAATGATTCCAAGAAAAAAAGCAGGTGTAGAGGACAGAAAGCAAAGGTGGCATAATGTTAGCAATTGGTAAATCTGTGTGAAGGATGCAGGTGTTTCTTGTTCTGTTCTGTCGATTCTCTGTGGGCTTAAAATTTTTCAAAATAAAAGTTGCGGGAAAAGTTGTGTTAAAAAACACAAAAGCCCGAATGGCTATTTGAACACTTTTACTCCATGGGCTTTGTTTTCATTTAGTTCCTCGATGCATCTATTTTAGTTTTTCACTTTGTTTTTATCCAAATATTTTTTTTCTTGCAGTGAATATCATGAAAAAAATCACAGACTTAATTACAAAAAGACTTTACTCACACTTGCTCTTCTTTTTTCTTTTTTTAACTTTTTATCTCTCTTCAGAATCCATCTACCGCAGAGGTGCACGCCGCTGGAGAAAGCTTTATTGTGCAAATGGCCA
The DNA here is from genome assembly GCF_007474595.2 of Lynx canadensis. NCBI lineage: Eukaryota > Metazoa > Chordata > Mammalia > Carnivora > Felidae > Lynx > Lynx canadensis. The sequence continues at coordinate 63,318,314 of NC_044311.2, forward strand.
CACTTTTCAAGCCAAGCGTTTTAACCGGGTAAACCATAGTTTTTTAAATGTTTGATAATTTGAGATATCTATTTTTTCCCTCACTACTGTAAAGTCTCGTTTTCCCTTTTAAAGGAGTAAATAGGGTGACAACATTCCCAGTTTGCCCGAGGGCAGTATCCCTGTTATCTCCAGGTAATTAAAAAAAATTTTTTTTAAATGTTTATTTATTTTTGAGAGAGAGACAGAGACAGTGTGAGCAGGGGAGGGGCAGAGAGAGAGGGAGACACATTATCTAAAACAGGCTCCAGGCTCTGAGCTGTCAGCACAGAGCCCGATGCGGAGCTCGAACCCACGAACTGCGAGATCATGACCTGAGCCGAGGTCGGTGCTTAACCAACTGAGCCGCTCAGGCGCCCCTTGAAGTAATTTTTAATAGCCTCTCCCGTCTTAAAACTGCTCCAGAGTGGATGATTAATTATGTGGTTATCCTAGCTAAAATAAAGTTGGCTTTTTATTTTATTTATTTATTTTTAAGTTTTATTTATTTAGAGACAGAGAGAGCATGTGTGCATGTGTTTGTGGAGGAGGGGCAGAGAGAGAGGGAGACAGATTATTCGAAGCAGGCTCCATGCTGTCAGCACAGAGCCTGATGTGGGGCTTGATCCGATGAACCATGAGATCATGACCTGGGTCAAAATCAAGAGTCAGATTCTTAACCAACTGAGCCGCCCAGGTACCCCGAAAGTTGACTTTTTAAGTATAATTCCAAACATCCAGAAAATAAGCAAAGTTTATTTTGCAAACCAGTTAATGTTGTAATTTTAACTTTCAGTTTTGAATATAATTGCAAAACACTGACCTAGCTTTAACTATGTACCAGGTGCTTTTCCAAATGCTTGACGTATATTAACTCATTTAATCTTTACAACAACTTGTGAGATAGGTACTATATATTTCTATTTTATAGGTGAAAAAACTGAGGTATGGGGCAATTAAGAAACTTGCCCAAGATGATACAGCTAGTAAGTGGCAGAGCCAAGGTTTGAAAGAAATTTCCAGTAGTCCATGTTTTCTCTCCACTTGATAACTACAAATATATGGATCCCATTTCCATTGTAAAACTAGTGTCATGTTCTCGATTCATTAATGTATAAATAAAAGCTACCACCTGAGGTTTACAAAAGTCCTTTTCTCAGTAGCACTAATATTTGAAAACCTTTGAAATAATTACTTTAGGTATTAATCTTTAAGAGAGCAGGGCTTTGCTTTGACTTCTGAACATTCTGGAAGGTTTATGTTTGCTTGGGAGTCCTTGCATAGCTTTTTCTGTCATATGGTTTTCAAGTTTAATTCACTTTTACTATTTTCAATACTCTGAATTTATGTGAAGACTAAAAATTCTTGAAGTTAGAAAACAACATGCTTGCAAATTTCACTCTTGCAAACAAAGCTCTTTTCTGTTTAATTTTCCTATTCTAGCTTTGGAAAAGTTATGTATGATGAAGGGAACTGAGAGAAGAAAGCCACTTATTTTCACTATTTTATGAGCAGAATGTTGGCAAATAATTACGACTGTCTTTTGGTTAATAAAATACTGCTGAATTATTCTTTCCAGCGTGCCCACTGTGCTATCTGCACTGACCGAATATGGGGACTTGGACGCCAGGGATATAAGTGCATCAACTGCAAACTCCTGGTTCATAAGAAGTGCCACAAACTTGTCACAATTGAATGTGGGCGGCATTCTATGCCACCGGTAAGACACAGTTGTCTCTTTTTAATAGAGCATTTTCAGTAACACTACTAGAACAGAGGGCTAAAATACGGAGGTGCTAAGGAATCACAGTTTTAACAGTGTTGGTACAGAATGTAACTTTACAGTCCAGTTGACCTATGGTGAGTTTTGGAATTGTTACTACAAATTTGTAGTATATAGGTAACTTCTTTATTTAATTTGCTACAAAACCATCTGGTCTAAATTAGGAAGAGGTAGGGAAAACCATTTAAGAGACTCTTTTCTCTTTTTTTTTTAAATTTTTTTCAACGTTTTTATTAATTTTTGGGACAGAGAGAGACAGAGCATGAACGGGGGAGGGGCAGAGAGAGAGGGAGACACAGAATCGGAAACAGGCTCCAGGCTCCGAGCCATCAGCCCAGAGCCCGACGCGGGGCTCGAACTCACGGACCGCGAGATCGTGACCTGGCTGAAGTCGGACGCTTAACTGACTGCGCCACCCAGGCGCCCCTCTTTTCTCTTCTTTAAGCCAAACTCATTAGTTTGTAGCTCCCGTTGTTCCGGAGCATCCACACCAAACAGAGATCAGGTAAGAAGAATCAGAGGCTTCATGTTTGCTATTTAAAGTATGAGATTACTAGGTAGAGAGTTTTTGAATTAAAAAATTTTATTTTCACTTTTTCTTTAAATATACAATTAAAACATGTTGGTTATAGAATAAATAGAGAATACGAATGAATAAAGAGAAATTAAATACAAATCCCTCATGAGGGGCACCTGGGTGGCTCAGTTGGTTAAGCATCTGACTCATGATCTCATTCAGGTTTTGATCTCAGGATTGTGAGTTCAAGCCCTGCGTTGGACTCTGCCTGGGGCATGAAGCCTACTGAAAAATTAAAAGTTAAATTAAAAAAATAAAAATAAAAATGCCCCATGAAAAGTCCTATCTAAAGGTAATTGTCTTGGTGTATATTAGTCCAGACCTTTTTCTTTGCAGATTTATATGCATAAACATTAAAAACTTGTCCATTATTCTATATGGATATAGAATAATCTATTAGAATAGATTATAGAACAATCTATATAGAATAATCTATAATCTAATAATTGTATTCATATAGAATAATGGAAAACTTTTAAATACGTTTTAAGAGTAGATATAACAGTATAATGAACTTCCATATATCAATCATCCGGCTCCCACGGGTATCAACTCATGAGTGATATTATTTCAGCTATACACCCCCCCATAAGTGACCTGCTGTCATCCTGTATAATTTTGAAACAAATCTAAAAGATAAGAACTCTTTTAAAAACTAACTGAAAAACAAATTCCTTATATCAAATACTCATCCAGGCAGTGTTCAAAATTTCAGTTGCCTCATAAATGTGAAAATTTTGTTTTTACAGTTTTCATTCTGAATTAGGATCCAACTGAAGTCCATATTTGCAGTTAATTGATATGTGTCCTAGATATTTTCTAACTTACTGATGCTTCCATCTCTTTCTCTCTCTTGCTTTTGTCCCCCTTAAAATTTAAATGTAGAAGAAATTATGTTGTCATTTAAAGTGTTGCAGAATTTCTCTCTTTGCTTCTCCATGGTTATGTTTAAAATGTTTCCCCATCTTCTTTATTTTCTGTATGTTATAGTTGAACCTATAATTAGATTCCGGGTTTTGGTTTCTGTGGGTTGTTTTTGAGACTGCTTCATAGAAGGTGGGGTCTTTATCCATCAGAATGTGCATAATGTTTGATTTGGTCTCATTCTTTTACATACTTTTTAGCAAAAGTGAGATCATATATATACTGTTTTCATCCCATTTTTCTCACTCAACTATGTATTTTGGTCATCTTTCTATATCTGTCTGTCTATATCCCCATCAATTTTAGCATATTTTGTTATATGTCTGTATCATGATTTACTTCATGTGTTCCCTATGGTTGAACATTTGACTTGTTTTCCGAATTTCCCTGTAAAGAAAATCATCATGAACTTTCTGATAACTAAATCTTATTATTTCCTTAAGGATCCAGAAGTAGAATTACTGGCCTAAAGGATATGCATTTTTAAAGAGATCTGGAGACATCTTTCCAAATTGCCTTCTAGAATGAGTGTACCATGTTTATTCATAGTACCTTCTTTGGACATTGTGAAAATAGGTTATTATTAGTGACTCTTGGCTATCAGAATTATTTAGCTTGTTCGTATAAGCTCAGGAATGGGTTTGTAGTTAGGGAGGTGAAAATCCCATCTTAAGAAAAAAAAACAAAGACCAAAATTTGTGAACATAATTTATTCAGGGTACTGTTGATATTCTTGAGTATTCTTAGGTGATGGAATGACTTGTGTACGTTTATAAATGTAGAAAGAAAGGGGCAGGATTAGTGATTATATTGATATTTTAGGATGGATGCTAAACACAATGAAAAATCCAAAGGCCTGTCTTTAAGACAGCCTTAAAATTACAATGGTGTAGGGGAGCCTGGCAGGCTCAGTCAGTAGAGCAAGTGACTCTTGATTGAAATGAGTCCCATGTTGGGTGTAGAGATTACTTTAAAAAAAAAAAATCTAAAAAAAGAAACTATAACTGTATAACTTAATGTTCTTTCTCAAGTTTACCCTTTCTTGCTGGTATTCATTAAACCTGGATCCAAGATTAATGAATTAGTAGCACTTTAGTTTGAGTTAACATTTTTCCTGAGGTTATTGGCAGTTAGTGGGTTAAGTCAGTTTCTAGAAGATATGTCTTTTCCTTATTTGGATCATTGGCACTTTTGAGAATCTTCAGAAAAATGGGAAATCCATGAAATTTTAGGTTTATAGACCATTTTGAAGTGCATCTCTGGACTCAGCTAAGGAACGTATGTACTAATGACTTCTTTTGTTAGAGATGTAAAGTGAATGTGTGGAGCTCAAAGGAAGAATAGTGTAGAAGAGAAACAGATGAGAGTATATAGAAGTTTAATTTGATTGCTAATTGATGGTCTGAAGTTAGTATTCTGTTTCTTCTGTTATCTGTAAAATGTGACTAATGTTACCTCATTCACAAGAATATTGCATGGTTTCATATAATAAAATTAAAGTAAATTAAATATAGTAAAAGCAGTTCTCACTTGTTAAGTTATATTCTTTCAAGCTTAAATTTTAATACGCTGTGTCTCATCAAAATAATGTTGTTTCTGAATTAATAGAGGTATTGGGATTTAAAAAGAATCCACTAAATTACTATATCTTTGGAAATGTTTGTAGGAGCCAATGATGCCCATGGATCAGTCATCCATGCATTCAGACCATGCACAGACAGGTAAGAATCCCACTGGAACTAACCATTGTTCATCAACAAAGTATCATTTAAAGACTTCTTTAGGTAACTCTTTAACTTAAGTTTAAAATCATTTATGTTGTTGCCAAAAGAAGTTAGGTTACCATATTTTGCGGTGGTGTTATCAGTCACAATATTTAACATATACCCGTGGCATTTTAAGAAGACAACTATGTAAATTACAACAAATGACTCTTCTCTAATTCAGGTGAATTTCTTCTGAGAGCTTTTTAAAATTCAGCAAACCTAGTTTTTTCAGTAATGAAAACATACTGATATTGTGGGCCACGTTGACTATGTTCAGGTGATCTGTTTTTCTTAAAAGCTTTATTATCAGAAGTAGAAATTATGGGGGTGCCTGGGTGGCTCAGTCGGTTGAGCATCCAACTTCAGCTCAGGTCATGATATCACAGCTCATGAGTTCGAGCCCCGTGTCGGGCTCTGTGCTGGCAGCTCGGAGCCTGGAGCCTGCTTCAGATTCTGTGTCCCCTTCTCTCTCTGCCTCTAACCCACTCGCATTCTGCCTGTTTCTCTGAAAAATAAATAAACATTAAAAAAAAAAAATTAAGATGTAGAAATTATGTAAAAGATATAGAGATGTAGTATAGAAAATTCAAAAAAGATCATGTGAGTTCCAATGTCAGATAGATACAGAACCTTAAATATGTATCTGGGAAATTTGGAGAGCTGTTAACCAGGACAGAGCATACTGATCTCAGAAGAGTCAAGAAAAGGAAGATGAGGGAGTTTTTCTGGAAGGACAGAATACAGTCTCTTGTTCATGCAATCTGTGAAATGTGGGTGTGTTTTTTTGTTTTTTGTTTTTTTTTTGCCCCAAGTAGTTCCAAGGAATAGAAACCTGTAGTCAAGTTTTTGAGTATGAAGAAAGTGAGGAGTAAAAACCAAAGGCCCCCTCTCTCTATGCCTTAGTCATACTAAAATAATTAAGGTTTATGGAGTCATCCTTGTAGAAGGAATTGATTAATTTGTGAAGAGGAGAAATATTTTTAAAAAAACAAAAATATTTGTTAAAATCAATACTTGGCTGTTAATTGGTTCTTGTTCTCTACTCTCATTAAAGATTAGGAGTTGACTCATAAATACATACAATTTATTACCAGTAGGACAAATATTCCATTTTAAATAGTGAAAACTTGAGGGTGCCTGGATGGCTCAGTTGGTCAAGCATTTGACTCTTTTTTTTTTCTTAATTTTTTATGTTTTATTTATTTTGGGGGGGGAGGGGGAAGGGGTAAAGGGAGAGGGAGACATAGAATCCAAAGCAGGCTCCAGGCTCTGAGCTGTAAGCACAGAGCCTGATGGGGGCTTGGACTCACAGACCGTGAGATCATGACCTGAACCAAAGTCAGACACTTAACCCACTGAGCCACTCAGGCGCCCCACGTATCTGACTCTTGATCTCAGCTCAGGTCTTGATCTCAGGGTTGTGAGTTCAAACCCCATGTTGGGCTCTGCTCTGGGGGTAAAGCCTACTTAAAAAAATAAAATTAAATAATGAAAACTTATTCTGAAATAGAAACTTAAATCACGAGAACATTTTAAGTCAAGCTCAATTAACGGGTACTATTGTTTTTCTCCTTTTTTTTGGGGGGGGGGATTGGATTTTCAGTAATTCCATATAATCCTTCAAGTCATGAGAGTTTGGACCAAGTTGGTGAAGAAAAGGAGGTAAGATAATTAGTTTTATTGTATATTACATCATTAGCTTTTTAATAAGACTTGACAGTTAAAAAATATGAAAATTAACTTGCTTAGATTTTAAATCATAATGGTAAAATGCAGGAATGATTTTTAATGATGTTTGAGTTTTATTCTGATTTAATCTAATAATTGCTAATTTCATTTAAATTAAATCTGGTGGGATAACTTCTTTCTTTATCCTTTTATTTATTTATTTTTTTAACAGGAGAAGATCAAATTTAATAACCATACAGGGATAACTTATTTTTATTTAAGACAGCATAATCTAAAAAATTATTAAAATTTTAATTTAATATAATTTAAGAGTGAGGTTTAGAATACTTGGTAGTATATTAAGATATATTGTAGATCCTTCCATATTATGGGCTAGTTGTTTATTTCAAGTATAAATGATTAAGCATCTCAAATACTATTATTTTTTCTATTAAATGTTTTATCAACTTTTAAAGCAGTAAGTTTTTAGTTAAAGATATTTAATTAAAATAATATATATATATTTTTATGAAATTTATTGTCAAATTGGTTTCCATACAACACCCAGTGCTCATCCCAAAAGGTGCCCTCCTCAATACCCATCACCCACCCTCCCCTCCCTCCCACCCCCCATCAACCCTCAGTTTGTTCTCAGTTTTTAACAGTCTCTTATGTTTTGGCTCTCTCCCACTCTAACCTCTTTTTTTTTTTTTTTCCCTTCCTTTCCCCCATGGGTTTCTGTTAAGTTTCTTAGGATCCACATAAGAGTGAAACCATACGGTATCTGTCTTTCTCTGTATGGCTTATTTCACTTAGCATCACACTCTCCAGTTCCATCCACGTTGCTACAAAAGGCCATATTTCATTCTTTCTCATTGCCACGTAGTATTCCATTGTGTATACAAACCACAATTTCTTTATCCATTCATCAGTTGATAGACATTTAGGCTCTTTCCATAATTTGTCTATTGTTGAGAGTGCTGCTTTAAACATTGTGGTACAAGTGCCCCTATGCATCAGTACTCCTGTATCCCTTGGGTAAATTCCTAGCAGTGCTACTGCTGGGTCATAGGGTAGGTCTATTTTTAATTTTCTGAGGAACCTCCACACTGCTTTCCAGAGCGGCTGCACCAATTTGCATTCCCACCAACAGTGCAAGAGGGTTCCCGTTTCTCCACATCCTCTCCAGCATCTATAGTCTCCTGATTTGTTCATTTTGGCCACTCTGACTGGCGTGAGGTGATACCTGAGTGTGGTTTTGATTTGTATTTCCCTGATAAGGAGCGACGTTGAACATCTTTTCAGTGCCTATTGGCCATCCGGATGTCTTCTTTAGAGAAGTGTCTTTTCATGTTTTCTGCCCATTTCTTCACTGGGTTATTTGTTTTTCGGGTGTGGAGTTTGGTGAGCTCTTTATAGATTTTGGATACTAGCCCTTTGTCTGATATGTCATTTGCAAATATCTTTTCCCATTCCGTTGGTTGCCTTTTAGTTTTGTTGGTTGTTTCCTTTGCTGTGCAGAAGCTTTTTATCTTCATAAGGTCCCAGTAATTCACTTTTGCTTTTAATTCCCTTGCCTTTGGGGATGTGTCGAGGAAGAGATTGCTACGGCTGAGGTCAGAGAGGTCTTTTCCTGCTTTCTCCTCTAAGGTTTTGATGGTTTCCTGTCTCACATTCAGGTCCTTTATCCATTTTGAGTTTATTTTTGTGAATGGTGTGAGAAAGTGGTCTAGTTTCAACCTTCTGCATGTTGCTGTCCAGTTCTCCCAGCACCATTTGTTAAAGAGACTGTCTTTTTTCCATTGGATGTTCTTTCCTGCTTTGTCAAAGATGAGTTGGCCTTACATTTGTGGGTCTAGTTCTGGGGTTTCTATTCTATTCCATTGGTCTATGTGTCTGTTTTTGTGCCAATACCATGCTGTCTTGATGATTACAGCTTTGTAGTAGAGGCTAAAGTCTGGGATTGTGATGCCTCCTGCTTTGGTCTTCTTCTTCAAAATTACTTTGGCTATTCGGGGCCTCTCGTGGTTCCATATGAATTTTAGGATTGCTTGTTCTAGCTTCGAGAAGAATGCTGGTGCAATTTTGATTGGGATTGCATTGAATGTGTAGATAGCTTTGGGTAGTATTGACATTTTGACAATATTTATTCTTCCAATCCATGAGCAGGGAATGTCTTTCCATTTCTTTATATCTTCTTCAATTATCTTCATAAGCTTTCTATAGTTTTCAGCATACAGATCTTTTACATCTTTGGTTAGGTTTATTCCTAGGTATTTTATGCTTCTTGGTGCAATTGTGAATGGGATCAGTTTCTTTATTTGTCTTTCTGTTGCTTTGTTGTTAGTGTATAAGAATGCAACTGATTTCTGGACATTGATTTTGTATCCTGCAACTTTGCTGAATTCATATATTAGTTCTAGCAGACTTGGTGGAGTCTATCGGATTTTCCATGTATAATATCATGTCATCTGCAAAAAGCGAAAACTTGACTTCATCTTTGCCAATTTTGATGCCTTTGATTTCCTTTTGCTGTCTGATTGCTGATGCTAGAACTTCCAGCACTATGTTAAACAACAGCGGTGAGAGTGGCATCCCTGTCGTGTTCCTGATCTCAGGGAAAAAGCTCTCAGTTTTTCCCCGTTGAGGATGATGTTAGCTGTGGGCTTTTCATAAATGGCTTTTATGATCTTTAAGTATGTTCCTTCTATCCCGACTTTCTCCAGGGTTTTTATTAAGAAAGGGTGCTGGATTTTGTCAAAGGCCTTTTCTGCATCGATTGACAGGATCATATGGTTCTTCTCTTTTTTTTTTGTTAATGTGATGTATCACGTTGATTGATTTGCGAATGTTGAACCAGCCCTGCATCCCAGGAATGAATCCCTCTTGATCATGGTGAATAATTCTTTTTATATGCTGTTGAATTTGATTTGATAGTATCTTATTGAGAATTTTTGCATCCATATTCATCAGGGATATTGGCCTGTAGTTCTCTTTTTTTACTGGGTCTCTGTCTGGTTTAGGAATCAAAGTAATACTGGCTTCATAGAATGAGTCTGGAAGTTTTCCTTCCCTTTCTATTTCTTGGAATAGCTTGAGAAGGATAGGTATTATCTCTGCTTTAAACGTCTGGTAGAACTCCCCTGGGAAGCCATCTGGTCCTGGACTCTTATTTGTTGGGAGATTTTTGATAACCGATTCAATTTCTTCGCTAGTTATGGGTCTGTTCAAGCTTTCTATTTCCTCCTGATTGAGTTTTGGAAGAGTGTAGGTGTTTAGGAATTTGTCCATTTCTTCCAGGTTGTCCAATTTGTTGGCATATAATTTTTCATAGTATTCCCTGATAATTGTTTGTATCTCTGAGGGATTGGTTGTAATCATTCCATTTTCATTCATGATTTTATCTATTTGGGTCATCTCCCTTTTCTTTTTGAGAAGCCTGGCTAGAGGTTTGTCAATTTTGTTTATTTTTTCAAAAAACCAACTCTTGGTTTCGTTGATCTGCTCTACAGTTTTTTAAGATTCTATATTGTTTATTTCTGCTCTGATCTTTATTATTTCTCTTCTTCTGCTGGGTTTGGGGTGTCTTTGCTGTTCTGCTTCTATTTCCTTTAGGTGTGCTGTTAGATTTTGTATTTGGGATTTTTCTTGTTTCTTGAGATAGGCCTGGATTGCAATGTATTTTCCTCTCAGGACTGCCTTTGCTGCGTCCCAAAGCGTTTGGATTGTTGTATTTTCATTTTCGTTTGTTTCCATATATTTTTTAATTTCTTCTCTAATTGCCTGGTTGACCCACTCATTCTTTAGTAGGGTGTTCTTTAACCTCCATGCTTTTGGAGGTTTTCCAGACTTTTTCCTGTGGTTGATTTCAAGCTTCATAGCATTGTGGTCTGAAAGTATGCATGGTATAATTTCAATTCTTGTAAACTTATGAAGGGCTGTTTTGTGACCCAGTATATGATCTATCTTGGAGAATGTTCCATGTGCAGTCGAGAAGAAAGTATATTCTGTTGCTTTGGGATGCAGAACTCTAAATATATCTGTCAAGTCCATCTGATCCAATGTCTCATTCAGGGCCCTTGTTTCTTTATTGACCGTGTGTCTAGATGATCTATCCATTTCTGTAAGTGGGGTGTTAAAGTCCCCTGCAATTACCACATTCTTATCAATAAGGTTGCTTATGTTTATGAGTAATTGTTTTATATATTTGGGGGCTCCGGTATTTGGCGCATAGACATTTATAATTGTTAGCTCTTCCTGATGGATAGACCCTGTCATTATTATACAATGCCCTTCTTCATCTCTTGTTACCGCCTTTAATTTAAAGTCTAGTTTGTCTGATATAAGTATGGCTACTCCAGCTTTCTTTTGGCTTCCAGTAGCATGATAAATAGTTCTCCATCCCCTCACTCTCAATCTAAAGGTGTCCTCAGGTCTAAAATGAGTCTCTTCTAGACAGCAAATAGATGGGTCTTGTTTTTTTATCCATTCTGATACCCTATGTCTTTTGGTTGGCGCATTTAATCCATTTACATTCAGTGTTATTATAGAAAGATACGGGTTTAGAATCATTGTGATGTCTGTATGTTTTATGCTTGTAGTGATGTCTCTGGTACTTTGTCTCACAGGGTCCCCCTTAGGATCTCTTGTAGGGCTGGTTTAGTGGTGACACATTCCTTCAGTTTTTGTTTGTTTGGGAAGACCTTTATCTCTCCTTCTATTCTAAATGACAGACTTGCTGGATAAAGGATTCTTGGCTGCATATTTTTCCTGTTTAGCACATTGAAAATATCGTGCCAATTCTTTCTGGCCTGCCAAGTTTCAAAAGAGAGATCAGTCACGAGTCTTATAGGTCTCCCTTTATATGTGAGGGCACGTTTACCCCTTGCTGCTTTCAGAATTTTCTCTTTATCCTTGTATTTTGCCAGTTTCACTATGATATGTCGTGCAGAAGATCGACTCAAGTTACGTCTGAAGGGAGTTCTCTGTGCCTCTTGGATTTCAATGCCTTTTTCCTTCCCCAGTTCAGGGAAGTTCTCAGCTATAATTTCTTCAAGTACCCCTTCACCTTTCCCTCTCTCTTCCTCCTCTGGGATACCAATTATGCGTGTATTATTTCTTTTTAGTGTATCACTTAGTTCTCTAATTTTCCCCTCATACTCCTGGATTTTTTTCTCTCTCTTTCTCTCAGCTTCCTCTTTTTCCATAACTTTATCTTCTAGTTCACCTATTCTCTCCTCTGCCTCTTCCATCCGAGCCGTGGTGGTTTCCATTTTGTTTTGCATTTCGTTTAAAGCGTTTTTCAGCTCCTCGTGACTGTTCCTTAGTCCCTTGATCTCTGTAGCAAGAGATTCTCTGCTGTCCTCTATACTGTTTTCAAGCCTAGCGATGAATTTTATGACTATTATTCTAAATTCACTTTCTGTTATATTATTTAAATCCTTTTTGATCAGTTCATTAGCTGTTGTTATTTCCTGGAGATTCTTCTGAGGGGAATTCTTCCGTTTGGTCATTTTGGATAGTCCCTGGAGTGGTGAGGACCTGCAGGGCACTTCCCCTGTGCTGTGGTGTATAACTGGAGTTGGTGGGCGGGGCTGCAGTCAGTCCTGATGTCTGCCCCCAGCCCACCGCTGGGGCCATAGTCAGACTGGTGTGTGCCTTCTCTTCCCCTCTCCTAGGGGCGGGATTCACTGTGGGGTGGCGTGGCCCGTCTGGGCTACTTGCACACTGCCAGGCTTGTGATGCTGGGGATCTGGCGTATTAGCTGGGGTGGGTAGGCAAGGTGCACGGGGGCAGGAGGGGCAGGCTTAGCTCGCTTCTCCTTAGGTGATCCACTTAAGGAGGGGCCCTGTGGCAGCGGGAGGGAGTCAGATCCGCTGCCGGTGGTTTGGCTCCGCAGAAGCAGAGTTGGATGTTTGCGCGGAGCGAGCAAGTTCCCTGGCAGGAACTGGTTCCCTTTGGGATTTTGGCTGGGGGATGGGCGGGGGAGATGGCGCTGGCGAGCGCCTTTGTTCCCCACCAAACTGAGCTCTGTCATCCGGGGGCTCAGCAGCTCTCCCTCCCTTTGTCCTCCAGCCTTCCTGCTTTCGGAGCAGAGCTGTTAACTTATGACCTCCCAGTCGCTAAGTCGCGCTTGCTGTCGGAACAGTCTGTCAGGCCCCTCCGCTTTTGCCAGCCAGACTTGGGGGCTCTGCTTGGCCGGGGAGCCGTCCCTCTGCCCGGCTCCCGCCCGCCAGTCCGTGGAGCGCGCACCGCCTCGCCGTCCTTCCTACCCTCTTCCGTGGGCCTCTCGTCTGCGCTTGGCTCCGGAGACTCCGTTCTGCTAATCCTTTGGCGGTTTTCTGGGTTATTTAGGCAGGTGTAGGTGGAATCTAAGTGATCAGCAGGACGCGCGGTGAGCCCAGCGTCCTCCTACGCCGCCATCTTCTTCCCCTCCAAAATAATATTTTTTAAAAAATATCTTGTAGTGAAAAAGACTTAGGGGTACCTGAATGGTTCAGTCAGTTAAGTGTCTAACTCTTGATTTCAGCTGTTTGTGATCTCATGGTTCGTGGGTTCAGGCCCCATGTCGGGCTCTGCACTAACAGCACAGAGCCTGCTTGGGATTCTCTCTCTCCCGCCCCCCACTCTTTCTGCCCCTTCCCCACTTGGGCTCTCTCTTTCTCTCAAAATAAATAAATAAACCTTAAGGGGAAAAAAAAAAGATTCATCATGTTTCACACCTTCCACTCCCACTTTGACTTCTGAGAGGCAGCTCTTTTTAATCATTTCTAGTTATGCTTATAATGTTTATAACTCTTCAATTTTCCAACTTTATATATTGCAGGCCAGAAAGATTTTGTTCATAATTTCTCCCCCTTTTTCCATCTCTTTCCAATATTTGATAGGTATATTATGTTTTACTCCTAGTTACCTTTAAAAAACCCCAACTTTGGGGCGCCTGGGGGCTCATTTGGTTAAGCACCTGACTTGATTTCAGTTCATGTCATGATCTCCAAGTTTGTGAGATCGAGCCCTGCATTGGGCTCTGCACTGACAACGTGGAGCCTGCCTGGGATTCTGTCTCTCCCTCTCTCTCTGCCTCTCCCTTGCTTGTGCTTTCTCTCTCTCTCTCAAAAATAAACAATGAATAAGTAAATAAATTCCCAGCTTTTTATTGTGGAAAATTTCAAACACAATTAAAAGTAAACAGAGTAGTATAACAAAGCCCCTGTATCCATTACCCAGATAAAACAGTTATCAGTATATGGCCAATGTTGTTTTGGCTATCCATTTCCCTTAGCCCTGTATTATATATACTCCTGTATTATATTTTATATTATCTGTATGAGATTATCTTTCTTCTTGAAAAACTCAATATTTCCTTTAGTGAGAAGGTACTAATGATGAATTTCTTTAGTTTGCGTTTGTCTGAAAATGTTTGTATTTCACTTTTGTTTTGAAGGCTATTTTTATAGATCAGCAGGGTTTGTTTTATTTAGATCCTTTAAAGGTGGCATGCCACTAGTTTCTGGTTTCTGTCTTGTTAGTGATTCTGTGAAGGTACTGTGCTTTTGTTCCATTTCATTCTCCTTTGTAGTTTCAGTTAACCACATTTAATTTTTTTTTTTTTATGTTTATTTCTAAGACAGAGACAGAGCGTGAGTGGGGGAGGGGCAGAGGGAGACACAGAATCAGAAGCAAGCTCCAGGCTCTGAGCCATCAGCACAGAGCCCGATGCGGGGCTCGAACTCACGAACCGCGAGATCATGACCTGAGCCGAAGTCGGATGCTCAACCGACTGAGCCACCCAGGCGCCCCCAGTTAACCACATTTAAAGTCTGTATATTACCTTTCCTTCTTACCATTCTATGCTTTCTTCATCTACTCTAATCTGGTTTCTTTTACTCCTCTTTATTTATTCTTGTTATCACATCAGATTATTATTTCTAGATTTTTGTGTGACCCTTCTCTTGAAACCTCATTCTCCTTCAGTTTTCATGATACTTTTTTTTTTCTTTTTTGTGCTTACTAGTTTTTCTCAAAATTTGCTCTTTGTTTTCTTGATACTCTTCACTTGAGAAAATTCATACTTAATTCTTATGGGTACATGTTGATTGTATGTGGAGGATTTTGCAGATGTGTTAAAACAGATTATCTTTGGTCTTGTCTATAAATTACCAGAAGCCCAAGTTTCTAGTTGTAAATGGATTATAAGGCTGGTTTTGTCATTCCAAAAGAGCTTGGTATTGTGTAGAAAAGAATGTTTTCCATTAGTTAAGCTGCCTCATGCTTATTTTCTGTTTATAGCTTCCAAAAATATCTCTGAATATATCTGCTCATTAGTCCAGATTTGATATATCAAGCTTCCAGTGGACTCTTTAATCTTGCAATCCCATTGTATCTTGTATCTTCAGTATGAAAAGCCAAGCCCATTATCTCAACAGCTCTGTTAATCTTATCCTATGTGCACACTTTGTTTTTCTGTCAGTAGTACCTCCAGTCTCCCAGTCATCAAAGTTAGTGTCATTTTTTTAATTCCATTGCCTTCATACCCAAAGTTATCACATCTTAAGACATCCTTTAACATTTCTCAGATTTCAACTCCCTCTCCATTCCTATCAGTACCCTTCTGACCTCAACTCATGAATTCATCCTTTCCTTGAGTAGTTAGATTATATCGTTTGGAATGAATAAGAAAAGAATTATTAAGAACTTAAATCAGAAAATACTTTAAAAACATCTTAACCAGGTACTGGAAATATAATGTGTTATGCAAAATTCCTCCAGGTGTAACTATTTGATATTAATGTTCTCGACAGGCAATGAACACCAGAGAAAGTGGCAAAGCTTCATCCAGTTTAGGTCTTCAAGATTTTGATTTGCTTCGGGTAATAGGCAGAGGAAGTTATGCCAAAGTATTATTGGTGAGGTTAAAAAAAACAGATCGTATTTATGCAATGAAAGTTGTGAAAAAAGAATTGGTCAATGATGATGAGGTAAGTAAGCACAATGTTTTATCATTTCTGAACTGTTAAGTTGGCTTAAGTGTACTATTTCATAGAAAACCTCAATGTTTTGTCTTATCATTTCAGTCTACATTTCTAAATATATGCTTCTAACAGATTACATAAGATATATTTAATGTAATCTGATGACTACTAGACCTTTAAGAAATAAAAATCAAGCCATATTATTATCAAGGAAAAGTACTTGATCTTTGTGAAAGTTTTCTAGACTGTTTCATAATACTGAAAGATTTATTGGTGTTTTTGTATATAAGCTGTTGTTTCATGATTATCATGAAACAGTAGTAGTTAGTTACTTACTTGTATTTGTGATCATTGAATTACTAAGAACAAATTTATCATAGTTTTGATGATAATTCAGTTTGACATGGATTTCTTTCATATTTTGAAATAGGATATTGATTGGGTACAGACAGAGAAGCATGTTTTTGAGCAGGCATCTAATCATCCTTTTCTTGTTGGGCTGCATTCTTGCTTTCAGACAGAAAGCAGGTAAGATTGAAAGATAATGGAATGATTCCTGGGCTCTACACCTTTTGGTATATTACACAATGAAAACTGCTTTCTACTATAAGCCGGAAGCGGAAGACATGGAGATGGACACAAGAGTACTCTGTTTAAAATTTCCTGCTACTCATACTCCATTCAGTGATAGCCGTCTAACGGTGGATCAGCAGTAGGAAATTTCCTGCTTTGGGCAAAAAAAAAAAAAAAAAAAAAGACCGGGTCATAATTATGGCACTAAAAATCTAACTTTTTAAGTATCTTCAAGATTCTAGTTTTAAGACTTAAAGTTTCCTAGAGTTTAACTAGAGAGAGAAATCCTAACTTCTTTACCTTAAGTGACAGTTAAATAAGACTTGTTTTGCAAGGGCCAAAGTTGAGGTGAGAGTAAGAGGCTCTGGATTGCTAGTGGTACTACTTTCAAATGGAAGAAGCAGTTCTCACAGTTATGCTGGTTTACTTTTTTGTATCTTCTGTGATTAAACAGCTTTCTTCTCCAACTACCCTTTGTTTCCGCCAAATTCCTGGAGTGTTTGTTCAGGATAAATCTGTAGAATGCTCTCTATGTTGTAACTGCTCTCTATAGTGTTTAAAAATGCAAAGTTACACTGCCTCGTTTTGGATTTTGGTGTCATGTGCTCTCTCCTGTGTTTTTTTATTTTTATTTTTTAAGCCCACTGACATGTCAAGTTCCTAGAGTTAAGCCCTGCTAATTTTCTTTCTTTCTTTCTTTTTAATTTTATTTCTCCCACGTTTTCATTTAAATTCCAGTTCATTCACATACAGTGTAATATTAGTTTCAGGTATAGAATTTAGTGAGTCATCACTGACCTATAACACCCAGTGCTCATCACAAGTGTCCTCCTTAATCCCTATCACCCATTTAACGCATCGTCCCCATCCACCTCCCCACCAGTAACCATCAGTTTGTTCTCTATAGTTGAGTCTGCTTCTTGGTTTGCCTCTCTTTTTTCCTTCCTATGTTCATTTGGGTTTTTTTTTTTTCTTATCTCTTCTGTGTTTTAGATTGTTCTTTGTCATAGAGTATGTAAATGGAGGAGATCTAATGTTTCATATGCAGCGACAAAGAAAACTTCCTGAAGAACATGCCAGGTACCGTTGGATTTTTGTCTGGGGTCGTGGGTAGGGGATGCTATGGGACTTTTTATGTGCCAGTGTTTCAAAGGGTAGATAAATCACTTATTTTGATACTAGTTAATTTTTTGGAAGTCATATAGAGGCTAAGGTAAAAGTTTCTATTATAATATATGTGTAACATTATGTATTTACATGTATTAATGTAAGTAATTGAAAAGTATAAAAACTATTCAAGGGGAAACCTTCAGTTTACTAAACCCAATTATTTTATCTATTTAACGTCCACCATTGAAATAATTGATGGATTTACACTTATTATTTGTATATACTTGAGAGTAATAAAACAATTCCTCTTAAGGTTTTATGTAATTCTGACTATTCTTCCTGTAATTACAATTTCTGAATTGTTCTGCCTTTGGCTTTTTTTTTCTCTGATCTCATACATGTTGATGAATAAGAAAAGATCATTAAATATTATGTATTTATTTGTTTATTTTCTGTCCTTAATTTGACATTATTATATAAGATTGTAAATTGCTTATATGTTGGAGGAATTAGGTAGGGAAGGATCATGGCCTTGGAGAAGTTTAATTCATCAGTGCCATGATGTGTTTTGTTTTGTACTCATAATTAGCAATAATTCTCACCCTGTTGTGCTCCGCAAAAGATGAGGCATATGAGTTTGTATATGCGTGTAACAAAGGTTAAAGATTTTATTTTTGTAAGTACTTAGTGGAAATCTTTTTTTTTTTTATTTTTTTTTATTTTTTAGTGTTGATTTTTGAGAGAGAGAGAGACACACACACAGCGTGCAAGTGGGGGAGGGTCAGAGAGAGAGAGGGAGACACAGAATCTGAAGCAGGCTCCAGCCTCTGAGCTGTCAGCACAAAGCCTGATGCGGGGCTCGAACTCACAAACAGTGAGATCATGACATGAGCCAAAGTCAGATGCTTAACCAACTGAGCCACCCAGGTGCCCCAATTTAGTGGAAATCTTGCTAATACATTGATTCTTTCTTATCAAAAAGAGATACTATCCTTCAATTTTATAAAAAGGTAGAAATTGTACTAATCTAATCTCAGACCAAACTGTGTTTTGTTTTAATTTCCTGTATGTTCATTTATTTAGGCTTTATTAAATGGTTGCCCTTCATAGCAGAGCCACAAATGACATTTCTAAATGTGACCAGAGCCTGTATTTGTTCCTTGTTTGTTCAGTTGGACATGGGGAAAGTAGTTTTTACTGTATTAAAGTGTCAGTTCTGGTTTTGTGCTTTTCTGGGAACCAAAGTACAAAATAAGGGCTCAGGTTCTCTATTCATAGAATTAAGTAACTGAGAAGGTTTGTGTTATGTACCTCCAAACATGATCATGATAACATTCCCCAAAGTAGCAATAAACCAACTTGAGTGTTTTATTTTCATTGTTCAGGTCAAAAGTTCTGGTTATCGCCAATGAGTTAGTGGCAGTTTTTAAAAAACCCTTTCTTTGATGTTAAATGGTATGGTTGTAGGATAATTCATTTTCTAGAATTTTGGTATGCATTTTATAGTTTGAGTTAAACTTTTAGTATTTTTTTTTTTTTTATTCCAGACCAATCAATGATTCTTAGCATTTGGAGAGATCATTTGTCTCTTAGAGAAGTGATAGAAGCTATGGAAACTCTGTAGAGGGAGGAGATGTAGATGTACACACGTACGCACAGCTGAGCCTCCAGTTGTAGCAGTGTGGACTGTCTGAAGTCTATGTAAGGACCCAGATTAAGAACTTCTGTTTGAGACTTTCAAATTAATAATTTTTTGAAAAGTATGAGTTCAATGTAGACTGGAACTTCTGTAATAGTGTTTTGGGCTCAGGTATTTTTTTCTTTATTTCTTTTTAATTTTTTTAAAGTTTATTCATTTTGAGAGAGCAAGCATGTGCGAGAGAGTGCACGCACATGCGCGCATGCTCGAGCAGGGGATGGGCACAGAGAGAGGAGAGAGAATCCCAAGCAAGCTGTATGCTGTCAGCACAGAGCCTGATAGGGAGCTTGAATCCACGAACCACGAGATCATGACCTGAGCTGAAGTCAGACACTCAATGAACTGAGCCACCCAGGCACCCTTAAGATATTTTAAAGTGTACTTCAGTTTGTGTTTTGGTGTCATTTCTAAAAACATAGGGAGAAAAAAATCTTTTGACACGATTTTGGTGTTTTCATTTGCAGATGGGGATAGGACTTAAATAACCTCTTCTAGAAACTTACCACAATTCCGAAACTTGAATCAAATGAGTTATTTTTCTTTTTAGATTTTACTCTGCAGAAATCAGTCTAGCATTAAATTATCTTCATGAACGAGGGATAATTTATAGAGATTTGAAATTGGACAATGTATTGCTGGACTCAGAAGGACATATCAAACTGACTGACTATGGCATGTGTAAGGTGAGAGGCATTTCTAGTTAATCAGAAGGTCTCAGCAGCTCATAAAATTGTTTTGGTAAAATAACAATATTTAAAGATGGAGAAATGATTGCTACCCTGTTTGGGATGCTTTTTGGAATTTTAGCACAAAGAAAAATATACATGTTTTCTAATCATTTACAAAAGTCCGTATTTTCTGTGACTGTTATATGTGCTATAATAAGAGTTAATTTCTTTTTATTGTGTGTAACATTTTATTTTGAATGTTGTGAAAGTATTGGAGAAAATTTGGAAATAAAAATTGTCTGCAATCCCATGACTTTAGCGTAACTACTTGCGTGTCACCTTCTAGTTTTCGCCATTTAATTGTGACTCGTGATAATGTATTCAAGATTTTCCCAGGAAATGTATCATTTTTTGTATTTAAAATTTAAATATCTGACATAAAGTACAGTAGAACAAAATAAGAATTTCAGTTACTCTCAGGACATGTCCTTTATTTCTCGGACCTATATTCTTTTTGTAACAGTTTTTTATTTAAGAGTCCAGTGTTTTTCCACAAAATGTGTAGGGTGCTACTCTCCTTGTTGAAGTAGCCGGGCCAGAATTATCTGCACACGGTAATATGGCAACAAGCATGTAAACGTATGGATCACACTCTCCCATTTACCTGAAGGAAGTGCCTCCAGAGCTTGGAGATTATTTAAACTATTTAAATGCTAACATTAAGTAAGACACTCTAACAGTATTGAAGATTTAATGTCATTATCTCTTGATAATGACCTTAAAAGAAAATCTTTACCTCAGGTATTTTTGCTTTTAGGTACAAAACTCAGACATTTTTATCTTGTCTTATATTAAATTTCTATTTCCTTAAATTTTTCTATTATACACATCTTTAGTTATAAACAAGTAAACATTTAGTAGGCAAACCCCTATATATCCATTTTTTATGAGATTTATGATACCTTTTTTTTTTTATCTCTGTCACTTTTTTACCAGGGGATTTTTTTCTTATTTCAAAAGAAAAATGTTATAATTTGTCAAAGGAAAATAAAGCTGAACAGCAACAACAAAAAACCCATTAAAAATGTTAACCTTGTTAGAAAGTGTACACATTAAAACAATAGTCTTTATTTTTGCATGCCAGATACTGTTTTTTTTTTTTTTAAATTATAATAGTCTGCTTACAGAGTCTGAAGAAATGGCATTCTTCTATGTCATTGGTGAGTGTATGCATTGTCATAACTTTGTAAAGCAGTTTGGTGGGGATGTATCAGGAATCTTAAAGATACACAGGCACACTCTTTGATTTAGAACTTCTGCCTCTGGGATATTCTTTTTTTACATTTACATCCAAGTTAGTTAGCATATAGTGCAATAATGATTTCAGCAGTAGAATCCAGTGATTCATCCCCTACATATAATGTCCAGTGCTCATCCCAACAAGTGTCTTCCTTAATTCCCCTTGCCCATTCAGCCCACCCCTGACCCAGAACCCCCTCCAGCAACCCTCAGTTTGTTCTCTATATTTAAAAGTCTCTTATCTTTTGTTCCCCTCCCTGTTTTTATATTATTTTTGCTTCCCTTCCCTTATGTTCATCTGTTTTGTATCTTAAATTCCACATATGAGTAAAGTCATATGATAATTGTCTTTCTCTTACTGACCAATTTCACTTAGCACAATACACTCAAGTTCCATCCATGTTGTTGCAAATGGCAAGATTTCACTGCTTTTGATTGCCGAGTAATACTCCATTGTGTATATATACCACATCTTCTTTATCCATTCATCCGTCAATGGACATTTGGGCTCTTTCCATACTTTGACTATTGTCTATAGTGCTGCTATATTGGGGTGCATGTGTCCCTTCGAAACAGCACACCTGTATCCTTTGGATAAATACCTAGTAGTGCAATTGCTGGGTCCTAGGGTAGTTCTATTTTTAATTTTTTGAGGAACCTCCATATTGTTTTCCAAAGTTGCTGCACCAGTTTCCATTCCCACTAGCAGTGCAAAAGGGTTCCTCTTTCTCCACATCCTTGCCAACATCTGTTGTTGTCTGAGTTGTTAATTTTAGCCATTCTGACAGATATGAGGTGGTATCTCATCATGGTTTTGATTTGTATTTCCCTGATGATGAGTGATGTTGAGCATCTTTTCATGTGTCTGTTAACCATCTGGATGTCTTTCACCCATTTCTTCCCTAGATTATTTGTCTTTTGGGTGTTGAGTTTGATAAATTCTTTATAGATTTTGGATACTAACCCTTTGATACGTCATTTGCAAATATCTTTTCTGCCTCTGGGATATCCTGAGTAAATTTTTTGGCCTATGAGAAAAGGTTTATGACCAAAATTTTTTTCTTGTAGTTGGTGATAAATATTTTAAATATTTTAAATAATCTAAATGGCTGGTAAGGAGAATAATTAGGGGAAATTACAGAGTGACCACAAAACATAGCATTATAAAGTCATTTAGAAGATGTTTGCCAAAACTTCATAACAATATAAAATGTTTATAAATAACATTAAATAGAGTTTTAAAGTATGGCATTGTCTGTTTCTTTTTTTTATTTTTATTTTTTTAAACTTTTTTTTTTCAATGTTTCTTTATTTTTGAGAGATAGAGCACAAGCAGGGGCAGAGAGAGGGGGAGACACAGAATCCGAAGCGGGCTCCAGGCTCTGAGCTGTCAGCACAGAGCCCGACGTGGGGCTCGAACTCACGGACCGCGAGGTCATGACCTGAGCTGAAGTCGGACGCTTAACCGACTGGGCCACCAGGCACCCCTGGCATTGTCTGTTTCTATATGTGTTATTGTATGTTCTATTATGTAGCATCATATATTCTGTTTACTTTTACATATTTTTGAGGTTATTATAATGGGCATGCATTACTTAATAAAACTCACAAAAATGAATTGCCTTTTACTTAATTGTAAATTTACTGTTAGCTTGTTTTTAAACTATCTTTTTATTGTTGATATCTTATTTAATTGCCTTGTGGCCAGAAAATGGTCTGAATGATATTAGTTCTTTGAAAATATATGAGATTTCCTTTGTGACTTAGTATTTGGTCAGTATCCCATATGTACTTTAAAAAGGATATATAATCTCTTTTTTGCATGCAGGGAGTCTATGTCCTTCACACTCTCTCTTTTCTTTCCCCTTTTCTCCTCATGTACACATAGATTATACATATTTGTATGTATGTATGTATATTATATGTATGTATATACATATTATATGTATGTATACATACATATATGTATATGTATAATATGTATATGTATGTATATACATATTATATGTATGTATACATATGTATGTATATTATATATGTATATGTATATTTTATATATACATATATATATATTTAGCTTTTGTCAAATCTTTTTCTGCTTACTAATTTTTTTGTCTGTATGATATGTCATTTTCTGATACAGATGTTTTGAAATCACCTGTCATGATTTGGGATTGTATTATCAGTTCAGCCTGCTATATCAATATACTGTAGACTAAGTGGCTTAAAAGACAGACATTTATTTCTCATAGTTCTGGAGACTGGGAAGTTCAAGTTCAAAGTGCTAGTAGATCCAGTGTCTGATGAAGGCACTCTCTATGGTTTTCAGATGCATGAAGGCACTCTTCATGGCTTGCAGATGGGTGAAGGCATTCTTCACGGTTTGCAGATGTGTTTTTTTGTTGTATTCTTACATGGCAAGGAGAGAAAGAGGGAGTTCTCTTCCTCTTATAAAGACACTAATCCCATCATCTCTAATAACTAATTACCTCCCAAAGTCTCCATCTCCCAGTGTTATCACATTAAGTCTTCAACATATGAATGGCGGGGGGGGGGGGCCATACAAATGTCCATTCCATAGCAGGGATTGTGAAATTCTTCTAATTTGTCTATTTTTACTTTGTGTTTTGAGGCTGTGTTGTTAGGTGCATACAAGTTTGTTATAAATTTTTGGTGATTGTTCCATTTCTCAGTGTGTAGTTTTTCTGTTACACACATTAGTGTCTTCTGCCTTAATTTTTTCCATCTGGTAGCTATTGAAATACAAAGCCAAAAAATTTGTGCCTTAGGAAAAACAACCAACAGTGCTTGTGTTAGCAGGTGGGATTTAAAGTGCTTTTCTTCATAAAATATGATTCCTTTTACTCATATAATTAAAATTTTTATATTAAGTTTTTACCTGAATATAAATTATTTCAAGTACAATTTTTATTTTAATTGAACTGTCCACCAACATCTAATGAGGACAGGCTTTCTTTAAGCTATTTAGGGGCAACTCATGATTTTAATAATAAAGACAACTGTACTAGTAATATTTTATTTAAGCTTAATATATTACCTGTAGATGCTGAGCTTATATAACAAATGAAATAAAAGAGATGAATTTAAAAGATAATTTTTGATCTTATTATTTCTTTTCTCTTTTTTCTTTCTTTTTTATTTTTTCTAAAAGGAAGGATTACGGCCAGGAGATACAACCAGCACTTTTTGCGGTACTCCCAATTACATTGCTCCTGAAATTTTAAGAGGAGAAGATTATGGTAATAAATAAATAGGTGTTATTTTAGCTAAGTGCTAGATGGGTGGTTAAATGTGGTACCCACTGCATTATAGTACTCTGTAGTATTTAAATACTAATCTTATTAATATAAACTTCCTTGATCCCCTTAAAACCTACATGAAAACCCTAAAATATGAATGAAATAAGAGACAGTGGGACCTTAGCAGTATTTGGGGGTACAGATTTGAATATTTTATTAATGGCAACACTAAAAGTTCTAGGCACTAATCCAAGCAGTTTCCATTATATTAACTAAATTAATCCTCTCAATAATCCTAGGAGGTAAGCACTGTTAATTCCCATTTTACAGAAAGTTTAGATAACTTGCCCGAGGTCATACAGCTAGAAAGTGGCAGAGTAAGGATTTAAACTTTAGCCATGTGACTACAAAGTCATGAACCCCTGGAAGATTGTTCACATTTCCTGGGATATTTCCTCCAGGAATCTGAAAAATGAGGGAGAGATTGACTGCTTGTCAGGAACCAGAGAATATATTTATCTCAAAACATTGGACTTCTTGGGTTCTGGCCCTCTGATTTTAGCAGATGTGAAGGAGGATGGTACTTCTGACAGCTGTTCAGAATCTGATTCCAAGGTCCTTCAAGGATCTTTAATCAACTAGCAGAAGATCAAGTTTCAGACCCACGAAAGTTATTCTCAAATACAATTTATATCCTCAAAAAAAAAAAAAAAAAGATACAGACTATGAGTCTGAAATTACAGGCATATTTGGGAGAAGGAACTTAGTGTTTCATTTCCAATATTTTTTCCCCAATATTTTATTTTTAAAGTTATCTTTTAGGTACCTCCCCTTGTTGATAAGTAAAATATTCCTATAATCTTCACTGCCAACCATGATAGTTATAATGCATTTAGAGTTTATTTTTCATTACGTTTATTTTTTAATTATACAATGAAATGCATCTCAAGTTACTGACTTTTAAGAATGCAGAATAGATAATTTGTTGCTTCAAAAATTTCTTTTTTGAAGGTTTCAGTGTCGACTGGTGGGCTCTTGGAGTACTAATGTTTGAGATGATGGCAGGCAGATCTCCATTTGATATTGTTGGAAGCTCAGATAACCCTGATCAAAACACAGAGGATTATCTTTTCCAAGGTAATTTGCGGTATTTTACAGATTCTCTGTGAATAACCTATTCTAGAGTATGAATGAGGATGGCTCAGATTTTTACCTTGAGTAAGAAGAGAATAATTGGACAATATACTTCTTAATATGTAAGTCTTCATTTTTTTTTTAATGTTTATTTATTTTTGAGAGAGAGAGAGAGAGAAGGAGAGTGAGAGAAGGAAGGGCAGAGAGAGGGGGAGACAGAGAATCCCAGGCAGGCTCTGCACTGTCAGCACAGAGCCCAACGTGGGGCTCACACTCACGAACTGCAAGATCATGACCTGAGCTGAAATCAGGAGTCAGATGCCCAACCAACGGAGCCACCCAGGCACCCCTTCATTTTTTTAAAAATATATCTTCCTACTTCTGTTCCTTCAGTCCCATTTACCAACTACTTTCTCATACTCAGAAATATAACAAAGAAGTTCCTTCAGATTGTATATCACAGAGATTAGAAGAAGGAATCCTGTGGCTAGAGAGGAATATCTTTCCACATGGACCCCGAGGCTGAGTGCATAAGTCCAAGAACAATATGGAGGAAAAAGTGGGGTACCAAGAATATAAGAGGATCAAAAGGTGAAGAAAAGAAGGCCCACAATTGGAAATACAAAGACTCAAACAGGAAAAAAAAAAACAAAAAAAAAAAACAGACAAGGGATGACCCCCTGCTCCCAACACCCAGTCCAAAGATTTCCATGAAATTCTACATTTAATAATTAAGGCCATCACAGGAAATGAATAGCTGTTTCATGTAACAGAAAATCCAGATGGCCATGGAATATATGAAAAAGCATTCAGCTTCACTAGTAATTAGGGGTTTGCACATTAAAACATTAATGAGCTACTATTTCCTGCCCGTGCATTTGCCAGAAATTTTAAAGTCCGATAATACCAGGGCTGGTGAGGATGTGGATGGAGTAAGTGGAACTCTCATAGACTGCTGGCAAGCAGTGAAAACTGATTTAACAGCTTTGGAGAACAACTTGGCAGTGTCTAATAAAATTGAGTATAGTAACATGTACCTCACATTTTGTAGCTATTAACTCATTTAAACCTCATAACAACCCCATGAAGTAGGTATTATTTTTATTCTAATTTTACAGATGAGGAAACCGAGGCACAGTAAGGTAGTCAAAGAATAAAATATGCATGTAAATGATAAGGACAGCATTCAGAGAAGAGGCTCTCTGAGAGGGAAGGAGAGGAGCGAGCCTGAGAAAGCACATGAGACGCTGAAGTAGTATATGTAATACCTTATTTTTTTCTTCGAGAACGCCCTTAAGTAGCTCATAATAAAGATGTAAAATTGAAGCTATGTAAAAGTGAAATATAATGCCACTATTTTATCTTTCTAGTTATTTTGGAAAAACAAATTCGCATACCACGCTCTCTGTCTGTAAAAGCTGCAAGTGTCCTGAAGAGTTTTCTCAACAAGGTATAAACTGAATGTAAAAATCTTCAGCGGTTTATCTCTGTATAGATGAAACTAAGTAGAGGTTCAGGCAGTGTAATATTCCAAAACACTAGCGTACATAATTTTTTTTCAGTTAGATCTAGAACTTGTCTCTTTACCAAAGAGTGTTAGATCCTGAGATGAATTGTCCTTTCCATTTTGACAGTGTAAGCCACTGCCAGCTATATATTACATATGGGTTTTTAATGTAGATGATATATATACCATGTAGTCAATTAGGGAAAAATTACATCTTTGGGGATAGCCTCAATCGTACTTACAGCTTTGTTACTCAGTTTTCCTTGGATTATTATTCATAGATCTCTTTCCTTATTGAGCACTTGGGACAGTAGTGTTCTGTACAGATTATCATGTCAAAAGCCCTGTAATCAGATAAAATTCAGAAGAAATGAAATGCTATCATTGGTTCTTAAAAAATCTGAAGACCATTCAATTCTTCGTTGTGGTCGGTAGGTTAGAAGAGTTTTAGGATCTAAGATTATGATTCTGAATGGTTTTTACTCATAACACTTCTAACACCAAATGTGTAGGTTTTTTCCACACCAACAACCAATTCTCCACCTCTCTAGACATCAACTTGGTGTATTACAATTCAGTTTATTTCTGATACTAACTACCCAGAGTTACCATCAGATTCCAGGGGTTTAAGGGCTCAGTCCCATAAAACTATCTTCACCTCAAGTGCCAGTCATGAGTCGTGAGTATTGAGTACCCACATTTCTGTCTGACTTGGCTACAGAGTTGAGCTTCCCACAATTCTCACACCTCAGGTTCAGTAATTCGCTAGAATGGCTCACAGAACTCAGGAAAATAGTTTACTTGCTATCACTGGTTGGTTATAAAAAAAGATACAAATGAACAGCCAGATGAAAAGATACATGGGGTGGAGCCCAAAAGGATCCTGAGCACAGGAGTTTCTGTCCCTGTGGAGTTAGGGTACACACCCTCCGTGTCTCCCAGCATATGGACATATTCACCAACCCAGGAGCTCTCCAAACCCTGTGGTTCAGAGGGCTTTATGGAGGTTCCATTACATTGACACAATTGATTGAATCATTAGCCATTGGTAGTTGACCTCCACCCCTCTGAAAATGAGGCTTAAAGTTACAACTCTCTAATCACATGGATGGTTCCTGCGGCAACCAGATCCCGTCCTGAGCTATCTACCAGCCCACCAAGAGTCACATTATTAGTATAAACTCAGGTGTAATTGAAAGGGACTTGTGAATAACAAAAGATAATTGGCTCACTCAGGAAATTACTCATTCAGGTTTTAGAAGCTGTGTCAGGGACCTGGGACAGAGACCAGATACGCTTATTGTATCACGGTGATCTTGGCAATCATAAATCTTTTCTTAAATAAATTGTAGGTTAGAAAAAGTAGGTTGATGTGCATTTATCATCTAAGGTAAATATAGGTAATGATGAATTTTAACAAAATGAGAAATTGAGGCTTTTGAGTACTTTAGATGGAGAAAGATTTAAAATGGAAATCTAAGTATTAGCACGCTGCAGAATGAAGGTGAGAGGTTTTAATGTTCAAAATAAAATGCCTTTTATTGGAAAGGAAAATGGTAACATGTTCTCATTCACAGTAATGAATAAGCCAAGACTGTTTGTTTGTAAGTTACAGCCTCTTAGTCCAATGGGTCACATAATGGTTGTATCACGGTTATACACAGATTATATTGTTTTGTTGCTGTAATTGGACATAGAGCTTTACAAATGAGCTAAGAACACACTTGTGAAGTTTTGGGGTTTGTATATTTTGACCAGCACAATAACCTGTGCCAAAGAAATAGGTGGATGCTGCTGAAATGATTGTGCTGCTCTCTTTTCCCTCCCCTTTTCCTGTAGCAAGGAGTAGTGACCTATATCCACTATAATCACATGATAGCCGGAGACAGAGCCATGAGGAAATTGTACTTGTCACAAGCTTCAGATACTCATTTAAGTCTAGTGTTGTACTATGATGTAGTTTCAGAGATAAAGGTATTATATAATAGACACAAAACCCAGGTCACAAAGAGGATTTATTTATTCTAAAGCATGATATCCCTCCAGTTCTTGAAACATTTCTCTCCATCATAGGACCCAAAGGAACGATTGGGTTGTCATCCTCAAACAGGATTTGCTGATATTCAGGGACACCCATTCTTTCGAAATGTTGATTGGGATATGGTACGTAAATTGTCATTGTTTTCTATATTAGGTATCCTTATTATCTTGGGCCAAATTTTATTCTCTTAAAAGAATGTTAAAAAAACAAAACAAATATATCATAGCTTAAGTAACTTAAGCCACACTCTAAAGTGCTTTTTAAAAAGCTTTTAAAACAATAAAAGCTTAGAATATTAATTTAATGGAGCAGGTTGTAATATTAGTAAGGCCTATATCAGCGTTCAGTTTTGTACATTATTTCCATCATTGTGAATACCGTTGAACCACGCCTAAGGACTCGCTGTGATAGGATGTGGAAGCCTCTGAGGGAAGAGGAGAAATGTAGAGGTGGAATTTTTCTAAGACATTGGCTTGAGCTGTCATCTAATATGTCTTTCTAGATGGAGCAAAAGCAGGTGGTACCTCCCTTCAAACCAAATATTTCTGGGGAATTCGGTTTGGACAACTTTGATTCTCAGTTTACTAATGAACCTGTCCAGCTCACTCCAGATGACGAGTAAGTAACTCTATAGACTGAAATATTTCTGAAGTTATTTGGAAGTTTCCTTTTTAGTGGCTACACAGTGCTTCATTACCAGATTATAACATAATTGAATTAGCCATTCAGTTATGGGATATTTGAATCTATTACACTATTATAAGTTATAACGACTGCCCTTTTCTACTTTGTCTTACGTGCCTTATCTCTAATTCCCACAACAACATGATAAATCTACTTACTGTCATCTTCCTCTTACAGATGAGGAAACTGAGACCCAGACAGGGCAAGCAGAGTCACACAGCTGTCAGGTGGCAGAGTCAGGATGGAAACCCGTGCTCTTTCCACTGCACTGCACTGTTTTGAAGATGACTGTCTTTGAGTTCCTGAGTATTACTTTAAGATAGATTCTCAGAGAGGGAATTAGATCAAAGAGTGAAAATTTGTTTTAAGTTTATTTATTTGAGCGCACAAACACGAGCTGGGGGATGGGGGGGGGAGAGAGAGAGAGAGAGAGAATGAATGAATATACCAATCAGGCTCCACACTGTCAGTGCAGAGCCCAATGTGGGGCTCAAAATTCACAAACTGTGAGATCATGACCTGAGCTGAAATCGAGAGTCGGACACCCAGCTGACTGAGCCACCCAGGTGCCCCTAAAGAGTATGAAATTTTGAAAGCTCTTGATATGTATTGCCAAATTGCTTATTAAAAAGATGACATTAACTTACCAAGTCTAGCCAGCAGTGATCTGACATATTTTTTATGTGTATGTTCATCTTTTAAAAGTATGGTTTAGAATAATTTGGGCATATTTGATTGTTTACCTCTCTTTACAGATTCATTCTGTCATCTCAAGGAGGCCCTTACTCCTTGGCAATATTTTCACTTCTGTCTTGTTAATTCTTACCACATTCCTCATGCAGCTGTTCAAACTGTCTCTACATTTTGGAAGCCTTCAGTCCTACCCCTGCCTTCACTACTTCTAACGGACTAACCTTGCCTTAGCTTGACTGCAAGGATTGAGACCTGCCTGGTGTGAGCTTGCTCTGTTTTCAGCTGTCACAGACCATCTTGCATCCCAGAATTGCTGTCTCTCCCACCTCCTTTTTCTTCTTCCCTATTCTTGGAAGGCTATCCCTCTTTTGCAAGGGGTGCTCCATTTTCCTAGATCTGTTTCCTTAGCTTCTGCCAGGATTTCATTTTGTCAGTTATGTCCATTACTCCACCTTCTTTAATTTCTCTTTTCCTGCTGCTCTTCTTCGATTTATAAACATGCTCAGATATCCTAATTTGCCCCCTGGATCTTAGCACATCTTTAAACCACCATATTTTCTTCCCTCATTTTCTTTTCAAGATAATTACTCGATGCTCATGGTAAAAGAAAAATAAATAAGCAGTATCTCCATCAAACTCCTTCAGAGTAGTCAACATTGATTGTCTTTTACTTTTCTTACTACCTGCACTTTAACTCTTTACAATTTAACCTGCTTCTTCGGCTTTTGACGGTTGAGTTGATTTGTCAATTTCTGGTTTTTGTTTAATGTTTATTCATTTTTAGAGAGAGGGAGACACAACATCCGAAGCAAGCTCCAGACTCCGAGCTGTCAGCACAGAGCCCGCCCGATACAGGGCTTGAACTTACGGACTGTGAGATCATGACCTGAGCTGCAGTCAGACACTTAACCGACTGAGCCATCCGGGCGCCCCTGTTGATTTCTGATTTTTAAAGCGTGTTTTGATCAGTCCTCATCTCCCCTGATGTCTGTGAAGCATTTGGCACTCATGGCCTTGCTTTGTTGGGCGCTACCGATCCTGGTCTGCTTCATCTCTGTGACCACTTATCATCCTTTTTCCCCTGTCCCCTCAAGACTGAGATGTTCCACAGTTCTGTTCATAACAGCCGCCTTTTTGCAATATGCACTTTGTTCCTTGGAGATTTCGGCCAGCCCCACATCACTGATACCAGCTATTTAAATCACACCCAGCTAAATTGGCAAACGGTTTTTGAGCAAAAGGCCCTGTGCTAAGTACTGGGCATTAAAGACGATTAAGATGTAGGCCAGTCTCGTAAAAAAGCTTACTGTCTACCAAAGGAGAGAGTAATGTACGAAAGTCATTATTCTGACAGTGTCATGTATTAAAAAGAACACTAGATTTAATCAAAAGATAGGAATTTGAATCCTGACCTCACCTCTTACCAACTGAGTAACCTGGGTTCAAATTTCATAACTTCTCTGTGCCTGTTTCTTCTCTTACTGCCTACCTCAGAAGGCTGCTGTGAAGAATAAATGAGCCATAGTTCCTAAAGCACCCCCCACCTGGTATCTCTCCTGAACTGCATTTCTATCTGCTTGTTTAAACATCTTCCCTGGTTTGTCAGACAAGCACCTCAGACATACGAAATCTGAAATAAAGGTAATGACTTCTTGGGGCGCCTGGCTGGTTCATTCAGGGGAGCATGCGACTCTTGATCTCAGGGTCATGAGTTCGAGCCCCACATCGAGTGTAGAAATTACTTTTAAAAAAGGAAAGAAAAGAAAAGAAAAAGAAATGACTCTTTATGGTCTCTTTTTCTGTTGTTCTCAATCAGTTCCTTATTTTTCTTTACTTTTTCGTGCTCATTATGCCATCATGTGTTCCTGCATTCAGATCCAAAATGTCCATGATTATTGACGCTTCCTTTTCCTTAACAAACGATAATGTGTTCAGCTGCCAACTCCTTGTCTGTTCTTTCTTTACTTCATCACTTGTGTCAGATCCTTCGTTTTCGTTCCCATTGTCATCAGCCCCATTCACACCTCTTTCAAATCATGCGTAGAATATTACACCATCCTCCTGATCGGGCTCATCCTTTGCTTTGCAACCCATCCTGTACATCTCCTGCAGTAGCACTACCAGTTTTTTAACCCCCTTTGTCAGAAGCCTCCAGTAACCTCCTCCTTGTCTAGAAGATAAAACCTGTCATCTCAGCCAGCAGTCACGGCCTTCTACCCTCTCCTCCCACCCGACTCTCCAGCCCTCTCTCACTGTGCTCCAACACAAATGCTGTGTTCTGACCAGTCTCCATTACTCCACATCCCCGGATAGTGTGCTGTTACCTTTGCTCATGCTGTTCCCTCTGTATGCCTCATTCATTTTTACATACTGGAATATTCTCCATCTTGCTGAGCTACCTCAAATGCAACCAGGTCTTTGATGAATAAAGGTGAAACTCCTTCATTTTTACATACTGGAATCTTCTCCATCTTGCTGAACTACCTCAAATGCAACCAGGTCTTTGATGAATAAAGGTGAAACTCCTTACTCTAGTAAGCATTACTGGCTTCCTTTAACTGCCCATTACCTTCCTCCCAGATCATCTACCTTTGACATGCTTCCGTTCCTGTGCTTTCAACTCCAGTAAATTACTTGGCGCTTTCCCAGACCTAACATAGTCTTTCATAATTCTGTTCAGTAAGTGGTTGTGGAATGAATGCTGGCTTTCTCAATTTCTGGAACTAGAAGTCACCCTTCTCATTAGAAATGTGCTTAGATCAAGACTTAGCTGTCCCATATGAAACTTAGCAGGTACTGCTTTCCCTTGTAGCTTTTCTTTATATGGGATACCTTCCCTCCTCGAAGGAAGGGACTGTATCCTGGGTAACTTTGCTCTGCAGTATGGTGTGTGCATTTAAGTATTCAAATATTCATTGGTATTACTCTTACTGCATATTAAATTAGAAACCCAGTATAACAGAATGCCAACATCTCTATACCCTATGACCCATGACCTCCCTGTGGTGTCTTCTCCTTATTCTAGGTCTTTCTATGTACTTGTCCCTATTGCCTTTTCCTTTTGGCTAACTTCTTCTGGGCCTTCTTGTCACCATCTTCCTGTTGAGGTGACTACTAAATTGAATGCTAATTCAGACCTGGATGTTCGCCTGTAAGTATGAGTGTTGTTCAGGTCAAAAGTTAAGATTAACCAGAATTGTGACAATTTGTGACTTTTAATTTCTAGCCTTCAATTTTGGACTACCTTTTAGTTCTAAACCTGTTTACAGGATTGTTAGTCTTATTTTCAGTACTCTTGATTCTTCTAGATGTTTTGGGATTAATCTAAATACTTGTAGATTTCTTCCCCCATAATTTATATAAATTAGCCTTATTTTTTGTTTTTAATTTTCGTTTACCATTTAAAAATTTTTTTTTTCAACGTTTATTTATTTTTGGGACAGAGAGAGACAGAGCATGAACGGGGGAGGGGCAGAGAGAGAGGGAGACACAGAATCGGAAACAGGCTCCAGGCTCTGAGCCATCAGCCCAGAGCCCGACGCGGGGCTCGAACTCACGGACGGCGAGATCGTGACCTGGCTGAAGTCGGACGCTTAACCACTGCGCCACCCAGGCGCCCCAAATTTTCGTTTACCATTTAAATAAAAAGTTGAAGAAATCTAGATTATGAAAATTAATTTATTTTTCTTTCAACAGTGACATTGTGAGGAAGATTGATCAGTCTGAATTTGAAGGTTTTGAGTACATCAATCCTCTCTTGATGTCTGCAGAAGAATGTGTCTGATCCTCATTTTCCAACTGTGCATTTTGCTTGTGTTGCCATTTAATGCATGAATAAACTCGTTACCAGCCTGGATACAATGAACCATTTTATATTTCTTACCTACAAAAAAAGCATTCAGTATCTTCTATTGTTGGCCGTAAGAGTCAATTATTACATCTAACTATGAAAAAGAAAATGAAACTAGTTTCCAGACGTTCGTGTCAACATTCAGTTATACTGGTAATCCAGCAGCCTACTGATGAGTAATGAAGTTGTCCTTTTTGTTTAAAGAAAATACTTAACCACCGCGTTTAAGGCACATGATGGGATTGTGTCATAAACCTACTGTGATTTTTGTCAGTCTTCATTTAGTCCTTAAAGTTTTAAATTTTGGAATAGAAGAGTAATTCAAAATACAACAACTTATATTACCTATTACTTTCTGAGTTCTTTGTGTTTAAAAATTCAGCTGTAAGTTTTATTACCTTGGATAATTAAGTTATTGATTTTTAAGGCAACAGTTATTAAATTGGTAGTAAAGGATGTCACTTGCTTAGAATTAGGGAATACAAGTTCTCCTTGAGGAAAAAAAAAACAGGCACATTTTATTAAGTATTAGATTCTAAATCATTAGCTATTTTTGAAAAACTGATGAGTGATTTCTTAGGATAGGGGTGTAAGCTTCTGAGCTTATCCCTTTAGCCAGAACTTTAACTGGAATGTTAGTAACTGTCATTTAAAGAACCAGGATGCATTTGAATGGAGCATTTCTCAGTATATAGTAAGGGAGAAAAATAGAAATTAAAAATGTTTTAAATTAAAAAAAAAAAAAAAACACCAGAAAAGTGCAATGGTAATCCCACAGTGACTTTTTATGGTTTTAGATAACAAGGAAGCACTCCTTATCAAACTTGTAAAAGCATTCCATTATCCAGTAGAGACAGAACGTATGCAATTTTTTTCTTATAACTTAATATACATAAAAAGTATTTTATCTTCCAAATAGTGTCTTAACCTTACTCATTTATTCACCAAAACCACATTATCCATACTTTTGGACCCTGTTTATAGTATGGAGTCTTCAGTGAAATTAAAAAAGGTCAACATGAATAAGTATTCAGAACACAGACATACATATTCCACAAGTTCCAGCTCCTTAAATGAGTTTTTGTTAAGTGGGTAACACATATAATCAGAGTGGAATACATTTCAGGGGCAGAGTTCTTCAGATTATTTTTTATTAATACTAGTGTTTAGCAATTTATTATTTAAAGGGATGCCTGTGATAGCATCCGTTTATTTTGAATATTTTTTTAATGTTTATTTTTGAGAGAGAGCTTGTGAGTGGGGTAGGGGCAGGGGGGTTACAGAGGATCTGAAATGGGCACTGTGCTGACAGCAGGCGAGCCTGCTATGGGGCTCGATCGAACTCACCCAACTGTGAGATCACAACCTGAGCTTAAGATGAATGCTCAATCAACTGAGCCACCCAGATGCCGTGCCCCTAAATATTTTTTTAATGAAAAGGGATGTAAAAAGTAACAATAATCATCTAAATTACTCACAATTGTCCAATCTTAGTAAAATTTAATTTGGGGGGAAGCTATCTAGTCTTAAATTTATAGTGATTTAAAATTTATAGGCATCTAATAATTAATTGGTTTTTTGGATGCTACCTTTTATTTGAAATGTAATTTTTCTGAAGTTTCCGACCATGTACTCATTTTTCTTTAAATGACCGAATCTGAAAACAATGAAAACCTCAAAGGAAAAAGTTTATATACATTCCCATGTTTATGTAAGAAGTATGTATGTTTTTCTTAATACCTAAAACTTGTTTTAAAAAAGCAGTGTTCACTTCAAATCATAAACTTATAGAAAATTCTGACATGTCAGAAATATGTTTATGACCTTGCTTTTAAGTGGTACTGTCTCCCCTAGGGCATTAGTTCCCAAATTTTAGAATGGGGAACGATCACCTGGGACATTTGTTTAAAATGCATATTGCTGGGCCCACCTTAGAATTCTGTTGGGTCTTTGGGCCTTATTTTAAGAAACACTTTCTTTGAGTTATTCTTTTATTTTGGCTGTAGTTCTATATTAGAATATTCATGATAAGTTTTGAGAAAGGGGTAGGCAATGAATTACTATCTTATCTACAATTTTAAATAAACTTTGAATGACTTCTTCAAGTTAGATCTCTCTTCCCCCAAAAAATCCTATCCATTTTCTATCAATAATGTTACAAATGAACATTTTTCTGTGATGAGGTTTTAACCATTATTCAGGGTGGTCTTTTGTGTTTAAAAAAATTTTTTTTAACTAATAACATTTACTGTGTATATTTTATACAGAATTGCATTACAAATATGTTTTTAACTGTGTTCTGTTTTTTGTAGTTTTTAAGTGCCATGCGAGTTGTTTTTATATTATATAGAAGTTCTCTCAAAATACTCAGCGGGGATAAGGCAGTTGACAGAATGGTTGGAATTTTGGTGTACTAAGAAAAAATTTATATTCCATAAGCATGTATGTGGTCAGCTCATTTTATGTGAATGCAGCCTGAATTAGATATCAGGTATTATACTTGTTTAGTACCTGTACATTTACTTTTTAAATTCTGTTTTGTTTTGATTTATGTCCTACAGAATACTGCCTTGATCATCATCATATCTGTATTTGTGTACCGTTTTTTTTTTTTTTTACTTTAAAATCTTTAAATAAAATGTTTAATATTCATCAAGATTGGAACATGTTTAATATGTAGCATATCATATTTGTGTAAGAACAGGGTGTATCAAAATTTGTTCAGGAAGAAAAGTGAAAATTTTAGAGTGTGGAATTTTCCTGTACTTACAGCAGCATTTTGGTAGTACTAATGCCCTATTGCAGACATTCATCCATAAAATATTGTTCAGTGTGTTTTCAAACTTGCCCTTCTATGCATCCCTTCTATTAGAAAACAAATTAGTAAGAAATCAACTGAACATGGTTTTAACCAGTTTTAAAACTGAAGCAAATTTAAACAGATTCAGAACAGATTACTCCCAAATTATTTTGCACAGTGATCTAAAGTTCCAGACCTTCTTGTTTCTCCGTTGTAGCTGGTGTCCATATATAACAAGCGTGAGCCTGGCACTCCACACTTACAAACCTCTTTACCATAACTTAATGTCTTCTTACCTTCACGAGGAGAATGAAATCTTAAGTGCCTTTACTTTTTTCCTCCGTGCACTTGTCAGAGAGCTAGGGCGTATATATATTAAAACCACCAAAGACTGATCTCTGTCTGACCATTTTATTTTATTAAAGACTTTTTAAAAATGTTTATTGATTTTGTGAGAGAATCCCAAATAGGCTCCATG
Organism: Lynx canadensis; assembly: GCF_007474595.2. Lineage (NCBI taxonomy): Eukaryota > Metazoa > Chordata > Mammalia > Carnivora > Felidae > Lynx > Lynx canadensis. The sequence continues at coordinate 63,355,818 of NC_044311.2, forward strand.
CTGTCAGTGCAGAGCCCCACGTAGTGCTTGATCTGAAGAACCATGAGGTCATGACCTGAGCTGAAATTAAGAGTCAGATGCTTAGCAGACTGAGCCACCCAGGTGCTGCTTAAAGATTTTATTTTAAAGAAAACCAAAGCTGGAGGCATCACAATCCCAGACTTCAAGATGTATTACCAAGCTGTAATCATCAAGACGGTATGGTACTGGCACAAAAACAAGACACTCAGGTCAATGGAACAGAATAGAAAACCCAGAAATAGACCCACAAATGTATGGCCAACTAATCTTTGACAAAGCAGAAAAGAATATCCAATGGAATAAAGACAGTCTCTTCAGCAAATGGTGCTGGGAAAACCAGACAGCGACATGCAGAAAAATGAACTCGGGCCGCTTGATTACATCAGGCACAAAAATAAACTCAAAATGGATGAAAGACCTAAGTGTAAGATAGGAAGCCATCAAAATCCTAGAGGAGAAAGCAGGCAAAATCCTCTTTGACTTCAGCCTCAACAGCTTCTTCCTCAACACGTCTCTGGAGACAGGGGAAACAAAAGCAAAAATGAACTATTGGGATCTCATCAAAATAAAAACTTCTGCACAGCGAAAGAACCAAATCAAAACTAAAAGGCAACCGATGGAATGGGAGAAGATAGTTGCAAATGACATATCAGATAAAGGGTTAGTATCCAAAATCTATAAAGAACTTATCAAACTCAACACCCCAAAAACAATCCAGTGAAGAAATGGGCAAAATACATGAATAGACTTTTCCAAAGAAGACATCCAGATGGCTAACCGGCACACGGAAAAATATTTAACGTCACTCATCATCAGGGAAATACGAATCAAAACCACAATGAGATACCACCTCACACCAGTCAGAATGGCAAACATTAACAACTCAGGCAACAACAGATGTTGGTGGGGATGGGGAAAAAGAGGATGTTTTTTGCACTGTGGGTGGGAATGCAAACTGGTGCAGCCACTCTGGAAAACAGTATGGAGGTTCCTCAAAAAATTAAAAATAGAACTACCCTACGACCCAACAATTGCACAACTAGGTATTTATCCAAGGGATACAGGTGTGCTCTTTCGAAGGGGCATGTGCACCCCAATGTTTATAGCAGCACCATCAACAATAGCCAAAGTATGGAAAGAGCCCAAATGTCCATCGGTGGATGAATGGATAAAGAAGATGTGGTATATATATATATATATATATATATATATATACATACAATGGAGTATTACTCGGCAATCAAAAAGAATGAAATCTTGCCATTTGCAACTACGTGGATGGAATTAGAGGGCATTATGCTAAGCAAAATTCATCAAAACAAATATCAAATGACTTCACTCATATGAGGACTTTAAGATACAAAACAGATGAACATAAGGGAAAGGAAGCAAAAAAATATAAAGACGGGGGGACAAAACATAAGACACTCTTAAATATGGAGAACAGAGGGTTGCTGGAGGGTTTGTGGGAGGGGGTATGGGCTAAGTGGGTAAGGGGCATTAAAGAATCTACTCCCGAAATCATAGTTGCACTATATGCTGACTAACTTGGATGTAAATTTTTTTAAAAAATTAATTAATTTAAAAATAAAACCCAAATAAAAAAAAATACTTTAAAGTTATCTCTACACCCAACGTAGGGCTCAGATTTACAGCCCTGGAATAAAGAGTCACGTGCTTTACCAGCTGAGCTAGACTGGCTTCCCTTGTGTCTTATTATTTTATCCTAATTTCAATTCTTGCTCAAAATGGAGTATAGGCAATATTAACAAAGCTCTGTTCAGGGTAACCTCTATACCAAATCACAAATATGGTTGTTTTCTTTGAGTTAGTAAAATCCCGAAACAGTCCAAAGAGCAGTTCGAAGCTTTAGGGAAATGGTGCACTAAGATAGTCACGAGGGCAATCGGTTTCTTCCTGAAAGTTAAAGCCAATCTCCAACCATTAAAATTCAGCAGCTTGGTTTCTGAACAACACCCAATACCGAGTCATTTGGTGTATTGATGGCCTGTCTCCCTTCGCAGATTAGCCTTAGCCCTTAAGGGACCAGTTAAGGCCCAGATAGTCTGAGTAGTTTGTATCCATAGTTTATCGTTCCAGAATATACTGGATTTGTTATGCATGGTGATAAATCAGACAATCTCTGCCCTTGACCTTCAAGACAGGGAATGGACATACTGAGAAGATATTCATATTTACAGCAAATAGTCCAGTTATAGGAGCCAAATAAATGCAGTAAAATATACATTATATGGTCATGATAGTTTATCAGCCTCACCAATGAAACTTGCATGAGTTTTGACATTCATATGTAATTTATGCTAGACATTTTTCAGATTTATGGTAGATAAAGCTTTCAGAATTCATATATACACAGTAAGAATTCATATACACACATATTCTTTTGTATATTTATATTTGATTGTTTTTGGCTTTTGTGCCCAGAAATATGAATGGGAATGGGAGAGAAAATTGTTAGATGCTTCTGCTTAGATTAGGTTTTGTACAATTCATCTCTGAAATTTATGGTTAAAATGAATCCAGCTCAGAATTTGAGAGTGATTTTTGGCAGTACAGTTTACCTTCATGTAGCAATTTGTGCCTTACTGGCATTAACACTATTTTTACTGTAATTATTACTCCTGATGTATTTATTGAATAAAATGAAATTATAATTTTTCCAAGAGTTATTTGGTGTGATCTTTTATAGGATGTCTGAAATTTAAAACCCATGCCAGATGGATTTGAGAATTTGAGAGAGCTTTATCTTTTCATTGACAGTTTAGCTGATCAGAAGCAAATTCTGATTGTGTAGGAAAACCCGTTAGAAAAGAGAAAAGAAGGAGCCAGTTGAAAAGCTCTAGCAAAATCCTTGAAAAATTAGATGCTTTGTTTTTCCCATAAAAGGCAAGTTCTGGGTTTCTAGAGGTAGTGCCGCGTAACGACATTTAAAACTTACATGATATAAACTATCTGCGATGTGGGTGGTTATACTTGGTGACTTTTTACATTATTCATAATATAGGGGAAAATCAGGTAAAGGTAGTTAAGTACAGGAACCTATTTTAACTCACATTTTGTGGCCTTTTACAGAACATTTTCTTTTCTAAGTGAAATTTCTTACTAGGAACTCTAGATTTTTATTTAAAAGTCAGGTTTTAAAATTTAAGGGTCATAAAAGGATGTGCATTTGTGAACAGTTTGAAAGTTTGCCCAGTTTGAAACAATATTTTAATGAGGCAATCTAAATCACTGTGGCAGACTTGATGCTTTGCTAAATTATTCTTACTTTCTTGATGTTTAAATTTTTAATTATATTTATTGGAGGCGTTACAATGTGTCTAGCACTCTACTGATTCTGCAGAGTTTAAAAATGTTTTATTGTAAGGAATTTGTGATATAAAGAATAAATGCATTCCAGAAAAGATGGCTTAAGTTCAAAAGAAAATTCTGTGCGTATGTTATCCCTTTAAGTAGGGGATATTTCCTATGATTAAAATAAAAATTAACATTCTCCCCCAGGTAGTGAGGTCTGAAACATGGAAATGGGAGACAGCGCTATAGCCTTTCTCTGAATGGGGATCCTATCTGCTTTACCACCACCAGGGGCCAGTCTCTTGCTGTAATGAAGGTCAGAGTTACCAGCCCCTTAGCCCTCTGGAAGAGGCAGTATATTCACTACAGGCCAGTTAACAACAGATTCCAGGATTTCATCAGGCTAGACATGTGTATTTTGATTTTACAGAACTATTGGAAATCAACATTTGAATTGCCTTTCTGAAGGAAATCAGGAATGTGTTATATGTGGGTGTCTGGCAAGTTTTCATAGAACTGCTTTGCCTTGTGGGTGTTAGAACTTTTTATATTTATTCAACACAAATGAGGACCTACTATGTGCCAGGCACTTGGGGGATATATCAAGAAAGAATTTTGCCATATATTTATTGCTATCTGGGCATTTTTCCATCTATAGAAGATACCTTCAACTGAAAAGAAAATCAAGACTGTTTTTGGTCATTTAAATACTGAGAAATTCAGTGAAAACAAAATGCAAGAAATTGTTCACATTCTTTCATTTGTGTAATTCTAAATCAAATATTGCACGGCATCACATATTTAACCCATGAATGTTGGTAGACATTCAGATTGTCCATCAAAAACATGATTTCAGAAGAATTTTGACTAGGTTGCTATTTCACAAATACTGAACACTTTTGTACTGGAGGTAAACAGCTGAAAGCATCAATTTGCCAAGAAAAGGCACATTCCTGTTAATCCTGCTGAAAATTTCCACCATGCCTCAATTCCAGGCAGTTATTTACTTCATCGCCCAAAATAACCAATTGTACAATATGCCGTAAGTTGCATTCAACAACCTCACACCTTCTCCTTCGCGGGTTTTTCATCAACAACTTTTTTAGATTGTTGTTGACACCACTTTATAATTTGCACATTGTAACTTGGTAGTAAGAGTAACTCAGAAGAATGATAGCTGTCCACTTGCAAATTCTTGAAAGGATGAGTTCCTTTATTTTTATTTTTATTTTTTTTTAAATAGAGGGGAGGGGCACCTGGGTGGCTCAGTCGGTTAAGTGCCTGACTCTTGATTTCTGCTCAGCTCATGATCTCATGATTTGTGAGTTCAAGCCTTTCGTGGTGCTTGGGATTCTCTGTCACTCCCTCTGCCCTCCTCCTCCCCCCAAAATAAATAAATACACTTAGAAAAAAAAATAAAGGGCAAAGCTTGTACGTTATAATGAGTCCTGGTGTTTCATTTCGTTTCGTTTTGTTTTTTACTTCTGTTTGATTTTCAGTGATGCCAGAGGAATTTCAGTTTCCCAAAGAAAGTTGCTCCTCAATGTCGGGTCCACCCAAAAAGGAATATTATTTATGGGTTTTAATAGCTGACGTGAGCCAGGCATATGCTAACCATTTAGCATTAAATCTAAGTAGCAGTGTCTCCACAGATTCAGGATCCAACATCCAACCACACACCAACCCCCGTCCCTTCTTTTTCATCAGTTTTTTTTCCCACCACACCTATTGCCACCTCAAGACCTTAACACGTGCTGTCCCCATGCCCTGGGAGTGGGCACCTTATATCTTTCAGGCATGTGTCACTTGTACAGAGAAGACAACCTCAGGCTACACCACCTGGTGGCCCCTCCCCTATTCTCTGTTGCACTTCACACGTTTTCTCCACAGCTGCTCTCACAATGTCAAAGTATGCCTTTGCTGGCTTATTTTGTTATCATCTGTCACTTCCCCCCACTCTGGGAGTTGCATGAGGACAGGGGCCATGTCATTTCCACTTACCACTGTAGTCTGGGCACCGGGAGCAATGCTTGGCACATAGACCCTCCAGGAATAGTTATTAAATGAATGCATAAATGAGCGAATGAACAAACACGAGCTCTCTTCTTTGGAAAGAGAAAGGTTCCAGGGGTGTCTGATTTCCCCAAGAGTGGAGATTGGCAGAGAAACTCTCAGCGCTACAGCAGCATGGGGGCTAAGGAACCAGACTTTTAACAGACCACGCAGATGTTTTTTCTGCTTTAATAAAGACCGGAAAACTGAGCTAGGAGAAGGCCTTCACCCACACACTGAATGCTGACCTAGGCCAAAGAAACTTTTTGCTACAGTTGGGAAGGTGAATCATTGTGGGGTTTTGTGGGATTCCCCAGCACTGATGTAAACGGAAGCTTTTAGAGAAGGCCCCAAATTTCTCAGGTAACAAATGGAAATCTGGGGAAGGGAGGCCTCCCAAAATATTGAAGAGACTGCAACGCATAGACTACTTCAGTTGATTGTTAGTTTTCTGTTTTGTAGGAAGGATTTAGGAGAGGAGAATTTCATATAGATTGCCTCTATTGCCTTAACCAAGCGAATCCTAATGAAAGTGCTCCACGGAAGCACATTTCATACTTGGAAGGTGGATTTGATTCACAGAAATCCTCAAAAGCTAGTTGGAGTCAAGTCTCATGTGGGCAGCAAACCTGGGAAATACTGCTTTGGAAATTTGGACTTTAATTCCCCCTCCTTCCTACCAGCTGGTGGAAGAGCCTCTGCTGGAAATGACTTTGAGGTAAATGGGACATTTTGCTCCCTCTCTGTGGCCCACAGAGAAAGACTTAAATTCTCAGGGAAGAAGAAATGATGACCTAGAGAACATATTTTGTCTCCAGCACAATGATTCCCTAACTCTGTGCCCTTTGTCTCTGCATCGAGCGCTTCGAAAGTACCTCAGCTGCTTGCTGTGAACAAGGGGGTGGAGAGGGGATGCTTCCAAAGCTCTTCCAAGCCTCTATTTGCAGAACCCAGAGGAATATTTAATTAGTTCTGTACTCCAGGCTACTCAGAATAGGATTTCATAGGGTTGGAGTGTGCAGATGAAAAGAGAGGGCTTGTACCTCTAGTTTAGACTCCTTGTCCCTAGAAGCTCACCCAACAGCAGGGTTTTAGCCACAGGCCTGTGGGTGTCCTTTCGTGGGTGCTCTCTATGATAGTAGAGAATGTCCCACCCAGAGTCCCCCTTCCTCTCTCCCCACCCCCCATCCTTAATCCACCTCCTTTACCGCATGAGTAACCGCCATTCTTACCCCATATCTCATCCCTACTGATAAGATGGGTAAGGGAAACAGGCATTTCTGGGGTTGGCGGAGGGCAGAAAAGAATTGCAATTGCCTTGCTTTTGTTTTCCGCGTTTTTTGTTTTTTTTTTTTCATTTTGTTTTGTCTTTTGGTCACTTCTAAATTCCTTTTTTAAAAAAGTCGACATCTTGCACCGTGAGGAATAAGATCCTGTGGCTGCGTTTCCAGGTCTACAATTAAGATTCATACTCTCTCTGCTAGCATGATTCTTGGGCCTTTGGGAATTAAAAGAGCATCTGTCTCCTTTTAAAACCTGGAGTAACATTACAAAGTCCCTTTCTATTAATGTGAGCTTAACAGAAACCATGTCTGATTTCCTCTTCTCAATTTCCTGTTTTCTTCACCCTCCGACAGCAGACAGAGATGTTATAAATGATGGTGGACTGTATCGAATTAGGGCTTTTCGTATTGTAGGTCAAGCAAGTGTAGGTGTGAGGACCTAACTGCCATCTCTAACACCGTGTCTATGGGGAAAGATCTTCTATGTTCCAAATAAGGACAGACAAGCAAACTAGAAGACCTACTGTTACCGTGGAAACAGTCTCTATGTGTATGCACGGGTGGTCATACACATAACACACATAAAGGCAGTGCTCTGGGGCATTCTCTCTGTGACAATCCTTTTGGGGCCTTGGTAAATCTGTGGCCTTACTGAGTCTTACTTTAAGGTAGGTGACTGCTCTAACAAATAGACTCGTAAGGGGGTAGAAGTTTATTTCTTCCTCTCTTAAGGACGGATGCTCTGGGTCTGCAGCTGGAAGGATGGGGTTCTATTTCCCGTTAACATTCAGGGGTCCAGGCTGATGGTGGCTCTGCCATCTTCAACCACGAGAAGGGGAAAGGCTGGGAGGTATATACAGGGCAGACGTTGTGGCCCAGGCCCCGACAGAGCTTGCCTCACTCAGACTCACATTACTTCTTCGAGAACTCAGTCCTTTGGCCTTTCCGACAGCAAAGGAGGTTGAAGAACGTCAGCCCATGGTGCGTCCAGGAAGAAGAGGTGACTAGCCATGGGTGGCCTGCCAGCTGCCTCCCCCATCCTGCGGCAGAATTTCTTTCAGACTGAGTCACATGAGATCAGAGGCCCCGAACTGACCCTTGGAGGGCCATCATCCTATGTTTCAGACTTTGACAGATCAGGTGGGAAGTCCTACATTGTGATCAGAGGGTCACCACCACAACCCCCTGTTGGTACCTGGCTGCTATGTCCCGCTTCGATTTCCTTCTTCAATCCCTGGCTCCGCTGGACTTCCAGCCCCTTCCTTTGCTCTCCTCCAGTGCCCTGCTCCCAGTCAGTGTGGTCTCAGGCTCACAGTCTCTCCTTGCTACCCAGTATCTACCAATTTAGTCTCCCGGTCTCTTATTCAGATACCTGCTGGATTCCCTTGGCTTTTCACTCATGTGTCTTGTGAGCCCCATTATGTTCCTCCTAATGAGGACAGCAGCCCCGGGGTTCTGATGCCCCATGCCCAGGACACTGCCCTTCCTGATGCCCCATGCCCAGGACACTGCCCTTCATGGCCTCTCATTGGCTTTGACACTTTGGTCTCCTCCTTTGTTCTCCTCACCTCCATCTGACCTCCCCTCACCCCCCCCAGGCTAGTTGCTGGTGTGGCCTTTTCGAAGTTGTCTATTTCACACCCAAGCACACTCAGCGTCTTTGCTCTCCCAAGCTGCAGACCGCATCTGTGTTAGGGGCCTAGGGGCCAAGGCCCAGCTTCTCCTTCCTGTGAGGAGCTCCCTAGCTAGAAGTCTTCTGTGGCCCAGGCAGTACAGAAGACATATAGACATGAAACAGACTCAGTAAGAATCCTTCATTAGGCACTTCACATATGTCAACAGCCTTGTAATGGTGGGATTATTTTTATGTAGGTGACCTGCCACCCCCTCCCCTATCTAAGCTGATCTATACTTAATGAGTATCTTATTATAGCCCATGTACTGTGGCACATATACACTTCTTTGTTTACTCCACTGCACCTAGTACACACTAAGCACTCACTAAGTGCTGTCGATACTAGCCCTTCCCTCAACCACTTATTATTTTAAGGGAAATCCTTTTTATGTTTTTATTTTTTTAACTGTATTTATTTGTTTTGAGAGAGACAGAGACAGTGTGAGTGTGGGAGGGGCAGAGAGTGAGAGAGAGACCGAGAATCACAAGCAGGCTCCGGGCTGTCAGCGCAGAGCCCAGCACGGGGCTTGAACTCACAAAACCCTGGGATCGTGACCAGAGCCGAAACCAAGAGTCGGATGCTTAGCTTACTGAGCCACCTAGGTACCCCAACGGTAATCCTTTTTAAAGTGAAGGTTTAGATGATTTAAGCATTGGCTACTCAGCGCTTGAACTAGGTATTCCCAAACAAGCAATGACAGAATAGACAATAGAAAAGGCTAAATATATAGCCCTACTGAGGAAGATTTTATCAAAAACTAGAGGGGTTGGGGTGCCTGCATGGCTCAGTCAGTTGGGTGTCTAACTTCGGCTCAGGTCATGATCTCACTGCTTGTGAGTTCGAGCCCCACGTCGGGCTCTGTGCTGACAGCTCAGAGCCTGGAGCCTGCCTCAGATTTTGTGTGTCCCTCTCTCTGCTGCCCACCCCCACTCGCTCTCTCTCTCTCAAAAATAAATAAACATTAAAAAAATTTTTAAAAACCCCAAAAACTAAAGGGGCGCATCAGTGGCTCAGTTGGTTAAGCTACCAACTTCGGCTCAGGTCATGATCTTCCAGTTTGTGAGTTCAAGCCCCACATCAGGCTCTGTGCTGACAGCTTGGAGCCTGGAGCCTGCTTCGGATTCTGTGTCTCCCTCGCTCTCTGCCCCTCCCCCACTCTTACTCTCTCTTTCTTTCTCAAAAATAAATAAACATTAAAGGAATTAAAAAAAAAAAAAACTAAAGAGAAAGGCTGTTTAAAGACTATATATCCTAGAAAGATGTAAAGGTAGATATTTATGGACTATTCTGAAGCGTGCTTTGTCATTGTACCTATAATGTGGTGTGGCTATGCTTTTAACAGCATTATAAGTACATTTTGAAATGAGAATCTGTCTTCACAAAAATATGACAGCTATAAAGAGAAATATCATCTATGCAGGCTACAAGTTGACCTGATCAAGAAATTCTTCAGACCCTCGTTTATATCTTTTGGCTAAGTGAACCTGGAGAAGGAATTGTAAATTACGGAATAATAGTCAAAGTTTGAAAAGGGGGATCTGCCAGGTAGGAAATAAATTCTCTTTTAAAGAACCCACTTTATTTGAAATGAAGGAAAAAACTGATGGATGGCTTAAAAGGAAATGTTTGACTGAAGCCTGCCTGCTGTACCCATAGCTACCTGCCCACAAGAATGTGGCTCCCTGGTGACAGCTGCACTAATTATAGAAAAACAAGTTGAGTGGAAGAAGACGAATTATGTAAATTTACATTGACTGAGGATCCTGTTGGAGCATTAGGAATTTTGATTATTAAAAATAAATCCAAAATGTTCTTACATGGCAAAGGAATTGAACTGAAGGACAATTTGCTAGAGTCTTAGCATGAAATCTGGATCAGCAAAAATAACATTTATTAACGTTACTGTAAACTACTTGCAGGTAAGAGCCGTTCTGTGGATTTGAGAGGGAATCTAAAGTCTGTTTTGGGCTGTAAGTTTACATTTTGGTTTTTGTTTATAAAAAAAAAAATGATATGTACTCCCCAAATCACATTTTTTTCATAAACTCTTGCTGTTAAAATAGAAGCCTGAAACTTTCTGTGTTCCATTTCAAGCAGTTTTCTTATTCTAAAGTATAAATCTAGCTTAAAAGCTTAGGATTAGAAAACAGTGAAGAATGGAAAACCACTCGATCTTCTGAAAGAAAACATTTTTTTTCTTTGTGTTCAGAGATGGGCCATTGAAATCAATACCTTAATAAGGATGTCAAACAGGATTCTTTACACATTCAAAAATTTGATAAAGTCAGGTTTAGTGACTGTTCATAAAAGCCAATGCACTTGGTGGTTAAAATTTTGCTTAGTGAAACATTACTCAACACTTAATTTAATATGCTGTAATTAAAAAGAATTTTTTATTTTTTTTTTAAATTTTTTTTTTCCAACATTTATTTATTTTTGGGACAGAGAGAGACAGAGCATGAACGGGGGAGGGGCAGAGAGAGAGGGAGACACAGAATCAGAAACAGGCTCCAGGCTCTGAGCCATCAGCCCAGAGCCCGACGCGGGGCTCGAACTCACGGACCGCGAGATCGTGACCTGGCTGAAGTCGGACGCTTAACAGACTGCGCCACCCAGGCGCCCCAAAAAGAATTTTTAATGTTTATTCGTTTTGAGAGACAGAGAAAGAGACTGAGCACTAACAGGGGAGGGGCAGAGAGAGAGGGAGACACAGAATCTGAAGCAGGCTCCAGGCTCTGAGCTGTCAGCACAGAGCCCGATGCGGGGCTCGAACTCTTGGACCATGAGGTCATGACCTGAGCTGAAATCGAATGCTCAACCGTAATATGCTGTAATTTTAAATCAATCTTTTTTCCTACTCAGACACCTTGGAAATGCAGCTAGATTGTTTCAGACACTCACTCAGTGAACCAAAAAAGTGACTTATTGCTTGCTACATACCGGGAAGGTGACGGGTCTGCCACAAAGGCAGCATGGTTCACAAGTTTCTTTTTTCATTCACTCCTCACCATCGCAGCACTTTAACCAAGTGAGGAAAGCACTGTTACATCGGGGTCAGAAAACTGTCTGAATGCAAATAGCTCTGTGTTTATTGCCACTCTTACTCCCCAAGTTTATGTATGTTTTAGTAATCTGCAGTTCAGAGGAGAATTACCCAAGCCTTTTTCCAATGCAGATCTTTCACGATTTGTCTTCTACCGAAAACCCCTGTGCAGATAGACAAAGGACAGCTTGAGGATACCCGAGTGTTCATATTTAGCACTGACACAGCACTTTCATCTGTAATGTGCCTTACAAACATTAACTAATTAAGGGGAACAACACCCCTGCAAGGTATTTAGCAAGATGCAAAAATGAAAATCTACAAGCAAGACAGACAGGATGCATAAATCATGAAGTGTTAAATCAACAAGACCTGAAAACCAGCAGGACTCCCTCCCCCTTTTCTTGCCATGACCGTCTTTTGGGGAAGGCAAGAAGTTAGATTTTGTGCCAAATGATAAGGGTGGGGGTGATGTCTGGGTAGGGGTGACTGTGACGGAGTTCCAAGTATCACATTTCCAAAAAGGGAAATGTTCTACTAACTCAGAGGGGGGGCTTCAAGAATACAACCCTTTTAGAAATACCCCAGAGAACAGAAAATCAATACAGTGTTTAATTAATCTACTGCAGATTGACTTCACATAAAGGAGCCCCAATCAGGAAAGTACTGCACTAGGAAATCTGACAGTGCACAGTTGGAGAGTCTAAGAGGGCGGGAGAATGGCCTGTGGCATAATTTGCATTTTTTGTTAAGGGGTGGGGGAGGGCATCATGGCCGCGCTCTGGTCCTACTACAGATTTTGCTCGCTTGCTCTGTGAAAGCGTTCTCAACAGCTAACAGCATTACACAAAGGCGAGGGGTAGCTTTTAGGGGAAGGAATGGAGTGTCGTTCAGAAGAATCTGCAGTTCGGGGCCTTGGATGAAGAAGGCTGGGATTCTAACGAGTTCTGTGATCCAAGTCCTGTTTCTTCATCTCATGTGGTTTAATAACCTCTATCACAAACAGGATGCTAGAAAATGAAATGAAGTGGGTGGGAAACATGCTTTGGTGCAGAGTAGATATTCCACGAACTGTAGTTCTCTTCTTGCTGCCTTGGGTGTGCTGCAGGCATGAGGCAGGCACACCCCTGTCTTAACCCCAGGAGGCCCCCACCTGAGAAGCAGTTCTAGAGTCCCGTTGCTTCTCAGATGCCCTGAGTTGCACCGTCTAACGCGCTGGCCATGAGCCACATGTACTGCTGAGCATTAGGCTAGCTCAAATTCAGATGACCTGTCCGTGTAGACTACATGCCAGATTTCGAAGACTCAGTAAGAAAAAAAAATGTAAACATTTTTGTGAATAATTTGTATATTTATTACATGTTGAAATAAGAGTACTTTGGAGATGTTGTGTGTTTGTTTTTAAATGTTTATTTCTTTTTGAGAGAGAGAGCAAGTGGGGGAGGGGCAGAGAGAGGGAGACAGAGGATCCGAAGCAGGCTCCGCACTGACAGCAGCAAGCCTGAGGTGGGGCTTGAACTCACTAACCGCAAGATCATGACCTGAGCTGAAGTTGGACCTCAACTGACTGAGCCACCCGGGTGTCCCTGGACATAGTGTGCTAAATAAAATATATTGCAATTAATTTCACCTCCTTTTACTTTTTAAAACTGTGGTTATGGAATACCTGAAGTTACATATGGGACTCACATTTGTAGTTCACATTGTGTTTCTATTGGACAGTTTTGTCCTAGAACATAACTCTGAAATATCTCAGCTCACATAATTCATCAATGAGAAAAAAAGTTTGAGAACGCAGCCCCCAAAGTGTATTTTTTTGCTAGAAGTTTACTTTATATACATTAGAAAACACAAAAATTGAAAGCAAACACATGAATGGAAGTCATAGTATCTTCTTCCCACACCTCAGTGATTACCATGTGTACCCCGGGGATGTATATGTGCCCCTTTGGAAACTGTTACCTTAGTACTGGCTAGCTCTTGATGAGGCAAAGGACCTATTTCTTCAGACTCCTTTGAGTAGGGGAACCGGGTCCTTATAATCAGAGAGAAACAACATTACAATAAAAATTGTAACAACACACAGATTAAGCAAGTACAACCAAAGTCAAATATCACAAATGTTGCACCTTGAGTAAGAAAAAAGGCTAGGAGGAGGCTCCCCTCAGTTGCAGCTGTAGAAGTTTGTTCAGAGAGGGGCAAGTGGAGGAGGGGCCAAGTGAGAGGCAGTGAGATCCAGCCCCCGGAAGCTATCTGTACCCAGGACTTTACCTAGGGACCCCTGGCTGGCTCAGTTGGTAGAACACAGAGCACGTGACTCATCTCAGGGTTGCGAGTTCAAGCCCACATTGTGTGTGGTGCCTACTTAAAACCGAAGAGACAAAAACAGAACTTTACTTCGGATTACAAAATTGTCAAAGGGTTGAATCAAAGATTATGGGGGAAGGACTAAGGTACACACTAGGTTCTGCTTAGTATCTTGTCTCCCCTCCTCTGCACCCCACCCCTTACAGTGAAGAGGAACAGGCTCTGAGTTTCTAAACGTTCATTCGGAAGAGAAAGGATAGAAGAAAGTAAGGAAGGAGCCAGTACTTACGTTATTAGGTTCTATGAGCAGGGGCCATGGAGTCCTGCTCCACATAGGGCCCCCAGGGGCAATAAGACCTTTCTGATGAGAAGTGTAGGGAGATACTAAGGTTTGAAGGCAGCAGTGAAAGAAAGACTCCTCTCTCCAAGTTTGGACCAAGAACTGAAGAGATCACGGGCTTTGACGGGACATGGGAACCTACGTGCGCTAGAGACTGGAGAAACCTGCCCCGTGCGTTCTAGAATACACGAGATCTTCTGGGACTCTTGAATGACCTTAGGGAGATGAGGATTCCAAATCACGACTGAGATTAATTTCTTGGCAGTAGAATGATTTGAAATAGAAATGTGGCAAGGTTTTAATGAAAAATATCTTAATTTATAAATGCACACAGTTACATAATTTGAAACATCAAATAGAAGTGAAAATAAAAATCCCTCATCCCACCTCCACAAGGTAGATTCCTACTTCCCAGGAACAACCACCTTCAACTTTTTTAGCTGTTTCTTCCCACATTTACCTCCATAATTCTAAATAAGGTATTCATATTACTTCTGAAGTTCTTGAGTTTTAGATATTACCTAAGGACTTCTCGCTATGGAAGATGAAAGTTCAACTCCTTTATGCACACACACACACACACACACACACTTTACTTTCCTTCCTTCCTTCCTTCCTCTCAATATAGTTATATCACAACTGCACAATTTTGGTTATTTATAGAGGATTTACATTATTATGACTATTCCAGTTTTATTACAGCAGAGCCAATTATAAATTATTTTCCTTCTTGAGTGATTTTTTTCTAAGGTTACCTAAAAAAACCCAAAACTTTGCTTGGTTTTCTATTTACCTATTCGTCATTCATTCATCTTCAAACTTTCTCACTACATACTAGAGCTCTCTAAATATGTTCAACATTAGGCAGTGTGTCATTTTCTGTCATTTCTCATTCTCCTGCACTATCTGGCCTGGAACATGCTTGTCATCTGGGGGTTCCCTTCCACATCAGTCTCATCTTTCTGTCCTTTGTTCTCATCTCTGGCGTTTTGTTGCTGCTTTTGTTTGTACTTACTTTACTCATTTACTTCCCTTTTTTTAAAGTTTATTTATTTTGAGAGAGACACAGACAGCACGGGTGTGGAGAGGCTGAGACAGAGGGAGAGAGAGAATCCCAAGGAGGCTCTATGCTGCCAGTGCAGAGCCTGATGAGGGGCTGAACTCACAAAACCGCGAGATCATGCCCTGAGCTGAAATCAAGCATTGGACGCTTAACTGACTGAACCACCCAACGCCCCAGGTGCCCCCATTTCAATGAAGGTTCAGAAAGATGCAGATATCATTTTTTCAGGATGTCTGCTTATTGGGTAGTAAGAATGTGACATTTCCCAACCTCACTCTTGTAGAATAAAAGTCATAGCAGCCACACAGGAATAGCAGCACTTGAAAATCAGGAGCAATCCAATACCAATGACACATTGAAGAGAAGTTCCCTCTCCCAGTTGGAGCTGACTCCAGCCATCTGCATGACAGCTGGACTTCACAGAGGAATGCAGAATCCTCCTAAATTCTAGTAGCACACAGAGTTTGCTCTATAAATACCAGATTTAAGTAACTCATAACAATTATCTTGTAAGTTTCCAAAAAGTGGCTCTTAGACATATTGCGAAGTAAATGCTGATGTGACTGTGGGTCATTCATCTCTAAGAACCGAAGCAGCTCCTATGGCCAAAAGTAGGGCATTTTGGGCAAAACCAAACCGTAATAGATTGAGGTACGGAAAATGCACTAAAATCCATGAGTTCATAAGGATGCAAAGATTAAAACTTAAAGTATTCCTTGGTCATCTGTGGAGGATGCTTATCATCCTGAAAACTGGTAAATAAAAGGCAAACATCCTGCCTTCCCTGAAAAACAAAAAAACAAAAACAAAAACAAAGCACCCGTACCTGAGGGTAACCAACAGATAATAAAGGGAGAGTTCTTTTAAAAACACATTCTAGCTAATAAATGAGGAAAGAAGAGATGATATTACAACCTTTAGTGAAATAACGAATCCAAGCAATGTCCATCAATGGCCTGTTAAATCATTTGTTGAAACAATGAGTTTCACAATGAGTTCCTCATTTGTGAGGAACTCGAGAATAGATGGATCAGGCTGACAACGCTTGATCGCTGAAAACACTGATTGATCTTAATAGTAGAGAAAGAGAGACAAGGAGACATTACGTGTCTCATGTGCTGTAAATAGGAAGTATACACCACTGCCAATAAAATATTCTTGCCAACAAATCATACATAATCTGATCAAAGCCTCTAGATTTTACTACCATTATCAAGGAAAGAGAGGGAGCAGGTACATGAAAAATGGGCATTATAGGGATGCAGTCAACAAATCATCAACAATCAGAATATAGGAAACTGTACAGGGCAAATGGCAATTTCTTCCACAATAGATTGCAAAGTAAAAGGCATACCTATAGACTAAAAGACTCAAGAAACACCCAAGTGTAGTATGTGGATCTTGATTCAAACATATCAACTATAAAAACAAGCAAACAAGCCTTTACCAGACAACCAGGAAAATATGAACAGTGGCTAGATATTTGATGGTATTAAGGAATTGCTGTTAATTATTTAAGGTATGGCACTGGTGCTGTGATTGTGTTTTAAAGAATTTGTTTTTTGGGGTGCCTGGGTGGCTCAGTCGATTAAGCATTTGACTTCAGCTCAGGTCATGATCTCATGGTTTGTGGGTTCAAGCCCCATGTCAGACTCTGTGCTGACAGCTCGAAGCCTGGAACCTGCTTCGGATTCTGTGTCTCCCTTTCTCTCTCTACGTCTTCCCCGCTCATGCTCTGTCTCTGTCTCTCTCTCTCTCTCAAAAATAAACATTAAAAAAAATTAAAAAAGAATTTGTTGTTTACAGGTACATATCAGGGTAAAGAGAAGTTTATTTTTTTGCCTTCCTTGTCCCAACTATTATCCCACGGGATTGGCTTTCTTTACAACGGAGTCAGAAAGCTAGTGTAGATGCCCAGGACCCCTCTGGCTTGTCACAGAGCCCACTCTGTGTGGGCCCTTGGAGTCAGTCTGGGTCTTCAGAGACGAGGAAGATCTACTGTAGCTGGCCACTGTGAAAGGCAATAATTGCTGAGTGTGAAAATGTGTGCCAGGGCCAGTGATGGGGAGTATTGGGGTA
Organism: Lynx canadensis; assembly: GCF_007474595.2. NCBI lineage: Eukaryota > Metazoa > Chordata > Mammalia > Carnivora > Felidae > Lynx > Lynx canadensis. The sequence goes on from NC_044311.2 coordinate 63,372,997, forward strand.
TGGTGAATTCAGGAGCACATGTTCTATCTGAAAGCATCCAAATTCAATGACACATAGAAAGGGAGAGAACCCTGGAGACTGAAGGGCACAGGTCTGAGCTATATTCTTCCCCCCCCCCCGTAGATATATATATATATATATATATATATATATATATATATATATATTTGAGAGAGAGAGCAAGAGAGCACACAAATAGGGGAGGGGCACAGAGAGAGAGAGAGACAGAATTCCAAGTGAGCTCTGCACTGTCAGCACAGAGCCTGATGTGGGGCTGGAACTCACGAACCATGAGATATGACCTGAGCTGAGTCAGATGCTTAACTGACTGAGCTACCCAGGTGTCCCTAGGCCTGAGCTATATATATTCTTCAGTGAAATTCAGGATCCCCGCAGCAGACTTGAACCTTAACCTATACTGGAGCTGAATCTAGACTTTCTTGGCCATACATCCATCTCTTTGACAGCCAGTAGAGAACGCTAGCGCCTAATCAGAGTGGGTTAAAAATATTTTGCTTATCAAACTGACACAGCAGGAATGGGGAGGAAACGCACTACCAGGAAAAAGGCCGTCCCATAGGGAGCCTGTCTGTGTTGACCTAATGATAAGAATCTGTACACCAGGGTGTCAGCCAGACAGGAAATCCATCCTGGTGGAGAGTCAGAAGTGCCCCAGTCAGGACTGACAGGTTGTGGCCACATCGATTGGCTCCAAAGGGCATCCTTTATACACACAGGCAAAGGGCACGTCTAGACTTTTTAGTCACCAGAGACTTTCCTGGACGCTATAAGGGAGTAAAGGGCAGTGGGAGGAGAATTAAGGGTCTAGGAAAGAGGCAGGGAACTTCTTTCCTCCCTGTGATTGGTTGATTTTTATTCAATTTAAAAATAATTCTGAGATTCTCCCTAATTATTAGAGGAATATCTGTGGTCAGAAACTATTACAAAAAACCAGGATTTGGGTATGTTTTAGGATCTTGCTGATTTGCTGATAGGATTATTAACTTATGTGGTGGGTTAGAAGGAAGGCTGACTGTATCAACTTCTGCATTGTCAAGAACAAATACTTACTGAGAGTACCACGTAAAGGAACCACACCAAACCCCATGGGAGATGTCGACACGAATAAGACGCAGTTCCTGCCCCACCAGATCTTTTAATACAGATGATGATCTAAGATCATAAAATTACATTCTAATACATAATATAAGTATCAGCCTTTCCTGAAAGGCTGAGATAGACAGGCAAAGCTTCACAAAAGATCTGGGAATTGACTCTGGCTTTGAAGGGTGGCCCAAATTTTAGTAGGTGTTAAGGGGAGAGAATACCTTCTTCCTATCTTTCACGATGTACTAGATGTTTCTAGTGCCTGCTTGTTTGCATTCCCTCTAAAGAAGCTGTCTTGCTCAAAGTTTCTTCTAGGCGGTCAAGTTTTAATGCCCATGACCCCTGTTCCAGCAAAGTAGGTAAGAGATGGTACATGACCCACAGAATGTCACTCCCAGGTGTGGCCTGATCAGCAAAGCCCAGCTAAGAAAGATATTCGGAGCCTATGAGAGTCTCCTTCTTAACAATGTAAAGGTTGAGATATGAAGAGTGCAAATGAAAGGATGCCATTGTGTCAGTCAAAGTTATGATGATATGAAGGTGGTACCAGGCTATCTAGGAGCCTGAGGACTTTCTGGTTCCAGTTATGGGTGTCTTTATAATCTTCTACCTCTAAGTGATTAGGAGTAAATGGAATGGGTATCTGTTTAACCAAATTATCCAATTAAATTATATGGACAAGACGAATGGAAATAGTAACTTTTTGCCCTCTCTCTCAGCTTTGAGACTCTCTTCGTACAAATACCTTGAAAGTCGTCTTACTATTTATAAAGTAGACATTGCCCTTGCATTTGCATGTGACAGGAACTGATAAATGGTGCAAGTTAACCAGAACTTCCAGTTTCTCTTTCTCTTACTTCGAACTTTTCTCTCTCCCTCCCTCCTTCCTTGTCTCATGGATGAAATGAGAAGAAGGAGAAATTGGAGGTGGGAAATAAAATCAAGACAGATATACAGCCAATACACAACTGTAGCTGGACATTGCTACAGATCTGATTCTGAGCTCGTAAGGAGCCGGGGGGAAAACCTGGTTAATGACAAGCTTTTTAGTATTTGTAAGACAGAAGTAAAGCAGTCGGGGCCCAGCAGAAATATCTCTATGGGTCCTCATGAAGGAAACACCACATTATCCTCAACCAATAAACGGCAGGTGACTCTTTCTTAGAATATCCATTATACAGAAAGGGCAGAATACCAAATCCTACTAAGGAAGGGAACTCTTCTTGTTTTAAGTATGAACATTGATGGATGAATTTGAACCCAGGAAAGGGGGGGAAAATATAACATGCCTAGAGGAGTGGACGGCCTTCCAGTCCTCCAGGAAATGTTTGATGAATAGCATTCCCCACAACTGTGCTTCGATAAGAATTAAAGAGCAGAGAGGTTATATCCTGAAGGGCAGAAATGGATACAGCTGATTAGCGGTAGATTGCATATTTCTGACATTTTGATATGTGGACAATCAACAGAGCAGGTGTTATTGCTGGCATCATTTTCTGGAAGCAAAGAGACAAACCTGGAGAGGTGACACCAGAATGATCTTCTGGCTTAGGTAAAGGTCTCAACAGAACATCTGTGCAGGTGTGGGGTTGGTAGAGTCATAGAGGCCTGTGGGAGACTGGACTCATTTCCTATTTATTATGGCCCACCACGATCTCAGCAGTATGTATTTCATGGAGGGCCTTAGAGGTCTGCTTCAGTATGGATGATTGTTTACAGCTAAATAATTCTGCAATGTTTATTGGCAAGTTGTTCTCCATTAGCCTGAAATTATGGTAATGTAGTATTTATTTTATCTATTTTTAAATGTGTGAAACATACCAAATGCCTGGCACTTGTCCATCCAGGAGAAAGTGACTAAAGCACATGAGGAAAATATTATATAGAGCTTTATTTGACAAGCTGATTTATTTAAAAATCAACAAGGTGGTTATGGAACTTCAGGGTAGTAATTTTACATTTAGATTAACCTTTAATGAGCCCATGTGGTTCTTAAAAATCTATATTACCTGTGTAAAGAAAACCTATTCATTAGAAATCCAGTCTCTGATTTTGGTAACACAGCCAATATTCATATCCCACAGAGGGCCAATTCTAGTGAGCTTTAAAATCCAAGATATTTAACTTTGTGAATATAAGACTTCATTATCAACGGTTATTTCCCATGCTGTCAGTTGAAAGAATTGTTGACCACCTACTGTAACTAATTTAACTGGTAAATGGTTGAGACATTAATGGATAAAACAACAGTGTTGTTAATATTTTCTTATGAAAATAACTTCTATACTTACATTAGGCATATTTGCAAATAATCATTTATTGCTTGAGTTTTAATAGATAACTTTATAATTTATTTATACAAAGAAAAATGTATATGTCAAGTCTAATTGCTAGTTTTGTATTTTTCTGTTAAATTGTAAAAGGAGAAAATGTAATTGGCCTAATTAATTAGTATCAACCTTTCCAGGCCAGGCCTTTTGGGTCAGGCTAAGTCTAAGTTATTGGCCAGCCTATGATTCAGGTCCCCATTCCTGATCCAGTCAGTGACTGCCCTTTGCTCAAGGAATAGTCTAAGGCCACAGCAAAAGACTATGAACACGGTGGGTTCTGTTAGAAGAGGATGGAGAAGTTGCTGGCATCATGATTGATGTGTCTCATATCAGAAGTTTCCAATCTTTCTTCTTTTTTTTTTTATTTTTGAGAGGGAGGGTGAGCAAATGAGCACGAGTAGGGGAGGGACAGAGGGAAAGGGAGAGAGAGAATCCCAAGCAGACCCCACACTCAGCATGGAGCCCAGCTCGGGGCTCGATCCCATGACTGCGAGACCATAACCTGAACTGAAATCGAGAGTAGGATGCTCAACCGACTGAGCTACCCAGGCGCCCACCCAATCTTTCTTTATTGTAAATAACACTGACGTACATCCTTGTTTTATATCTTTTCATGCTTGTCCATTACTGTTAGAAGAAGTTTCTAGAACAGTAACTATTTAATATTTTTAATGTTTATTTATTCTTGAGAGAGAGATAGAGTGAGCGGGGGAAGGGCAGAGAGACAGAGACACAGAATCCAAAGCAGGCTCCAGGCTCTGAGCTGTCAGCACATGAACATTTTTAATTTTGCTACTTATCCTGCCTTAGTCTCTTGCTATTTCACTTCCTGAACACCAAGAATATAATACTCCTCTCCATGTGTGTAAACATATAAGAAATAAAAGTTTTACTTCTGTAATCAACTCACAAAAATGATCGAGCCTTACCACTTTGATCTTTTTCTTGTTTTTCTGCAAATCTGTTATGAAAGAACTTTAGTGTTATATTTTGGGAGGTATTCATATCTCTAGAATTTTTTTTTTTGCTGCAAGAAAAGGCTAGAGCTGCTTGCCTAGTGCTAGGGAGGCTAGAATCCAAGAGAGAGAAAAAGAGAAAAGTCCAGGTGCTTTTTTTTTTTTTACTTAATTTTGCAAATTTTGTAAAAGATTAAAAAAACAACGACAATAACCAAAAACAAAAACCAAAGTGCCCTCAGTGTGGTGGGACAGCTGACAGAGTTTGCAAAGTGGGTCTGGTTGTTGTCTCTGGAAAGGGTGCACTTGTACTTGTCCTGTCTGCCCAACTGGCTGGTCTGAGTGCTTCTGCTGCCACAGCTGTCCCTGGTCACATTTCAGGTAGAAGAATTCTTCCCTCTGCCTTTCCTGTGTACTTCCCTTGGGGTACAGCTCCTCAGACTTGAGAGGGCAGAGCTGTGCCTGGACGTTTATTCAAAGTGCTGATTCCTGCACTCTAACCCCTGAGATTCTATTTTGGCAGTTCTGGGGCCCAAGAGTCTAGATTTTTAACAAGTTCCCCAGATGACTCTGGGGCAGGTGCGTGGTAAACCCCACTTTGAGGAAAATTGCTGTAGGGACTTAATGGGTACTTTTTGGGTGTGAGGAAATAAAAAGTTTTCTACTTAACAAAATCTTCCTCTAAAAAATGATTATGCTGTCTTTGTTTCAGTAAGTCAGATCTCAATGCATTTTTTTGAAGATTTTATTTTTAAGTAATCTCTCCACCCAATGTGGGGCTTGAACCCACAACCCCAAGATCAAGAGTTGAATGCTCCACTGACTGAGCCAGCCAGGTACCCCAGATTTGGACACATTTTTTTAAATGTTTATTCATTTTTGAGAGAGAGAGAGAGAGAGTGCAAGCAAGGGGAGGGGCAAAGAGAGAGGGGGAGAAACAGAATCTGAGGCAGGCTGCAGGCTCTGAGTTGTCAGGACAAAGCCCAACGTGGGGCTTGAACCCACAAGCCATGAGATCATGACCTGAGCTGAAGTCAGATGCTTAACCGACTGAGCCACCCAGGCGCCCCTGGACACATCTTAAAGATGTGTTTCCCCAGTACTTCCTGAACAAGAATACTGCTGGCCCTTGCTTTCTTTTACTATCCATCCTTTTTAATTAACTTATGTGTCTCACAGTCTTCCATTCATAACCCCTATGGTTCTCCTGTTCTTATTGGCCCATGCCAGAATCCACTGAGGAACTCTAGAGTTTCTTCTGACTCTACTTCAGGAATTAATATTTTGAGGACAAATTCCTGGGACAGGTCAGGTATTGTGTGGGGAGGCCATTTGGCTGTCTGCCAGGGACAGACCCAACTGACATTACCTGGCTTAATTAGAACCTGGTTCTTTGCCTAGAAGCTTCAGAGGCTTGATTTTGTCAACAAACAAGATTGGATCTGGTCTGTGAACAGGTTCACTTTAGCCAAACTCCCAGCACCTGGTGCACAAAATCAGCATGGAATGCACTTGTTTACAGTTAGCAAGGAAATGGACATTTGCATTGACATGGACCTCTCGCCACAGGACAGTGGTTTGGGAAACTCAATTATACCCAGAAGTTCACTTCATGGCTAAGAAGTCAGAATAAGGAAGGTTAAATACAAAATTTGCTTTCTGGATACTTTGAGGCTGATGCATTCATTTCTACAATTGAGATAGGCTTGCTAATCTTGCTGACCAGTTATACCTTCTGAGGGATACATTTATTTTGCAGGTTTATTAATGCAATCAGGTAAACCTTTTTGTTTTTCCTTTGAAGACTTTATTTTTAAGTAATCTCTCCACCCAATGTGGGGCTCAAACTCACAACCTCAAGATCAAGAATCACACGCTCTACCAACTGAGCCAGCCAGGCACCCCTGCAGTTTTGCTCTGACCAGAGAACCACTTCGTGTCTTCAAAGCGTTTTTGCCCCTCTGCTTTTCTTCTTCTTTCCTTCCCTTCTTTGTTTCTTTCTTCCTTTTTGTTTGTTTTGCAAGTAATTCTTATTATCTTTTTCTGTCTTAATCTTGATTGGGAGGTAGGGATACAGTGTACAATGACTGGGTCAGGTGCTTCACAGTTGTTCCCTAGTGTTTCTGCACCACTCTCAGGTTTCTTTTGATTCTCATCTTGACACTGCAAGCCAGCTTCACTATTTGTGTCTGTCTCTCCTAGAGAGTATGCGGCCCATTATGATAGTCACTAGCTACATATGGTGCGATTAGAAACTTAAATTTATTAAAATTAAATGAAAAATTTCTGTTTCTTAGTTGCATTAGCCACATTTTAAGTGCTCAACAGTCACATGTAGCTATGGGCTTCTTGTTGTAAGGTACAGTGTAGATACAGAACATATCCATCATTGCAGACATTTCTATTGGACAACACTGGCCTAGAGACCCCTGCGTTAAAAGAGCAAGACGTTCTTTAAACATATATATATATTTTAATTTTTTTAACATTTATTTCTTTTGGAGGCAGAGGGAGACAGAGCATGAATGGGGGAGGGTCAGAGAGAGAGAGGGAGACACAGAATCCGAAACAGGCTCCAGGCTCTGACCTGTCAGCACAGAGCTCGATGCGGGACTCGAACCCACAAACTGTAAGATCATGACCTGAGCTGAAGTCGGAGGCTTAACCGACTGAGCCACCCAGGTACCCCTCTTTAAATATTTTATATGCCAAAGGCAAAAAAAGGTGGGCTGTTTTTAACTTTCTTTCTTTCTTTCTTTCTTTCTTTTTCTTTCTTTCTTTTCTTTCTTTTCTTTTCTTTCTTTCTTTCTTCTTTCTTTCTTTCTCTCTCTCTCTCTTCTCCTTTCATTTCCTTCCCTTTCCTTTCTTTCCTTTCCTTTCCTCTTTTCTTTCTTTCCTTTTCTTTCCTTTCCTTTCCTTTCCTCTTTTCTTTCTTTCTTCTTTCCTTTCTTTTCTTTCCTTTCCTTTTCCTTTCCTTTCCTTTCCTTTCCTTGAGGAATCTAAGTATAGCACAATTTGGCAGTTAAAACCAAGTCCAGTGAAGTGTAAAATTGAAGTGGGTAGCTCTTTCTGCCACTACTCCATCCTTCCACTTTTTTCTGACTTTTTTTGGTTGCAAGTAACAGAAATCTACTCTGATGAGCTGAAGCGAAATAAAGGGGATTTGGTTCAAGTTTGCAGGAGCATCCAAGGACAGAGTACAGCTCAGCAGGGGAACAAACCGGAACCTAAGACTTGAGTCTTATCAACACTCTATCTGCTCTTCTCTTTACACCTGCCTCATTTGGGTTTCTCCAGGCAGATTGGCTTACACTTCTTTTTCCACTCTGTGATACAGCAAGTATGACCCCCAAAAGCTGCAGAGTTTATATTTTCTCCATTCAATACACCAGGCAGGCTGAGGCTAGACTCTTTCCGCGCCCATTCCAAACACCTCTGGGAAGATGTTCATTGGCCTAGGTGTCTGTTCCTGGTCCAGTTGGCTATGATTGCAGGGAAGCTTCACAAAGACCTGCTGTTGTGGCCATGTGGTTCAGAGAGTGGGACATGAGCCAGGAAAAGACACAGAGCTGGGCAGCCAACCCTATGGGAGGCCACTACAATTCTCAATCTACCATTTGGTGGCCCAGTGCTCCCTGCTTTGGTCCTTTACCTGGGCTTTCCCTCCCTGAGCTATGCCATGAATACATTCTGTTTCTACATCCTCCTCTAATCAAAGTTTCCCTGTATACCATTATAAAGGGATTCTGCTTGGTGACCAATGAATCTGATAGAGACAGCAAACCATAGCCAAGATTTCAGATAAACCCAGAATATCAGTTTTCTCATCTGATAAGTGGGGGTAATATTGCCTAACTTGAGAACATTGTTGTGAGATTAATTATATAATAATAATAATAATTAGAGATTAATAGTAGTAATGTTCATTCTTTTCCATGTAATACATTTGCAGTTTAACCTGGATAGTAATGAAAATAATATATCATGGGAATCTCAAACACTATGTCAGAAAGGCAGTGGGGGTGATAGAATCTTTAGTGACCCTCAAATCATGTAACATAAACCTTAATCCTATTTTTATATCCAGATTGAGCTTACATAAGATTCAGATTTCAATATCATGTATAGTCTTTTTCACAATTTGAAGGGAAGGATCTGCCTAGCTGTATAATCTTGAGCACAGCCCTGTGCTAGTTTCTTCATCTGTAAGATGTGGATAATAATAGCCACTGTCCCATAAGGTTGTTTTGAAGATTAAATGAGCTATACATAAAGTACTTAGAACAGAGCCTAGCAATAGTAAATACTATATAAATGTTAATATTGATTATTATTCTTTAATGCATTGTTTCTTAAACTGTAGGTTGCATGCATTAGTAGTGAACTGAAATAAAAGAAACAGAATAGAGGAGAATAGACTATCAGAGAGCATTGCCCATAGTAAGGTAAGTGTAATTGTGGGTTGTGATAAATATTCCCCAATGCTTGGTACATTGCTACCTACCCTGTAAGTTTCAATATTTGCTTTTTTGGCTAATTTGAATCAGTCCTTATAGCTTATGAAAGCAAGCACCAAGAAGAGTGAGAAAACGAAGAATGGAAACCCCACTGATGTGGGTGGGTCAGATGCATTTTGTTCTGCCACTGACCAGCAAAGTGGTTTGGCTCGTAACTAAAACTCTGCCTCAACTTCTCTTTGTTAAAAAGAGAATTTCTTGTATGTATCTCATAGGAAAGTGTGAAGCACTTTGAGCTACTTATCGTTAGTACTACAATTAGACAACACCTCTCACCTTGCGGGTTTCAAATCATAGCTTAAGCGGCAATATCATAGGGCTCATTATGACTTTTTTTTTCTGCAAAGAGAAAAGTTCTCTGATTTGTAGTAAGTCAAGCTTTGCCAAACTTTCTAAACACCCATGAAATTCCTAGAATTGACAATGAAATACACTTAATGTGTCTGTTACATTGATTTTAGAGATGGTTGCAATTTAAACACTGAACATTCAAAACATTTCTAGCATGATTTCTCTGTTTTGCCCTTTCTGGCTATTCCTTTTTGCATCCTCCTCTGACTTCGCTTTCAATTTCACAGAGCCCAAGTTAAAACCTGAAAAAAAGAAGTGCTGTGTAACACTATTCAGGAAGAAGAGGTTAATAGTTTTTAAGCATCTGGTTTCCATCTTATTTAAGGCATGAAAATGGGGATTAGGATCTTGAAGATATAGTATTGATTTGGCAGATAAGAGGAGAAAGGAGCCTGGAGGAGAAAACCTAGTCAGTGAGGGGAACTTTGTACCAGCAGGGACAGTAACATTAAACTAATATGGTGCTTAAAGGGTACTGAGGGGTGGGGGTATGGTAGGTAAGAAAAAGATTAGAGTGCTGGGAGGAAGTTAAAGATAATCATCATTGTCACAATTCAGACAAGTAGAAATAAGTAAAAAGCTACAGAAAAAATGAGATGGAAAAGGAAATAGTTGAGATTCTTTATAAAACTGAAGGGACTTGTAGCATCTAATTTGCTGCAAAAAAAATATTTCAAACAAGCTTTTTTGTTGAAGATCAAGGAAGAGGGGAGAGGAGGCATTAGAACCATCAAGCTACAGTTGGTTTTCTCCCTTAGAAAAGAGCACTAGGGAGTATAAACAAAAACACAAGCCTGAGTCTGTGTGCCTGATGAACACTTATTTGACCTTTCTTGCCCCTTCTTCATAAAATAAAATTAATTTACATTGAGTGTTTGCACTTTACCTTTCTGTATCCTTTTCCTTTCTGTATTCTTCATAATTAATTGGTAGGTCATTATCAATAGTTGGGTAAATGGAGACACAGAGGAAAGCATTTGCCCCAAACCATTTATCAGGTCACAGGTCAGAATTAGTCTTTGAATTTATAACCCCTAAATTCTTGATTTCTATTATTACCAGAGGGCCATAACTAATGAAGAAGAAATTCTAGACCATCTGGTACCAGTTAGCTTAGATCTTGTAGCTGTACTGCTTGATGGAAGATGAGACAACGAGTAGGCTCCTCCTCCCCTCCAATCATTTGGAATTTCTTACATGCACGAAGGCACACCTCTCACACTGGTCTTGCTCAGCTCCTGCTGGCAGCCAACAAGATGAGGTAGGAGGCCATTCAAAACCTACCTAAAAGCTATTTACTAACCAATACTCGAGATGGCTTTTCAACACTGATTAAGACCATCCGTATGTGGGAAGTACGATAATCATGACCTCACAGTGCTTATTTTTCCAAGGATTGTATTCTCTGTGTCCATTTAATTCTGTTTCTGAGATAAAGAACCATTCTCATTTGCTTCAGTGTTTTTTTTTTTTTCATGTTATGCAATCACTTTTACTGATAATTTCTGAAAATGTTTAAGTAGGCCTGCAGAAATCTGGCTTAGAATGAGCTCCCCATCTGCATCATGTAAATGTACTCTGCTTAGTTTAACTTGTGTTCAAACCTGTACCTTGGAGGCTGAGACCTTGGGAATTCAAGGGCAAAGTGAATTTTAATTTGATACGTTTTGTACTTTGATGAATAATGAAAAAAAAAATGCCCTCAAAGCTTGATTGGTTCTAGCCACATTTGCCTGTCACTATTTCTCAAACCATTGTACATAAAATAACAGGCACAAAAGATCCTTCCCTCAAAAAACAGATTCCCGGGGAAAGCAAATCAAAAGAACAGTGGCGGGGATAATGCGTGTGATTTCTCAAAAGTCTATTTACTGTCCAATTTATTTTGGTTCTTAGGTCTTTGGACATGCTAGCAAGTAATTATTTTTATGGCTGATAAAATGAGTACTAAACATGTATCATTAATTGCAGTTTGGAATCACTTTTTAAAAAATCTGTCATTTTGGTTTCCAAAAATTGTTCTTCTGGAGAGACAAGCCAGGTGCCAAGGTTTGACTGGATGCCAAGTCTCAGGACTGTCCAGTCTTCCACACTGTATGTGCAGCCGGGCCTTCTAAATATTCTCCCGGTTAGAAAATCTATCCCCAGACTCACAGATGCTGTTCTCCCCCCACTGGCTCTGCACAGAACATCATTATCTTTGCCGAGCTTCTGTCTCTATGGCAATAACAGATGGGAAGTGCTGCGGAATTATTCATGTTCAGCAAAGGAGGCAGTCAAGAAGAAGGGGAAGGTGGGGGGGGGGGTGGGCGAGAGGGCACGACCCTGGAGCACGACGATGGGGGCGTCAGGACGGGAACTTGGGAGTGGGGGGAATAAGAGGCTTGTGAGCCTTTGGTAGGCCTTCTGCGAGTAAAAGAGGGGGGAAAAAATCTATGAGCACAGGACTGTTCCCAGTCGGCCAGCTCCAAATGTGGACCCCGTAGGAGAGACCTCCAAGCAGTAAAACCAGGAGAAATTGGACAAAAATGGGCGAAAAGGAGCAGGGGGGAAAAAGAGACTAAGCTCCAGTCCTCTAAATTCTGTGCAGTGCGACTTGGAGGACTATTTCAGTTCCTGATCTAGCACCGGGGTGGAGGAAAAGGGGATTTCTTAGTGTTTCGAAATATGACAGAGCAACTCGGCAGAGTTCAATATGCTAATTGGCTACCCTGGGAACACTGACCAGGAAGACCATTCTGCCTGCCCCTGAGGGTCAAAGCCGAAAGCTCGTACGTCGTACCTTTCCTCGTCTTATCTCGTGTTCCCCTCTGAAACAAAAACCAAATAATAAAAAGCCCTCAGTAAACACTGTAGAAACCTGTAATTTCTAGCTCCCTTTTGGAACCGAGGGAGCAACCTAGTGAGGAGAAAGGGTGGGAGGAGAGAGGCTGAGAAGTAGGGACAAAAATGTTTTCTCTCGGTTTTGCCGGAACTTCGGCCAGCCTCCAGCCTGGCCGGATGGCGGATGGAGGTCAGCCGGGGAAGGCGTCTGGGCGGAGGCCGCCCCGGCAAGGCGGGGGCCGCCGAGGTGGGGCGGAGCGCAGGCAGCTGGCAGGGCGGCCTGCGGGCGGGAGGCCCGTGGGGGCGGGGGGCAGCCCCGGCGCGCCCCGGGGAGCGGGGGCCCACACCGGGGGCGCTGCAGGGCGGCCGCCACCCGGCTGCCTCCGGGGCGGGGCGGCCCAGCTGCGGCCTCGCGGGGGGAGGGTCGCCCGTGCCTGACCTCGGGCGGCGGCGCTCTGCCGGGCGGGCCCTGCCTCCGCCCTGCCGGCTGCTGGGGTCGCGCACAGTGCACCGCGCGGCCGCCCTGCCCCCTCTCTCCCAGTCGCGCGGCAGCGGAGCGGCCAGGGCGCCCCCGGGTCTGGCCCGTCACCACAGAGCAGCGGGTGGGGCGGGGGCGGGGCGGTGGCGGCCCCAGACAGCCGGCTGGGCGACTCGAGGAAGGAAGGAGGGAGGGCGGCAGTGGGGGTGGGGCGGGGAGGGAACATCCTGTCTGCGCCGGGTGCACCGCAGACAGCGCCGTGCGCCAGCCGCCCAGACGGCGCGCGAGGCCAGGAGCGGGCGCGCGCCTGGGGGGGGGAGGGGCGCGCGCGCGCGCGCGGCGACGGGGCGAGGGGGGAGCCCCGAGGAGCCACAATAGGCCAGACGGCGCGCGCGTCCCGAGGGGCTGGGAGTCGCGAGGGGGCGGTGGCAGCGACGCCGGCGGGCCCGCGCGCGCGGTGCCGCCGCTGGCTCCGTTCCCTTCCCCCCCCCTCCGCCGCCCTCGCTCCCCCGGGCGGCCGGAGACGGCGGCGTCTGCGGGAAGCCGTGTGTCTCCGCAGTGACGTGGGCGGGCCGAGGGCTCGGTGACGTCAGAGGGCTGTGTGTAGCGATGTGTGTGGGGTTCGGAGCGGCGCCGGCACAGCCGAAGGGAGCGGGCGAGCGGCGGCGGCTGGCACAGGTGCGGCCCCGGCTCGTGGTGAGGACGCGGCGGGCGCGGCGGGCGGCAAGGGACGCGCGGCCTTGGGGCAGCCCGACGGCGGTGCCGTGGATAGTGGGGAGTTAACAAAGCTCGTCGAGCTACCTCGGGCGCGGAGGCCGAAGTCGGGGGTCCGGATGCGCGGGTCCCGGGTGGGGTCGGGGCCACGGGGGGCGCAGGGCGGGTGTCCCACGGCGGATCAAGCCTCGCTGACCCTAGGCTGGAAGGGCGCTGCACTTGACCGGAGCCGTCGGGACCCCGGAGACCCGGACGCCCGTCACTCCCCCACCCTTCCCCCGCCGCCCGTCTGCGCTCCTCGGGGATGCCCCGGGCGTCTGTCGGCGCCCAGCGGCGCGGAGATCCCGGCTAGGCGCCCCACCCGCCCGCAGACCCTTCTCCTTTCTGGCCCCGGGGAGGCGGGGGAGGTGCAGCCTTAGGGGTGCTGGGGTAACACCCGAGAACTTCCTGGGGCGAGGGTACGGGGGGGGGATTTCCACAGTCCTCCCCGCGGCCCCCGCAGTGGGGCAGTATTGGGAGGGCACTTGGGGTTGTCCCGAGACCGTGGGTGGGGGTTGGGGGACTCCTCTTTTTCCACTTCCCACTCTCTCCTTGCGCAGCCCAAGGCGTCCCGGCTCCCCTGTCCGCCACTCCGCCCTCCCCTCGGGTTTGTGATGGGTGGGTGGATTTGCGTGGGCTGAGGATTTCAGAGTTTGGGGGGGCTCCCCCCATTGTAGGTCATGCCTCCTGCCCTCTTTCTCGGTCTGCGTTGGCTGAGGTGTTTCTGTGGTGGGGCGAAAGTCAGAACATTGGTTCGTGGCCTGGGTCCGTAACCCTTTGGGTCTCTTTTAAGGGAAACTGCTGAGAGTTTGGGAGGCAAACATTTTTATTTATTGGATTTCTTTTGGGTGTCCTCTCAAGAAGGAAGTGGAAGAAGAATCTTTTCTTTTCTCCTCTTCCTCCATTTGCATTCTTTGTGAGGTCTGTCTGCCTTGTGTTTTTGTCCGGAATTAGTCTTGTTAAGGATGGAGATTCCAGGAGTGGAGTCTATAGCTTTTGGCTTCCATTAAGCAAATTCACTAACCTTTTAAAGGGAAAGTTAATTTTTGCCTACAGTCATTCCAGAAAAAATAGCGTACACTGACTGGGTGAATTAATGCCCTTAAAATTGTAAGTTAGGTACATATGGTAGATATGTTAGCACGTATCTGATTTTCTTGGATGAAACTGGCATTTTTTAAAATGAAGAGATGAAGTAATGGATTATTATAGTTGAAATGGCATAACTGGGAAAGACTCTGGTACTTAGTTTTAGGTGAGATGATCTATTTAAGGTTCTTCTATTCCCTTTTCAGGGATGTTATTGCTCCCTTTACCCATTCTACAAATTATTTTCCTGTTTAAATGAAGTTCTTCTAGTTAACTGGTGTTAGATTTAAAGAAATCGCTCAAGTGTCACCTTTGGTAAAGTGAACTCAGTATAAGATTAAGAAACTAGTTTCAAACTGACCCTTTGGCCTCTGAGCAAATTCAAGTATAACTCTCCCTCACTGCTCTTCTCTTCCAGATAATTAAAAGAAGAATGAACAGTAATCCATGAAGATAACTGGGCAATTTTCTTTAGATATCATTTTTCACTGTAGAAGTTCAAGTGGAGTCAGAGGCTCTTCTTACCGTTTTTGAGGATTTCTACAAACCTTCAGTTGGTCAACACAGACCAACAGATCATCACTTTTAGAGAAGATAGTGTTTTCTTTTCCTTTTTTGGTGTCCTTGGTGCCAAAAACTAAATTTGGGTGCAACATTTTGATTTATATTTGTGTCTAGGTTTTATGACACAAGTAATTGCATAAACTTTTCACATGTTTTGTGAAAACCATTGCACTGAATCTGGACATTCCAAATTGAGAGAACTGATAAGTTTTTTAATGCATCTATTTGAAGAGTTAAGAAAAAAGGCTTCCTCAGAGGTGTGCCTCTCAAAATTATATTCTTTATTATTAGGGACAAAAGAAGAAATTTTATAGCACTAGCAGTGAAATTGTACTAGAGTATAAGCAGAACCAAATAAAATTGTAAAATCTCTTGAGTAATTTAGGGAGATTTCTCTTTGGAAATTTAAGTTTTCTGTGAGAGTAAGCTACTAGAACTATTGATATACATTGCTTCTCTCTTGGAATGAGTGACTAAATAACAATGCAAATCTCAGACTTACTTATTTAACACCACAGTTTTTAGCAATGGAAAATCTACAGACAAATTATTCCTTGGTTCAGGGCTCAAATAAAAAACTGAACGGGATGGGAGATGATTGCGGCCCTCCAGTGAAAAAAATGGTGACAGACGTTCCTGCAAATGGAAGAATGATAAACAAGATGCCAACAGTAAAGAAGGAACACTTGGAGGACTATGAAGTGCCAATGGAAACCGATGGGGAGCACGTCAAGCGAACCTGTGCCTCTGTGCCAGAACCTTTACATTTAAATCCCAGTTTGAAACACACTTTGGCACAATTTCATTTAAGTAGTCAGAGCTCTCTGGGTGGACCAGCAGCATTTTCTGCTCGGTATTCCCAAGAAAGCATGTCACCCACTGTATTTCTGCCTCTTCCATCTCCTCAGGTTCTTCCTGGTCCACTGTTCATCCCTTCTGATAGCTCCACAGAACTCACACAGACTGTGTTGGAAGGGGAGTCTATTTCTTGTTTTCAGGTTGGAGGAGAAAAGAGACTCTGTTTGCCTCAAGTCTTAAATTCTGTTCCGAGAATTTTCACTCCAGCAAATAAATACGGTGTGTGACGAATTGTACATCTATTGTTCACGGTGTACTTCAGACCAGCTTCATATCTTAAAGGTCCTGGGAATACTTCCATTCAATGCCCCATCCTGTGGGTTGATCACATTAACTGATGCACAAAGACTATGTAATGCTTTATTGCGGCCACGCACTTTTCCTCAAAATGGTAGTGTACTTCCTGCTAAAAACTCATTGGCCCAGTTAAAGGAAACTGGCAGTGCCTTTGAAGTGGAACATGAATGCTTGGGCAAATGTCAGGGTCTGTTTGCACCCCAGTTTTATGTTCAGCCTGATGCTCCATGTATTCAATGTCTGGAGTGCTGTGGAATGTTTGCGCCCCAGACATTTGTGATGCATTCTCACAGATCACCTGACAAAAGGACTTGCCACTGGGGCTTTGAGTCAGCCAAATGGCATTGCTATCTTCATGTGAACCAGAAATACTTAGGGACACCTGAAGAAAAGAAACTGAAGATAATATTAGAAGAAATGAAGGAGAAATTTAGCATGAGAAATGGAAAAAGGACTCAATCTAAGGCAAGTTTTTTTTTTTTAATAGTAGTTTTAAGTAATGGCACTGGTTTACTTTGAAATCAAAAGTCTATATTTAGACTTACTTAACCTGTGCGATGTTAAGAAACTGTTACTGCTCATGCAACAACAAAAAATACTGGTCTTTGTAATGTGTTATGTTTGTATCACACGTTTTAGGCTATAAAGCGCTTTCCTGTGTGTGTGTTCATTTGATCTTTCAAACAGCCTAGTGCAAGAAGTAGGATTATTCCCATTCTACAGATAAAGAGAATGAGGCTCAGATCAAGTGGCTTTCCCAAGATTATATAGACAGGGTGTGGAGGATTTGGGGCTTCTTTGTCAAGTCATGATCTCTTTCTTTTTCACACATCCTGCTTTTTGATGACTAGATCTGTTGTTGTCCTAGGACTCCAGATAATTTACACTTTGGTGTTATTTCCATTTGCAAATGGTATAATGGCTGGCCAAAACAATTCTGGTTGTGGGCTTCAAACAGCATTTTCCAAGGTAGATCTAGGATTTCTGACATTGTTTTTATCCCTGGATATTCAGGTTTGATCAATATTCGGAATAATGGAAAAGACAGGTTTATCGGAAGAATTGTGATTCTGGTAAGAGGTTTTTTTAAAAGAAAGAAATAACTTAAAAAAAATGTGACAGCTAGAATAAATAGATTATTTTAGGCTAAATAAATACTAATATAAAAACCTGTCAGCAAAGAGATCTTACTATTTTTCCCACTGCAATATCTGCTAGGCTAAACTAAGGTCTTCATTCTGAGAGCCTGAATGCCTGGGTAATAAACAAGATTTGGGTTATTAAATATCCAGCTTGTTGATTTCGTTGTTAAATATATTTTTTACTTGATTAAAGTTAGTATAATAGCTAGCACTATTTAACACTTACATTGTGGCAAGCATTGTTTTTGAGCAGTTTCACATATATAATTTTATTTGAGTTGTACAATGAAAGATTGGCCACGTTTCATCTTAAGAATCTAAGTTTTCCACTATTAGTTTTTATTTCTTGAAATAATCTCTACCTTTTCTACTTCACAGAAGAAATGAGTGAAGCGTATTAAATGACCGCAGCTTATTCACAGCAACATTAGAGCTTGGGCTTGAATCTAAGATTTTGGTGTCGTGTGCTTTATTATGGTACCTTTAAGGTTTTGAGGAAAATTTAGTTACAGTTGAGTTTTAAAACTGTGATTTGCTTCTGAAGCTCAAGAAGATTTTAGACTCTTAATTCAGGGTAGTTTGCTACTTGCTGCTTCCAAAGGGTCAGCACTCTGAAATTCCTTGCCTGTGGCTACTAGATAAGTTTATATTGTTCATGTGCAGTTATTGACTGATTTTGAAGCAGGATTGACTTCAAGCCACTTCTCAAATTACTGGACTTGCTTACAGCTGGATTGGTCCCATGCTGAAGCTTGTGCTTGGAGATGATCTGTATTCTCAAAATGTG
Organism: Lynx canadensis; assembly: GCF_007474595.2. Taxonomy (NCBI): domain Eukaryota; kingdom Metazoa; phylum Chordata; class Mammalia; order Carnivora; family Felidae; genus Lynx; species Lynx canadensis. The sequence goes on from NC_044311.2 coordinate 63,391,049, forward strand.
GAATGCTCCTTTGATATTTATGATATCTTGCTCAATGCTAATTAGAGCCCTACCCTTACATGTCCATAGGTGACCACATTATTTGCTAGATATTCTTACTCCAGTCTTCATTGCTCTGACATAAGCGTTTTTGGGATAAACTCCTTTGCCTGAAGTTCCTCTTCTGTATTTGTGAGCAAAAACATCTGAGAACCATGATAAAGATTAGAAAGAAAAAGGTGATGAATTTACTTAACTGAAACTGTATGTGCTAGGGTTTAGGTAAAATTGAAACCATTCTTCATCTGAATGTAGTCCTTTATTGTCTCAGAAATGATTAATTTGAATTCATTTTTTTGGGGGGGGGAAGGTATGAGATTTTTTTCCCTCACCTTTTGGCTGTTATCTTTTTGCAGGGTTTACTATAATGTTTTTGGTTTCATTTTGGTATTGTTTCCAATTTTATGTGAATTGTAAGCAATGTAAGGGAATTTAAGAAAATTTCTACCAATGAAATCTTTAAGAAAGAAGACTTTTGGGTTCACATGTAATACATACTTGAGTGTGTTTTATTATGCTTATCACTCCATATTTTGAAAATTTAGTCCTGAAGACTTTTTGAAGGTCTGTGAACAAGGTTTCTTAGATGAGAAACCAGTCCCAGATGGGTCACATGTTCTGGTTGTATAACTGGTGGGTGGTAGAATGAGGAGCTGAATGCAGTTCTTCTGACTTGAAGTCTAGTAATTTTCACTGCTTTTCCCTAAAGCAAACTTTGTAGTACAAACTACTACTGAATTTTGAGAAACATTAACTTCTTATCAATTTTCCTTAGTGTAATGGTTCGTAAACTCTGTGTTAACTTGAATTTTATACTAAGGTCCTTAACAGGGAGGGGTGCTAGGAGATATCCTTGACTGGGGAACGTTTTTATTATCTCCTGTGAGTCAGTGAGTTGGTTGCCAAACAAACCAAATAGACCCAGAGGAAGCTCATTTGAAGAAGTCAATACAGGCTTTCTTTTCTTTTTTTTTTTTTACGTAGAAGAGTAAACTAAATATATTAATATTTTATGTAAAGAACCTTCTGCTTAATGTGAATACTAACGTAGTTAATACGTTTATACAGTTAATTTAGTTAAAGTATTGTTTTAGATTAAAAAACCAAAATTATGAAACTCAAAAGGCAATTGTTTGAAATGTAGCAACTGTTATTTCCAAGGTTGGAAATTATATTAGTAATGATCACCTAACTATTTGCATAACTAATAGCTCCATTTAATTTGCATAGTTAGTAGCTATATTTAGATGGGAGAAGTAAGTGGTATAAGGTCAGTGTTCTAAGTGAAGAACTGGCTCTGTGTAGAAACTAACGGTATATTTGAAGCCTTTCTTACTCGGGTCAGGACAAGAAATACAACTGGTTTTAGATCTGCCTAGGTGGCTTTGTAAAATGATGTTCTTAAGCAATTTATTTCTTCGTATCGCCTGAACTTTTTATGCTTTTTGTTAGAAATATGGCTGTTGTATTATTTATTTGATCTAATTCTGATTTAGTTGCTCTTACATTTTTGTCTATGGAAAAAAGATTGCTAAGCAAATTGATCATTTGTAAATAAAATTTGAAGGGTGATGTTTAAGATTATTTTCAAGCACATTGGAAAAGCCCACTTGTAGTGATAGGTGGTTCTTTACTCTTACAAAATGTGACAGAAAATCTTTAAGTTAGAGATGGTGTATGCCCTTATATTAAAAAAAAAAAAATTTAAAATGTAGATTTTTTAACATTCAGAATTGACTACTCTTAGGTAAAATAATACGGTATTTACTCAGCTTAGGAAAAAAATAGATTATGATGCACATAAATGACCTAAAGATATCAATTTAAACTTTTTTTAAAGCCTGTTAAACATTTTACTATTTTTAGTTTTGCATTTTCCTTTCAGTTCCTCATTTTTGCAGAAGTCATTGGAATAATAATAGTACAAAAAAATTCTATCTTGTAAACTGTTATTTTTCTGTTTAGGAAGTGCATTTCTTAGTCCAATAAGGTAAGGAAATACACTAGAGAAAATGGGCAACTACAGAGAGTAGTGTTGAGACAAAATGTGTTTCAGTAATAATTGTGGCCAATTTGGTGGTAATTTGTTACATCAGTGATATAGTTTGTATTTTGCGATTAGCATAAATTTTGATCAAGTGGGGGTAAGGTTAGAATCAGATGAAGTATTTGTGTTCATATGCACGACGAGTATGAATATTTTTGTCTACTTTTCTGAAATTAATAATTGACTTCATGAGTTTAGAGACCCTTTTTCCTGTTTTCCCAGAATGTAGTTTAGTGCTTGGTGCATCAGAGGCAGTCAATGAAATCTTTTTTTAAACTGAATACATTTTTGAAGAACAACACACTGCATTATATTTTAGAATGTTTGGAGTTTTTGGGTAAAATAATGGTTTGATCTGTAAGTAGTAAACACCTGTGATTTGCAAATAAACTGTTGAGTGAGAGAATGGAAGCCAGAGCATTTTGGAAGAGTCTAGAAATGTAGGATGGTACTTCAAACTATTAAAACATTTACTAATACGTATTTGGGGACTTTTCCTTTGCCCAAACATCTTCTTGACTTACCTGGAATTATGTGAAGACATTTCTAACACAAATGAGATAATTGAGTAATGGGTTCAAATGTATCCCACTCTTAGTTATTTGTACACAGCTGTTATACTAGTTGGATATTTTGTTTACTTAATAAAAATGAAGTATGCAAGAAGAACATAAAACAGGTCTGTTGTAAGAATTATAAGGACATTTCAATGAAATCTTTAGAATGGCTTTGGGAATAGTGCCCCCTTATGGTTTAGGAAATACAGAGCCTATATTCGTTTTTACCATTAAAAAAATGGTAAAACATTTATAAGTATTAACATTTTTAAAAGGCTGGTGATAAGTTACAACTTTATTCTTTTTGATCTGATAAATGGGAAAAAATTAAGAAACTTCAAGGAAGAAGAAAAAGGGTATACTTGAATCACTGTGTAGGCAGCCAGCAGTGTTCTCATAGCTATGCATACATTATAATTTATGCCACTGGGAGAACAAGGAAGTAATCAAGAATTGGGTTAATTTCAATTCCTTTAGTATTCTGGGAAAGGAAAGTGTGGAGCAAAACTCATTTTGTTCAAGTAAAGAGATAGAACTAGTTTGGGAATAGCTTTAGTAATGACTGGAAACTGTATTTTGTCCACATGCAGAATTTTGGTCTAATGAGGGTTCATATACTTAAAATAACTTAAGGATTTTATTAGACTGTGAAAAGCAAAAAGAAGATATATAATTAAATTCTAAATCTTTTCTTAAGGTGAAGCTTGCTTCATTCACTAAATTAAGTATTACAGTACCATGCTAGGCAGAAAAGGAATGAATAGAAAGATATAAATTACTTTAAAACTCATACTGATTTCTAGACTTAGAAGTGGGTCACAGAAATATGTACATAAAGACTAAATGGAGGCTCCTTAGGGCAGGACTTTATCTTCTAGTTTTTGAATCTAGAATGTGGTAGATGTTTAATAAAGGTTTGAATAACTGAATGAAGAGTCTTAACTAGCCCTATAAAGTTACCAGTGATTTTTGAGGAGAAAAAGAGGCTTAGTTTTAAAGCAAAGCAGCATTTTGTTTTTACTTGTGGTATTGAATTTGTTTTGAGATTTCAAATAGCCCTAAAAGTGCGTATTTTGTTTATCTTATGGGGACAAGGAATATGAAAGTTTAGAGGCACACTAAAGATCATTTTGGTAACACTAGGGCTTTTATTCCACATTAAAAGTGTTTTTGTTGTTTTTGGTGTGGTTATGAAAGCAATATAGGCCCACTGTAGTAAATCCTAAACAAGTGCAAAGAAGAAAACAAAATTTCGTAATTCATAATTTCAACATAGATGATAATTAACACTGGAGTTTATTCCATTACACATGTAATCCTTTGTAAATCTGTGCAAGTGCACAGTGCACAAGTGTTATTATTAATACAAGACTAGTTGTTGAAATAATACTTGTGGACCAATTCTAGGATCGTTCACTTAGAGCAAGGTTTTCAAATTGCAGTTTGTCACTCACGCAAGCCCTTTTCATCTGGAGTTTCAAGAAAGGAGATTTAAGCCCTACAGAAAATGATCTGAGTGATGGTTTCATCATTTCTCCCAAAGATGGTGTATGTATACTACCATTCTCAAAGCTTTGAAGTGAAGTTAATTCATTGCATACAGTGGATGCCTTGGGGCATTTGGGCTTATCTCTTGAGAACCCCAGTTGAGGGCCAGGAGGGTTACGAAATCAATTTAGTGGGTCACCGACATTAAAAAAATGAAGTAGAGTAAAATAAAAATAGACTACATTGCATATAGTAAAATTAATCTACATTAAAGAATTAATCTTCATTTTGATATTCTCAACATACATTAATTGAAGGCCAAAATGATCTGAGATCATAATTTTTTTTTTTTTTTTTTAATGTTTATTTTTGAGAGAGAAAGAGACACAGTGCGAGTGAGGGAGAGGCAGAGAGAGGGAGACAGAATCTGAAGCGGGCCCCAGGCTCTGAGCTGTCAGCACAGAGCCCCACACCAGGCTGGAACCCATGAACTACGACATCATGACCTGAGAGAAAATTGGACGCTTAACCAACTGAGACACCCAGGCGCCACAGAGATCATAATTAAAAAAATTTTTTATTAATGTTTACTTATTTTTAAGTGACAGACCGTGGTGGGGAAGGCACCATCATAATTTTTTTAAAAAGCACATAGCTGGGGGGCCCTTGGGTGGCTCAGTAGGTTGAGCGACCGACTTTGGCTCAGGTCATGATCTTATGGTTTGTGGGTTTGTGGGTTCTTCCAGCCCTACATTGGTCTCACTGCTGTCAGCGTGGAGCCTGCTTTGGATCCTCTGTCCCCTTCTCTCTCTGCCCCTCCCCCACTCATTCTCTCTCTCTCTCTCTCTCTCTCTCAAAAGTAAACATTTTTTGAAAAAGCATATGTTGAAATGGGCTGGAAAAGCAAAACCTTAGATTTATACAGATATTTTAGTGAAAAGATGTATGTGACATGGAGATTGCTAAGGTATTGTCATATTAAATGAATTGGTCTCTTGTAAAATTCCAGTATAAAAATTTTATTTTTAGGGGTGTCTGGCTGGCTCATATTGGAGGAACACGTGACTCTTGATCTCAGGGTCGTGGGTTCGCACCCCACATTGGGTGTAGAGATTACTTAAATAAATAAACTTATTATATATTTTTTTATTATTTTAGAAGTAGGAGCTTAACAGGACTTATATCAGTTTGCTCCTTTTCCTTCACATTGTGAAGGGAGTGGTATCATACTACTAACTTCACATGGCTTTATTTCCATAAAGGATTTAAGATAATAGTTGCACATTATAAAAACGTGAGCCTTTGCTTTTCCTGTGAGCATCTTTGAGCACTTATTTAAACTTAAAATTGGCTTTGTGAAATAGGTGGTGTCTTTCAGTGTGGGGGAGCAGCAGACATTGCTATATCTCCAGAAGATCTATCTGGTTTTGGTAATTTAGTGGAGGTGCTTAGATCATATTGTTTCAGTTTTGCATTAGGTTGATTAATTCTAATAATTACAATGAAGTGAGGCACAAGATTGAGCCTTAAAATCTCTTAAGTAGCTATTTGCTACCTTGTAACACTATTCCTCTTTCAGTTGTTGAAACGCTCATTCACAACATGTTGGAAGTACTGAGGAAACTTGATCCTTCAGTGAGAGATTCAGTTTCTTTCAGTAAGAGTTGTTGGCAGCTGTGTGGTAGGGTGTCTTTGTGTCCTTCTGAAATCATTTATTGACCACTTGAATGCCTTAGTATTATAATAACACAGCAAAAAGGCCCTGACAGGTATATCCACTTTATTCCTAAGGAGTTATTGCTTAGCTGTGTATTCAGTCATGTGTTTAGTAAGGTTGCTAATGATTTATGTTGGGCTTGTACAAAGTAATGTATATTTAATACACATTATCTTTTATTTCTTGTGTAAGCACATCATTAGAATAGTCTGTTAAATTACGAATCTGCTAGTCCTTTGTATGCATACTGTTTTAGGAATAAATACCACAATCTAAAAATTTACCTCTTATAGCTCTTTCCAAATTCTGTTTTTAAAAATAATTTTTCCACATATTAAAAAAATTTTAATGTAATTTTTGGAGAGACTTTGGAAATCCTACCAGTATATGTTGAGGATTATCTGGATTTCTTTAGTTCATCAATATTTGTCATTTGGATTTAATTAAGGGTCATAATATTAATCTGCTACTATAAAAAAACTAGAGTATCATCTAAAAGCAAAGTTTATTATTGGAGATAAGTCTAGGAATTGTAAAGTGTTGTGATTTTTTTTTTTTAAGTATAAATTGGAATGTTTATATGTGAATAGTGCCGAGTGGGTAGGATTGCTTTTGTATCCAGAAAGTGGTGACTAAAATGTTTATTGTTTTTTGTTTTTTGTTTTTGTAAATGAAATCAAGTTCTCTAAATTATTTGTCATTGTGAGACTAAAAAGCATTGTACTACCAAAAACACAATAGTTCTTTATTAGGAAATGTGATTATTAAAGGATCATGTGTATATAACACCGTAGGTTGAAATTTAGAGAAATTTTTATAAAACATTCCTAATTTTTATTTATTTAAAATTTACTCTTGTGTACATTTTGGGATTGTTTTAATTTTGCTTTCATAGATGTTATTTGTGTTTTATGACTTAGAGAAAGAATGAAATAATATGTCTGAAAATTTTCCTGTGTTTCAGATGAGGATGCCATCTGTTCATTTCGCGGTAGATAATGGTGGGGAAGTTGGGCGATAAAAGCATTTAAAAATGTTTAGGGCTCTAACTTAAGATACTAAGTGATCTTCTCTCCTTTGCCAAGTAATGTAATGAATTCTATTCTGATGTTTAAAAACACCAAGTAAATAAATTCTTCCCACCTTGAAAAGTGAGATAAGAGGCATACGTGCTCATATATTGGTATCTAATTTTTATTCCTGATCAGTAGTAGCAACACTGCTGTGCCATTTAATTACACTGTTCTTTTTTTGAAGACCTAATTTGTATGTTGACACAAATGCAGAATAGATGAGAAAATCTGGCATGCCTGTGAATGTTCTGTTGTATAATATGTGCTTTTCTTAATTGTTTTTAACACACAGTTAGGATAAGTTGTTATAAATGTGTTTATGGCTTACCACATGTTAGATAAAATCAAATCCCAACATTTTATCATGGTTAGCGTTGTATATTTCCCCATCATTTGTATTATTTAATTTGTAGGTCTGATTTCTAAAATACACCCCAGAGACTGTTGGGCTTTCTGGTACTTCATGGAGTAGAAGGATATTGAATGTGAAAGAGACTATCTTCTTTCTCAGTTTCATGGTAGCACAGTAACCGATAAAAGGCCACCCTGGGAATTAATGAGCTAAGCTGTCATTCAGGATTCATTCAACAAATATTTAGTCTTCTACATGCCAGGCATGGTGCTAGGTACTGAAAATACACAAAAGTAAAGAAGGGCCCTTGACCTAAAGCTGCTGTACAAGCAGAGGCTGGATAGCCACTTGTCAGTGATTTTGAATAGGGAATTCAGACGTTGGCTAGGGGACTGCACTAGGTGATCTTTAAAGAGGGTTTCTTTAAAATCCCTAGACTGTGATTCTGTTAGTTGGATTGTGTGAGATTAGAAAATAAAATAAAGGGCAGAAATTAGGGATGGATATTTAAAATGCTAGCAATCTTTATGGAGGCATCTGAAGTTTAGAGATGATAGAAAAATAGAAATATGCACTGGCTTTGGATCATGAATAAAATAGTAAAACTTAAATCAAGCTTTGAAATGAACTTGATCAAAATTGAGTCAGATTTCAAGTCAAGAAGCTTAGAACTTGCTATTCAGGAGATTTGAGATTCCAGATATCTATAATAGAAAAAACTTTTGGGGCGCCTGGATGACTCAGTCGGTTAAGCTCTTGACTTTGGCTCAGGTCATGATCTCACGGTCTGTGAGTTCGAGCCCCGCGTTGGCTCTGTGCTGACAACTTGGAGCCTGGAGCCTGCTTCAGATTCTGTGTCTCCCTCTCTGTCAGCCCTACCCCCACTCACGGTCTGTCTCTCTCTCTCTCTCAAAAATAAACATTAAAAAAATTTTTCAAGAAAAAACTTTAGAAAATGTCTCAATTTTGGTAATTTTAATTAAAAAAAAACTGAGAAGCAATTGATATCTTGGGCAGTACATCCAGAATTATTTGGGATATATAACTGATTTAAAGTGGAGCTTGCTTTATTTTCTAAATAATGAGTTTAACAAATGACTTCTAGAAAAGAAATTCCGATTTAATTGAAGCTGATCTATTTTTTTAATGTTTATTTATGTTGACAGAGAGGGAGAGTACTTGTGCATGTAGGTGTGGGGCAGAGAGAGAGAGAGAGAGAGAGAGAGAGAGAGAGAGAGAGAGAGAGAGAGAGAGAGAATCCCAAGCAGACTCGATCTACACTCAGCACAGAGCCCGACACCAGGCTCGATCTCATGACCCTGAGATCATACCTGAGCTGAAATCGAGTCAGATGCTTAACCGAGTGAGCCACCCAGGCACCCTAGCTGATCTATATTTCATTGATTTGTTACAGTGAGCTTATCCATGCTTATTAACACCTTGTCATATAGTGTTTTGGTGAAAAATGTTCTGCCTAAATGAGTTTTCTGGATGATGAAGCTACTCTTTTCAGCACTGTGTTCTTAAAAACTTTAACCTTTTTCCTGAATTCTAAAATGTCTTAAATAGTTTTCAGTCTTTCTAAGTGGCAGGTATGTATGCATACAGTGTAGTATTTATATCTGGTATAAGTTATAGAATATAGTTTAACTATGTCATGTTAACTCAAGACTTCTTAAATATCAGTTTCTGTGCTCTGTTGTGAAGGTAGGGGACAAGTGAGCTTTATTAAATTATTTGCCCTGGTCTGTGATAAAGCCCTTAGATTGTCTTGCTTTTGAATTAGTGTTTGTGTTTGCATTTTGTAATTCTCCTTAGGCTGTCGATTGTCACCTGGCATCTATTATTTAGTATCGTTGTTACCAGCAATATCCTTTCTAATTTACTTGTAGAACTAAGTTATCTGAGAAACTATGTAAACAAGAGATTGGCTTATTTATAAATAAACATATGATTTTGCCTCAGATTCTGAACTTTAGAATTGATCGGGATTGTGAGGTTGTGTTGTTGTTTTGTTTGTACTCTTGTAGAGAGCCTAGGGTCCCCTCAGAATACTCAATTCTTAAATCCTTTGAAAATCTCTTATTTCCCCTAGTCTTGTGGTCTTGTTAGTTTTCAAATTACTTGTTCATCTTTTTTTTTTTTTTTAAGTTTATTTATTTATTTTGAGAGAAAGCATGCTCTTGAGCGCCTGCAAGCAGGGGAGGAGCAGAGAGAGCAGAAGGCTAGAGAATCCCACGCAGGCTCTGTGCTGCCAGCGGGGCTTGAACTCACTAACCGTGAGATCATGACCTGAGTGGGTCTTGATCTCATGAATCGTGAGATCATGCTTGAGCTGAAGTCAGGTGTCAGATGCTCAACTGACTGAGCCCCTCAGGTGCCTTCCTTGTCATTCTTAACCAAAATGTTGGCCTCCTACAAATAGAAGTTACCATATTTTTATTTTTGTGGATTAAGAAAATAGTTTTAATGTTTATTTTTGAGAGAGCGCGGTGGGTGTGTGCGTGCGTGTGAGTGGGGGAGGGGCAGAGAGAGGGAGACACAGAATCCGAAGCAGGCTCCAGGCTCTGAGCTGTCAGCACAGAGCCGGACGCGGGGCTCGAACCCACGAACTATGAGATCATGACTTCAGCCGAAGTCGGATGCTTAACCAATTGAGCCACCCAGGTGCCCCATCTTCTCAGTTTCTGAACCTCACTTTTCTAATGTGTAAAATGGAGATCATGATACCTACTTAATGTAAGTTATTGTTAGAATTAAGTAGGATGTATAAAGTTCTTATCAGGTAGATGCTCATTAAGTAGCCAAAAGGGTTACCTTCTTCTTTGCCTTTATTCACAAGGTACAGTTTATGAGGAAGTATGGTTTACTGATAAGTGTTAGGCAAAGTAGTTTAGCTTGGCAAACTTTTGTGGTGCTTGTGTGTTTGTTTTTTGTGATGTTTATTAGAGATCAGTTGCCTGTGAAAGGAAGGGAGTAGGGGCAAGACTGGGTAGAGGGAAGGTAAAAATGTGCAATGCAAACCCATCACTGTTTCATCCAAGTTGGTAGGGAGCTGTGGAGTGAATAATGCCCATTTGAGTTGTGCCGTAATAGGATAAATTGGCTGCTCTTTGGACTCCTACCCCCCTCACGTCAGTCACCATATTAGCTGCTCATAGAAAGGCATGACCCGGCTTTGAGAAATTTCCTCACAAGCATGGGCTGCTCAGGTACTATGCTGAATTCTTGAGGTAGACCCTCCACAGATCTGTGGAGTTCTCTCTGGGCACCTTTCTCTGTGCTGCAGACTCTATTTGCCTTGGTCTTTCTGGACATTCTACTCCTCCACTCAGGTTACTCTGTGAGGCTCTGCTTGGGTTCCCTTATCTTTTAATTTCTTTTTTTTTAACATTTCACTATACTTTTATTATATATCTACCTATTCATCCCTCTATCAATTCACTTTTCTTCCCTCCAGTTTTATTCAGAAATAATCGATATCATCACTAAGTGTAAGGCATACAGCACGATAGTTTGATTTGCATATATTGTGAAGTGATAACAGTAGGTTCAGCTAACATTCATCCTTCTAGTGTAGTCTGTCTTCGTTTCTGAGGTGCGGTGGCGCGCTTCAGCTTCACCACCCCCATCCCTGTTTACAGCATTCTCTCACTGGTGACTTGCCCTTGAATAGATGTTAGTTGTTTTTCTTGCGTGTGGCGGGGGGTGGTGGGGCAAAGTCAGGAACAACCTATGTTGCCATCTTAGTGACCTCACTCCGCTGGTAAATATTTGTTGCTATAGAATGCCATCTAATCCATTAACAAATACTGTAGGGAAAGGGTATATTCTAGCTGATTGTAGCAGCAAGAAGGATCGGAACTTACCAATGCTGTACATTTGTAAGGTGCTATTTAAAATGGATTTAAGGGGCGCCTGGGTGGCGCAGTCGGTTAAGCGTCCGACTTCAGCCAGGTCACGATCTCGCGGTGCGTGAGTTCGAGCCCCGCGTCAGGCTCTGGGCTGATGGCTCGGAGTCTGGAGTCTGTTTCCGATTCTGTGTCTCCCTCTCTCTCTGCCCCTCCCCCGTTCTTGCTCTGTCTCTCTCTGTCCTAAAAATAAATAAAAACGTTGAAAAAAAAATTAAAAAAATAAAATAAAATGGTTTTAAAAAATAGATTCCAGCAGTGCCTGGCTGGCTCAGTGGGTTAAGCATCTGACTCTTGATTTCAGCTCAGGTCATGATCTCACAGCTGTGAGGGAATCTGCTTAGGATTCTCTTTCCTCTCCCTCTGCCCCTCCCTTGCTTGCACGCTCTCTCTTGCTCTCTCTCAAATAAACATTAAAATAGGGGCGCCTGGGTGGCTCAGTCAGATAAGCATCTGACTTCAGCTCAGGTCATCATCTCATGGTCCATGGGTTCAAGCTCCATATCAGGCTCTGTGCTGACAGCTCAGAGCCTGGAACCTGCTTCAGATTCTGTGCCTCCCTGTCTCTTTGCCTCTCTCCTGCTCACGCTCCATCTCTCTCAAAAAATAAACACTAAAAATTAAAAAGCATTTAAAAAATAGATTCCATAAGTATGAAATTTTATGAAATCATTTCTGATAATCCATGTTGAACATGCATACTGAAACTATTTTTAAAAAATTTTTTTTGTTTTAACATTTATTCATTTTTAAGAGACAGAGACAGAGCATGAATTGAGGAGGGCAGAGAGAGGGAGACACAGACTCTGAAGCAGGCTCCAGGCTCTGAGCTGTCAGCACAGAGCCCGACACGGGGCTCGAACTCATGAGCTGTGAGATCATGACCTGAGCTGAAGTCGGACGCTCAACTGACTGAGCCACCCAGGTGCCCCTGAAACTATTTTTGAAAGGATGGTTGATGTTGTTTTGAGTGACTAGATTTGGTACTTTAAGGACAGACTGCCTTGTTAGAAGATGACTCTTAAATACTGTAACTCTTACTAGGGTTCTCCGGAGACATCCTATGGCCCTATCTGGTTGACACATAAAATTAACCATCACATCTTCCTTCAATGAACTTTTTCCCTTCTACATTTTTCTACAGATAGATACATCATCAGGAATGGAATTACAGTCATGGTACCCTGTTATAAAGCAGGAAGGTGACCATGTTTCGCAGACACATTCATTTTTACACCCAGGTGAGTGGGTATTGGCTCATTTGTTTGTTCGTTTGTTCATTCATTCATTCATTCATTCCTTCAACATCTATGTGTCAGGTACTGTTCTAGACTCTGCCAATTCATTATTTAGTTTTTAGGCTTGTTAATAAATGAATTGTAAATTGTGTTGAATATTTGAGATAACCTTTTCTTGGTGTGTATGTTCTTTCTAGGAAATCATCATTTCCTTTTCACACCCTGAAGTAAACTTGAAAATTTTCCTTTAATTTCCTTCCTTTTAAGAGGTAAACCAACTCTTCAAGAGTTTGGTATGCACCTTTGATATTTTACAAGGAATTTTTTGAAATTAAGAAGTTTTCATAGTAACCATATCCCTCAAAATCCAGTGTTCACATTTTCAATAAAATCACCTTAGATTATAAAATTTTGTCGATTCCTAGATTTTTATTGCTGTAAATATATATCCCCTCCTCCCCCCCAAACACGGTGATGAAGAATCTCAGTCTTACTTACATTTGCACAGTTCCTACCATTCCTATTGTGTTGAAGTAACTCTTTGGATATTATTAAACCTGTCCGTTTTCTTAGCAGAATACTGAGTTTTCATCTGCAGAATTCATGTGATTGGTAAAGAGGAACAATATAGATTACTGCGTAAAGAAAATCAGATGTAAGAAGAGATCATTAGCATTTAGGGAATGAATGTAATTATGTCAGTTAAATGGTTTGCATCTTTTGGCTAAAATTATGCAGATTATAGTTAATAGTATGGTACTCGATATCTAGCTCCAGTTTGTTCCATGGGTCTCTCAGGTAATCTGCAGAAAATTTTATGTGAGCTTTGAGCAAAATTGGTATGTCATGCCTTCAATCTTAGTTTTGTCAACTTACTATTGAATTTTTATCAAATTAGGAAGTACTGAAGTATTTTAGGAAGATCGCTCTGTGGGGTTTGAAACAAGTAGGACTTGTTGCCCAGTAGCGGTGTTCAGGACTGCTATAGAAGACTGGCCCTGGGAGCTCCTGATTGGGCCTGCGGTGAATCTGGCTCTAGCCTTATAGTGTGGAACTGAATCAGCCTCTCTATAACAGAGCAAGGATCCTTGCTTTGGACGGGTGGCAGGCAAGAAAATGGTTCTCCAAGTAGTATATGGTCTGTTTTCTTTCTAGCATAAGCCTTACCTATTTAGGGCTATTAAATAGCTCTAAAAGTGCTTGATGCCTTTAATTCTCAGGTGGTTTTGAGGGAAGGAGATGAGACTAATTTCTTTCCCTGTAGGTATCTCTCTGTGCTTAGAGATTACTTTTTGCAAAATAACAAAAATTACTCATAATTTTGCACTTACTGCCTAAAGTACTGAATTTTTAAGGAATTCTTTTCTGTGACCCTTATTTTCTGAGTTGTTATGTTGTCTGTTTTAATGTAAATTTTTTAATGATAGAAATAGATTTAATGTATTTTGCTTTTTACCCAGTGTAATATGTGTCTTATTTTGCCTTTCTCCGTCTGTAGCTACTACTTATACATGTGTGATAAAGTGGTTGCACCAAATGTGTCGCTTACTTCTGCTGTATCCCAGTCTAAAGAGGTCACAAAGACAGAGACAAGTAGGACCGTACCAAGACCATCAGAGAAAGCCTCATAGTAGTGGGAAACATCAAAAAGTGGTATCGTATCCAGATGTCTCACTGTGAGGAACAGGAGAAAATGGATTTGAAAACAAGTAAAGAATTATGTAGCCGTGTAGGGTAAGTATCAGAAATTATTTTTTGAAATCAAATATCTGATTACTCTGTTTTTTCAGCATTTTCAAAGAAGATTTCTAGGTAAGAGAATGTTCCAGATAATTGAAGCTTTTATCTTGAAAAAAATGTACCTTTCAAAACTCTGAGTTTTTTTTTTAGCATGGTGATAGCTATCGCGGCTAAAGATTACAGATCTGTGGACTACATGGTTTCATACTGTGGGTGATTTTTGTATGACTTTTTTTTTTTTCCTTTCCTGCCTTTTTTTTTTTTTTTCCTGTCAGTTTTTTTCAGAAGGTCCTTTTATTTTTTTTTTTATTTTTTATTTTTTTAAATATTTATTTATTTTGGGACAGAGAGAGACAGAGCATGAACAGGGGAGGGGCAGAGAGAGAGAGGGAGACACAGAATCGGAAACAGGCTCCAGGCTCTGAGCCATCAGCCCAGAGCCCGACGCGGGGCTCGAACTCACGGACCGCGAGATCGTGACCTGGCTGAAGTCGGACGCTTTAACCGACTGCGCCACCCAGGCGCCCCTCAGAAGGTCCTTTTTTAATTTGCTGTGAATGGAGAAACCATTTACTAATGCTAAGACTTAGTACGTAAGAGTAGTGAGGTGTAAGGACTCAGGGAAACTTAGTCATGGGATAAGCAAGGAGTGAAACTCATAGCTGTGAGTGAGAGCCAAGCAGATGGCATAAAAGCAGAATGCTGGCTGGGACATCTTAAAAAATAAAAGAGCTGCCTATTACAGTGGTTTTAAAGTGCCGTGGACCAAACAAGACATATCTGTACAAATGCTGCTGCTTTTATCCTCTTTATAGCAGCAGAGCTTTGCTTACAGCTTAGGCGAAGTGTGATAGTTGTTTGCAGCTTTCCTGGAGTAGTTGAAGATTCTTGGGGCCAAGGGGGTTTCTATACTTTAATTTGAGATTTTAAAATTCAGCTTTCTTTGGATTTAAATATGGTAAATAATAACCGGTAGCATACTAGTAAGTCTTATTTGCAGTATATCTCCCAAATTGATTCTAGTGACTTGTAAAAAATTGTTGGGATATAGTTCATGTACCATAAAAATATGCCTTTTTAAAGTGTACAGTTTTGTGACTTTCAGTAAATTCAATAAAGTTGTTCATCAATACACCTATTTAATTTCAGGACATTTTCTCACCCCCAAAAGAAACTGTGTAATCCATTAGAAGTTACTCCTCATTTTCCTCTTTCTCCAGCCTCTATTTATTTTCTGTTTTTATAGATTTGCCTATTCTGGACATAGCATATAAAAGAGATCATATGATATGTGACCTTTTATTGTCTGACTTCTCACTTTGCATAATATTTTCTCAGTCGTTGTAGGATATTTTAGTACTTGTTTCTTTTTATGGTTTAATAATACTCTGTTGTATAGATAATATACCACATTTGGCTTGTCCACTTATCAGTTGATGGACACTGAATTGTGTCCACTTTTTTTTTTTTTTTAAAGTAGGCTCCATGCCCAACATGGGGCTTGAACTGTCATGACCCTGAGATTAAGAGTCTTATGCTCTACTGAGTGGAGCCTGCCAGGCACCCCAAATTGTGTTCACTTTTGGCTATAATGAATAATGCTGCTGTCAACACTTATGCACACCTTTTAATGTAGACATGTTTTTTCATTTCTCTTGGGTATATATTTAGGAGTGAAATTACTGGATCATATTTAACATCTTGAGGGACTGCCAAACTGTTTTGCAAAGCAGCTATACCATTTTCCTTCTCACCAGCAGCTTATGAGGGTTCCAGTTTCTGCACATCTTTGTCAACACTTATTGTTGTCTTTTGATTATAGCCACCCTAGTTGCTGTAAAGTGGTATATCATGGTTTTGATTTGCAGTTCTCCAATGACTAATGATATTGAGTACCTTTCCATGTTTTATTGAATCTCTTCAGATCCTTTGCGTATTTTTACTTTGGATTATTTGTCTCTTTACTATTGACTTGTAAGTGTTCTTTATATTCTGGATAGTAGACCCATATCAGATACATGATTTGCCATTCTATCAGTTGTCTTTCATTTATTGTTGGTGTTTTTGAAGCACAAAAGTTCTAAATTCTGATGAAGTCCAATTTATTTGTCTTTGATTGCTTATGTAGATGTTATTCTCAAAAACCATTGCCCAAATTCAAGATCACAAAGATGTGCATATAAAGTTTTAGCTCTTACATTTAGGATTTTGTTCCATTTTGGAGTTAATTTTTACATACAGTGTGAGGTTCAACCTCATCTTTGTATATGAATGCAGTTGTTCCAACACTATTTGTTGAAAAGACTGTTCCCTCCTGACTGAATTGTTTGGTGCCCTTGTCAAATACCAGTGGCCCATGAAAGTATGGGTTTATTCTGTATTCAGTGTTTATGCCAGTACAGAGTCTTGCTTTCTGTAGCTTTGTAATAAGCTTTGAAATTGGGCATTGTGAGTCCTACACATTTGTTGTTTTTCAAGATTGTTTTGACTATTTTGGATTCCTTGCATTTTCATATGAGTTTCTGAATCAGCTTGTCAATTTTTGCCACAAGCCAGGTGAGATTTTGATAGGAATTGCATTGAAAAAGTAGATTCCCGTTGGGGAGTATTACCATCTATCTTAGTCTGTTCAGGCTGCTGTAACAAAAAATACCACAGACTGGGTGGCTTATACCACAACATTTATTTTTCATACTTCTTGGAGGCTGGGAAGTCCAAGATCAGGGCATCAGCAGATTTGGTGTCTGGCAGGGCCCTGCTTCCTGGTTCATAAATGTCTGTGTTCTGCTCAGATACATGATGGAAGTCCTCACATGATGGAAAAGGCAGGAGAGGTCTCTGGAGTCTCTTTTATAAAGGCATAGATTCCATCATAGGTCTTATGACCTAATTATCTCCCAAAGCCCCCGCCTCCTATTACCATCATTGGCCATTAGTATTTCAACATACTGAATTTTGTGGTCACTGACATTTAGTTCATGGCCCCATCTTAACTGTAGTAAGTCTTCCAATCCATGAACATGGGGTGTCTTTTCATTTATTTAGGTCTTTAATTTCTTTCAATGATACTTTATTGTGTAGTTTTCATTGTAGAAGTCTTGCACTACTTTTCTTAAGTTTATTATTTATTATTTTTATTTTATTTGTAAATGAAATTTTTCACTTGTGGATTGTTTCTAGTGACTTTTTAACAGTGATGCTCATTTTTTGTTACCCTCATTTTTCCTCTCAAAGATCCATCAGTCTCAAATAATTCGACAAGTAAAAAGAAACCCGAGTCTACCACTTGCAATTTCATCAGAGACACAAGCAGACAGGAATTGACCGTGATATTGTAGCTTCGTCGCCACTTCTTGTCAAGATATCATTTGTGAGGATGATAAGGAAAAATCATGGAAGAAGTAATGAGAACTTACGTAAAACAACAGGAAAAACTGAACTCAATTTTGCAGAAGAAGCAACAACTTCAGATGGTAAAATCTAAATGATAGTCTATTGTGAAAAACAGGCTTTTGCATATCTTAAGAAACAAGAGATTGTAGATGTGTTTAAGATTGTTTAGAGTTTTGTTACTCATAAGCAATTTTCTTTTAAATTTTTAGAGATGTTTTCAAGATAATTACTTCTATATAAAACTGATACGACAGCTGAATATTAGATGTTTTCTGACCTATTTTTTTTCCTGCATTGGAATTTTTAACATGATGGAAATAAAATAAAAATTGTATTGTAATTCTTCATATTACAGGAAGTTGAAATGTTGAGTAGTTCAAAAGCTATGAAGGAACTCACTGAAGAGCAGCAGAATTTACAGAAAGAGCTTGAATCTTTACAGAATGAACATGCTCAGAGAATGGAAGAATTTTATATTGAACAGAAAGACTTAGAGAAAAAATTAGAGCAGGTAATGAAGCAAAAATGTACCTGTGATTCAAATTTAGAAAAGACAAAGAGGCTGAATATGCAGCACAGGTAAGAATTACTCAGTTTGTATAATGTTGCCCTTTCAGTGTGGAAATTGAGGTTGTTACCTTCTCTATTAAAGAAGTTACTTTTTATCAAGCTCATTTCATTGGGCAAGATTTAAAAATAGATAATTCTGTTCAAACACAAGTTTAAGCTGTATCATCCAAGATGATTTTTCTATTTTGATTGCTTTATTAAACTTTCATTAGGTTTCTGTAGTTGCCCAAAATGCTACCTACTAGCTTTTGAATAGCAATGTTACATTATCTTAATATAGAATATGGGCTTTCACATCAACAAATTACAGACATGAACTGTTGCCCGCTATGTTCAGAAGCTCTCGAGCAAAAATGAATAGTAGCTCACTGGGAAGGTGATCAAATAACCCTTACCATGAGCAGGCTGTGTGAGAGGTATATCAAAGTGTAGGGCATAATGAAAGTGCTCTAGGTGTTATGTTAGTTCTCTTCCCTTTGTTTTTCTTTCAATTCAGTGCTATGTCAGAGTCAGACGAATAGTATTAATCAAGAGATTGTAATATGCATGAAGTAGTTCATTTTGTAAAAAGTAATTTGAAAGCAGGTCTTTGCCATGATCTGAGGACTAAATGGAAAACAAAACTGAATGAAAACTGACACAGTCTTTTAAATCCCACAGTTGGCAGAACTGAGACAGAGATTGGACCACGCCGAGGCTGATAGGCAAGAACTCCAAGATGAACTCAGACAGGAACGGGAGGCAAGACAGAGTTAGAGATGATGATAAAAGAGCTGAAGCTGCAGATTTTGAAATCATCCAAGACTGCTAAAGAATAGAAACCTTTAAAGAGATACGTCTGTGTTTCCCAACAGGGTTTATTTTTGTTCTTTCTGTGTGTGCTTTGATTATTGAATTCTGAATAACTTGTCTGCATGAAGATAACTAGGCATTCTATCCATTTGTAGATCAGAGAAAGTGAAGAGATTATATATTAGTACATAAATTTTTACATTTTCCAAATGAATGAAAATGTGTGTTTCTTTGTACTTTTTTTTCAATTGGCTTAGTGACAGTAGTACATGTTTCAACTGTTAGATAATCTGCCTAGATTCTGTTGCAAATTTAGCAGTTGTACACTTTTTAAAAGCCGCATTGTGTGATGGATAGTTGTGGTCAGTTTTGTTATCCATATTCACACTCAATTTTACATACATTAGTGACTTCATATTTCAAATATATAGAGCTATTGAAGGAGTTGAATCTCCATTTTTTCATTAACACAATCTCCTTTCTAAATTGATAACAGTTTTACTCATTATTATATATAAATTGCTTTTATTTGGTTCATATAATGAATTTCCACCAGTTCTTTTCTTTTTAATGTCTCCTAAGAGACATTTTGTCAAAAGAGGAATTTCATTGATGGGGTTATAGCACACCCCATAGGCATAATGAGGAAGGATAACATACTTTGTTATACGCTGCTGTTAAAACACAAGAAGTGGTTGTAATTGTTTTTTGGTTAAATGTGGTTGTATTTAGAATTTTTTTTATGTAGCAACTTTAGAAGAGGGAATAAAATGTAATAATTTTTGAACTTTTGTTTATGTTGTTAATAGAGGTGTGAAAATATTAATGTTCTTGAGAAAAACTGATACCATTGATGTATATCAGTTTGTATACAATCCATAATCCTCCTGTACAGTTTTTATATGTAGTTATGGTCTTACTGAAATTTATATAATAGATTTGTTTTCCTTAATGGGTTCATTTTTCCTTAAATTGTAAAAATTAAATCCTTGAGGTTATTTTGGATTTTTGTATGTTTAAATGTTAAGTCTTATCAATATTTGCACGAATGGACCATTTTCAATTACTACTTAATATCAAAATCAGGAATTTACAGTCACCTGATAGTGTATGAGAGGTTAATATAGGGAAGTTTAGTTACCTGCTACTAAAAGGTTTTTAGATAATTTTTAGAAGACAAAGAAATTCCATAGTTGGGGGGGAGGACAAATCTTCTGCACTTTTTTTTTGCACAGAAAAGTCTGTCATTCTTAATGGCAAAATTTCATATTCTTTAACTCTTGGCTTAAAAAATACTAGGTAAGTTCTTAGTATGCATTTTTTAAAGGAAGTTTCCTGAAGTTACATTTACTGATATTATTATTCCAGTAATTTTATGTTTATGGTTCTCATGTAGGGTACTGTATGAAAATTACTTGAGAGCTAAATTTATTTTTGAAATAAATCAGCTAGAGTTAAGGTTATATACTATTCCCAGCATAGACGATAGATGCTCTACTGGTATAGAACTTCAAAAATCAGTAGGTTATCATTCAGCCAGTTATTTTCGTATTTTGCTTAATGGTACTTACATATCCTAAAGGAATTTTTGTACTTCTCAAAGTATAGTTCTTTACAAAGAGTGTGATCTAAATGTGTATTTTCTATTTTCCATTTAATTTTACTATATTAACCCTGCAGTTTAATTTGTTGATTCTTGGAGTCTCTTCAGGAGGAACAATGTTAAAATGACATACAGGAGCCAATGTTAAAAATGATATAATCTCCTAATACCATTTATTTCGATCTGGAGAAAGAAAAATCATGAAGACATTTTATGATAAAGTTCATTTCAGTTGTGTCACAGTAAGCTTTTTGGGAGATAAACTCAAGCCTTATAATTTCATTTTTCTAATTTATTAAAAAATCTTTGTGCTTATGTTACATAGTAAATGACAAGCTTACTTAAGTTTCAACCCAAAAGTTCTAAAACAAATTGGCGATTTGAAATATTTTATTTTAAAATTCTAAGCAGTGCTTAAACACCTTTAAATTATCATAAACTCTTGATGTTGAATTGACTAAGAAATATTTTTTCTAGTCCTTTGTGTAAGGAAAACTTGCCACATGAAATTGTATAGTCTTCATTTTCCAGAAGATACATTGATGTGCCATAGGTTTATGTCTGTCTTCCTTGAAAATAATAGCTTTTTAGTCAATTGTAAATATTATGCCTATTCTAGTTAAAAGTAATTTAAGTTAAACTGCACCACATAGCTTGAAAATAGATTTTGTAATACTTTAAAAGTGGCTCTGCTGAAATAACTTTATCCATATAAACTTATTCTTCTATACTTTGCATGCTCATTTGTGTGTTGGTTGCTAGCTTAAAGTTTGTTTTGGTGTTAGTTTTGTGTGCCAATTCATTAGACAAGCAGATTTTGCCTCAGACTTTGTAATATTATTCTTTTTAGGAAAAATATAAAAATATTTACTTTAAAAAGCTGCATTAAAGAACGGCCTAGCAAAAGTGCTAGAGCATCTTAAGGAAAAAAAGATAGAATATTAGCTTACTGGGTGATGGGTGATGTTTAATTTGGGTGATGATAGTTTCTATTCTTTAAATGTTACGAGTAAAAGGTACCAAATCTATAAGGTAGTAAATGTAAAACCTGCTGTCATGAGGAAGCTCTAAACCACCCTGATTTCACAAATGCAACTGTAACACTATCAAAGATTTGACCAACCACATAAGTTTGGCTTGTGCTTTAGTTCTGTAAAGCATACTGTTTTGCTTGAATTTCTGTGTCCATGAGAGTCGGGATGTTTATGCTTCTTGAACTAATTTTATAACATATTTAATATATTACCAATTGAGATATAAAATCATTTGTACATATTGAATTAAAAACAGTTGCTAAAGTAGGTGAAATAGATTGAGTACAATGATATTCGCAGGTTATCCATATGTTTTCAGAAGTCATGACCGAACAACCAATTTTCTTTGCACATCTATGACTTCTGTTTGAAGGAAAGTAGAATGGTAAGGAAACTCGAGTAATATGAAGTGCGTTCAAGAGATTTCCCTAAAGTTAGTTGTAAAGCTGATGCTGAAGGTTTTTGATCAGCTTCTAATGTTTTCTTCTCAATGACTTCTGTTTTGATTGCATAGGGGAAAATCCACATTTTCATTTGCTCTTACGCATTTAATCTGCACGACAGGACATTAAAAGTCAATATAATGAAAAGTTTGTGCTCATACTGTACATCTATTTCCGTGCTTAGAACTACTTGTTAATTTTTATTGAAGCTGTCAGCAATAGAGACACATTACTGCTGTATTATACGTTGTGGGATTGAATAAACAGCTTAAATTTTTTTTTCTATTATAGGATACTGAAGCATTTCCATTACTGGAAGAAATTTGTATGGGTATTCTGTATTGCGTCTTTTTAAAAGGACAGTTTTTTTTTCTTTCTTTTTTAAAATTTTTTTGTAAAATCTTTCCATTTTAGATGGCTTCTAAGCTGCATAATGCAACCTGGAGCCTTTTTCTTTAGTAATAGACTTAAATGTCTTATATAGCGCTACTGTTTTTGAATTAGAAAATGATCAAATGTAAAAACTGAAATTTAAAAATTAAGCCCAGAAAACACAATAGTGTATTTAGTTGAATGTAAAAGAAATTTGTAAGATTTTTTCTTCAATATAGATACCTCACTTGAAAATAAAGCACAGCATACTTAAAGTAGTTCTAGTAAAAACGTCCTGCTAAAAGAATTGCTTAATCTAGGACAACTTTGGGGGGAGTTATAGTTTGGGAAACATAAAATACACTTGCTTTTAACCATCCTGTTAGAAGTATTTGCTTATCCTGATGATTTTAAGCCAACACAGTAGTCTTAAATTATTTCTGAATTTCTAACCTGTGAAAGCAGTAAATGAAATACCTGTCCTGCAACTATTGAAACAAGTTGTTGACTATACTGACTATAATTCAATTTAAAATTTTGCCAATGATGTACAGTTTTATGGTTAAAATTGCTGTGGTGGTTGCATCACATGACACAAAACTGTCCTCTACCTCACGTGAAATAAATATTTTATATGGTTTTACTATAAACAAGACTCATCTATCTGGTCACTTAGTTTACAAATTTTGAATTATATTTATTGAAACATGACATACTGTGCTCTCAGCTTATACCTCAATCGTATTTTGTGCTGTTTCCATTTTCATGCCTTGTAAATAACTTGTATAGATTGTGGATTAAATTCTGAATAAAAACTTTAATGCCAATGAAACTGATTCAAGCTGTCTTAATATCCTGTGTGAACTCAACTTTCTTGTCTCTTAAGATTGACATATTCTCCTTTTGTCTTTTAAAGTTTATTATTCGTGACACCACTAAATGATTAACTTGAGAAATATTTTTAAGATTATAAATTAAGGCATTTAAAAAATTTAACGTTTATTTTTGAGAGAGAAAGAGAGGGGGAGGGGCAGAGAGAGACAGAGACAAAATCCGAAGCAGGCTCTAGGCTCTGAGATGTCAGCACAGAATCCGACATGGGGCCTGAACTCCTGAGCAGTGAGGTGGTGAGATAGTTACCTGAGCCAAAGTCGGATGCTTAACTGACATGAACCACCCAGGTGCCCCTAAATAAGACGTTTTATGCAATATTTCAGGTGCAGAACATACCAGCATTTGCGATGATTTTCTTCATGATGTATTCTCTTGTTTTCACATCTTTCCCTTATTCCTCTATCCCCACCTCTGGTATTAGTGGTTTATGACAGCATAACAAATTACTCCCCAATTTAGCTGCTGGAAATAACATTTCACACAGTATCTGAAAATCAGAAATGCAAAGGCAGGTTAGCAGGGTGTGATGGTTCAGGACCTCTTAGTAGTGTGCAGTTACTATGTTACCTGGGGCTGAAGTCATTTGGGAGCTTGACAGCTGGAGGATCTGCTTGCAAGTTTATTCATACGGTTATTGACAGGTGTTCAGTTCCCTACTGTATGGACCTGTCCATGGAGCTCTGTACAGCGTGGTAGATGGCTTCCCACAAATGAATGATCCAAAGGAGAGAAAGAATGATGCCAGTTTCTTTGGTTGCTTAGACTAAGTGAGTCCCAAGTCCAGCCCATATGCGATTGGAGAAGATTACAGAAGGGTATGGAATACCAGGAGGCAGGGATTACTGAGGACCATTCTAGAGTCTGATTACCATAACTTCCCAAATTTTTTGTGGCAAAATACACATAACGTAAAAGTTAACATTTTGACTATTTTTAAGAGTGTAATTCAGTGGCAATGGGTACGTTCACAATGTTCGACTATCACCACTATATTCAGACTTTTTCATTATCCCAAACAGAAACTATGTACCTATTAAACAGTAATTTCCCCCTATGTTTTCTTCTAAGATTTATATTGCTTTAGCTTTTCCATTTAGGTCTTTGATCCACATTATGTTACTTTTGTGTCTGATGTCAGGTAAGAGTCCAATTTTATTCTTTTGCATATGGGTATCCAGTTCACAGCATCATTTATTGAAAACTGTCCTTCCTGTTGAATGGTTTTGACACCTTTGTCCAAAATCATTGACCATATGTGTGAAGTTTTATTTCTGGGCTCTCTGTTTTATTCCACTGGTCTATGTATCTGTCCTTATACCAGTATCACACTCTTTTGGTTACTGTAGCTTTGTAGTAAGTTTTGAAATGAGGAAGTGAGAGTCTTCCAAATTTGTTCTTTTTCAAGATTGTTTTGCCTATTTTGGGTCCCTTGATATTCCATGTGAATTTAGGGTGGGTTCTTCTATTTTTACAAAAAACACCATTGAAATTTTGTTAGGCATTTCACTGAATCTGGATCACTTTAGATGGTATTGTCATCTTAATGATATTAGGTCTTCCAGTCTATGACCATGGGATATCTTTGCATTTATTTAGGTCTTTAATTTCTTTCAGCAATGTTTTATAGTTTTCAATGTACAAGATTTTCCCCTCAGATTTATTCTTACATATTTTGTTCTTTTTGATGCATTGTAAATGGGATTTTATTAATTTCCATTAAGATTGTTCATTGCTAGTTTGTAGAAAATGCAATTAGTTTTTGTGTATTAATTTTGTATCCTGGAACTTTGCTGAATTTATTTATTAGGTGTAACAATTTTATCATGTGTGGAATTTTTAACATGTAAGATCGAATCATCTGTAAACAAATAATTTTACTTCTTCCTTTTTAATCTGGATGCTTTTTATTCATTTTTCTTGCCTAATTATTCCAGCTAGAACCTCCAATACTATATTGAATAGAAGTGGTGAAAGCAGGCATCTTTGTTTAGTTCTTGATCTTGGAGAGAAAGCTTTTAGTCTTTCATCATTGTGTGTAATGTCAGCTGTGGATTTTTCATATACGGCCTACTTATGTTGAAAAAATTCCATCTATATCTAGCTTATTGAGTGTTTTTATCATGGAAAGGTGTTGAATTTTGTCAAATACTTTTTCTGCAACACTTAAGATGATCATGTGGTTTTTTTTCCCCTTCTGTTTTTGTGATGTGTTACATTGCTTGGTTTTCGTAAGGTGAACTATCTTTTGCATTCCAAGAATAAATTCCATTGCTCATGGTGAATAATCCGTTTAATATGCTGTTATTTATTTAAATGAAATATATTTGACCTACAATGTGTAAATTTAAGGTGTACACTATGTTAATTTGATACATTTATTTAGTTTTTAATATGTTGAATTTAGCATTTTGTTGAGGGCTTTTGCATCAATACTCATAAAAGATATTGGTCTGTAGGTTTTGTTTTCTGTAGTGTCATTGGTCCTAGTATTGGGATAATCCTAGCCTCACAGAATGACTTAGGAAGTGTTCTCTGTGCTTTGATTTTTTTTTTCTTAAGATTCATTTTATTTTTATTTATTTTTTTAAGAGAAAGGGAAAGAGTGAAAGTGCAAGAACATGGAGGAGGGGCAGAGGGAGAAAGAATCTTTAAAAAATTTTTTTTGAAGTTTATTTATTCTGAGAGAGAGAGAGAGAGAGAGAGAGAGAGAGAGAATGCACGGGAGAAGGGCAGAGAGAGAGGGAGAGAGACAGACCGAGAGAATCCCAAGCAGGCTCCGCACTGTCAGTGTAGGGCTGGATGCAGGGCTTGAATTCACGAACGCTGAGATCATGACCTGAGCCAAAATCAAGACTCTGACGCTTAACTGACTGAGCCACTCACGTGCCTCAAGAATCTTTCTTAAAAAATGTTTGTTTATTGTTTATTTATTTTGAGAGAGAGCACGAGCTGGGGAAGGGCAGAGAGAGAAGAGTGAGGATCCCAAGCAGGCTCTGCATTGCCTGTGCAGAGCCCAATGTGGGGCTCAAATCCACAAACCCTGATATCATGACCTGAGCCCAAATCAAGAGTGGGACATTTAACTGACTGAGTCACCCAGGCACCCCTGTGCTTTGATTTTTTGGAAGAGTTTGAGAAATACTGGTGTTAGTGAACCAGTTAGTGGGGAGTGTTTTGTAGAACTCCCCACTGAAGCCATCTGGTTCTGCACTTTTCTTTGTTGGGAGTTTTTTTGTTTTTGTTTTTTTTCGTTTGCTTTTGTTTTTTTAATATAATTTATTGTCAAATTGGCTTACATACAACACCCAGTGCTCATCCCAACAAGCAACCTCCTCAGTGTCCTTCATCCACTTTCCCCTCTCCCCCACCCCACATCAACCCTCAGTTTGTTCTCCATATTTAAGAGTTTGCCTCCCTCCCTCTCTGTTTGTAACTATTTCCCCCCCTCCCCTTCCCCATGGTCTTCTGTTAAGTTTCTCAAGATCCACATGAGTGAAAACATACGATACCTGTTTTTCTCTGACTGACTTATTTCACTTAGCATAATACCCTCCAGTTCCATCCATGTTGCTTCAAATGGCCAGATTTCATTCTTTCTCATTGCCAAGTAGTATTCCATTGTATATGTAAACCACATCTTCTTTATCCATTCATCAGTTGATGGACATTTGGGCTCTTTCCATAATTTGGCTATTGTTGAAAGCCCTGCTATAAACATTGGGGTACATGTGCCCCTATGAATCAGCATTCCTGTATCCCTTGGGTAAATTCCTAGCAGTGCTATTGCTGGGTCTTAGGGTAGTCCTATTTTACATTTTTTGATGGACCTCCACGCTGTTTTCCAGAGAGGCTGCACCACTTTGCATTGTTGGGAGGTTTTTGATTAGTGATTTAATCTTACTAATTACAGGTTTATTCAAATTTTTTATTTCTTCATGAGTTATTTTTGGTGCATGGCGTGTTTGTAGGAATTTGTCCATTTCATCCAGGTTATCTTTTTTGATGGCACATAATTGTTGATAGTACTCTCTTAAAAATCCCTTTTATTTTTGTAAAATAAGTAGAAATGTTCCATTTTTCATTTCTGATTTTAGGAGTTTGAGTCTTCTTTTTCCTTAGTCAATCTAGCTAAAGTTTCATCAATTTTGTGATCTTTTCAAAGAACCAGCTTTTGATTTTACTGATTTTCTCTACTGTTTTTTCTTCTCTATGTCCACTCTTATCTTTATTTTTTCCTTCTACTGAACTTGAGTTTGGTTTACCCTTCTTTTTTTTATTTTTAAATTTATTTTATTTTTTTTAAGATTTTTTTTCTTTTTTTAATGTTTATTTTTTTTGTGTGTGAGAGAGAGCAAACATGAGCAGGGGAGGGGCAGAGAGAGAGGGAGACACAGAATCTGAAGCAGGCTCCAGGCTCTGAGCTGTCAGTACAGAGCTTGACGCAGGGCTTGAACTCATGAACTGTGAGATCATGACTTGAGCCGAAGTCTGACTGAGCAACCCAGGCGTCCCTTAAGATTTTATTTTTAAGTATTCTTTACACCCAGCATGGGGTTAGAACTCACAGCCCTGAGATCAAGAGTCATATGCTCCACTGAATGAGACAGCCAGGGGCCCCTACTCTTTTTTTTTTTTTTTTTTAGTTCCTCAGGATTTATAGTTTGGTTATTGATTTTGGATCTTTCATTTGTTTGCTTGCTTTGTTTTTTTTTTTATTTTTTTATTTTTTTGTTTAAGTAGGCTTCACACCTAGTGTGGAGCCCAGTGTGGGACTTGAATTCACAAGCCTGAGATCAAGACCTGATCCAAAATCAAGAGTTGGATGCTTGACCAACTGACCCACCCAGGTGCCCAACACCCCCTTCCTTTCGAGAAGAGTTTTATCTAACTTCTTTCCCCTCTTGATACCTCCACCAACCATACAGCCAAACACAGATGCACATGACCCTGACATCAAGAGTCGCATACTCTGCTGACTGAGCCAGGAAAGTGCCCCAGCATATTTGCTTCTTAACTGAACACTTAGTTGAAATGTAAGTTGAAAAACTTAATTGAATACTTTTATAATGATTTTCTTAGGTAGACTTTTAGAAGCTGGATCAAAGAATATACATATTTAAGTCCTTTATATATTGCTGAATTATTTTGAAAAAGAGCATATCATTTGTGTTATTGGTATTTTGTAATGTTCATTCTTTGTGTTGGTTATTTTTATTAAATCACTTTGATAGAGGGTTAATGAGAGGCTGTGAGAGCCCTCCAGTGGCCAAGCTAATTTCTGCAAAAATACTATCATGAGTGGAATTAAAAAGGAATTGTATCTAGTTGCTGAATCTTAACGGCAAAAAGAGGGAAGTGCTAGAAATATCTTGCCTGTTGAAAAGGGTTTATCCTTTAGTTAGAGTAGGGCTGCCATTTGCTTTCTTTTCAAATTCTTGTTCATCTGCTACCAGATTATGAAATGTTTTGAATTTCACTGCTATGTAATATGAAGATTATGCTGGTTTCAAACAGGTTTAAAACCAACTGATTGCTTATAAAAGCTAATGTTTATTGAGTACTTATATGTGTCAGGCACTGTTTCAAGCATTTTACATACGGTAATGAATTTAAATCTCATGGTTATTACAACATAATTACTATTTTTCAATACCATTTTACTGGCAGGAAATAGAATTCTCATTACTAAATAGAATAGCTTAACAGAAAGGTTAAATAACTTGCCCACAGTCACACAAATCATAAGTGATGGAGTTAGAATTCCAACCCAGTGCTCTTAACCACCTGCTCTAATGTCTCCTTTGGATCTTGGTGTCCAAGAATGTTCTCATTCAGGACAATTCATAAAGTAGAATCTTTATTTATGTAACAAGTGAATGAACAAAGAAAACAATCGGTACAGTTGAGACATTGGCTTCCCTTCTAGTAGTTCTTTAGGAACAGTATAGTGTTGATAACATAATTTATGATTTTATATCATGTGTTGAATGAATAACAAGAGATCACATGATAGTTTTGATTATTTTATAATTCATACATTTTTCAGTGAAAGACTTAAAGTTTGACAGATTGCTCTGTATTTTGACGTCCTAGGTGGGTAAGTAGAAATACCTGCTCTTAATTTCTAAGAGAATTTAATGGTGTGGCTTTCTAGTTATTTGTCTTATTTTCCTTTCAGTACTTACATACTTTGCTACTATTCTATTTTTAGAAAATGTGATCTCCTGTTTGAACTAAAAATAAAGACTTCTACTGTTCTTCAGGATGTATGATCTTTTTTAAAATTTTTATTTATTTTTATGTTTATTTATTTATTTTGAGAGAGAGAAAGAGAGAGACAGTGCATGCCCATGTTGGGGAAGGGCAGAGAGAAGGAGAGACAGAATCCCAAGCAGGCTCTGCACTATCAGCACAAAGCCCGATGCGGGGCGGGAACTCATGAACCGTGACCTAAGGAACTTATGACCTAAGCCATGATCATGAGTCAGATGCTTAACTGACTGCGCCACCCGGGTGCCCCTAGGATGTATAATCTTATAGGTTGAATGAGGCCTATTATCTAATGTATTCTGAAACTTCTGGTAGAGAAGCAGATAAATGGCTATTTGAAAGCAGAGGAGAAAACACATTCTGGAAGGGACTCAAACCTAACAATCCAGGTACAGCTTTTTATTATTTTGCTTTATCTCTGAGTGGAAGGAGGAGAAATTTGGAATAAAATGGCTCCTGAAGGAATTTTTTTAAAAAAATGTGTATTTATTTTTGAGAGAGAATGAGAGCGCATGTGTGTGAGGGCCAGAGAGGATCTGAAGCTCTAAGCAAATGGCACAGAGCCTGAGGCGGGGCTCGAAGTCACTATGAGATCATGACCTGAGCAGAAGTCAGACACTCAACCAACTGAGCCACCCAGGGACCCCTGAAGGATTTTTAAAAAATGTTTATTTATTTATTTAAGAGAGGGGGGGGGGCAGAGAGAGAGGGAGACAGAGAATCCCATGCAGGCTCCTCACTGTCAGTGCAGAGCCCGATGTGGGGCTTGAGCTGAAACCAAGAGTCCTACACTTAACTGACTGAGCCACCCAGGTGCCCTAGGAATGTTTTTTTAATTGCATGATGCAGGCCAAGAACTGGGACCCTGAAAAGACAGTTTTGTTTTTTTTTTTTTTCCCCCAGTAGCTGAAGTCGAAATTCTAGATGGAAGTAATTTGTGAAAGTGCTGCTTTGCTCTCGATGGAGTTACCTTGACTGAGGCCAGTATCTCTAGGTAATCAGAGACTTTCCTGCTTGAGACCTGAGCAGCACACATTCCTTACTGGAGAAGTCTCTTCCTTACCAAGGACAGCAGGTGGGTACAGAGACCACATAGGGCCTTCATTACTGCCTCTTGCCTGCTCTCAGACCAGTTCTAATCGCTACCCCTGATTTCTTCTTCTTCAGATTCCCATCTGCTATGGACTAAATATTTGTGTCCTCCCACGATTGCTGGTTGAAACCTAAACCTTTGGGAGGTGATTAGGTCTTAAGAGTGTAGGCCTCGTGCATGAAATTAGTGCCTTTATAAAAGAGACCCCGGGGCGCCTGGCTGGCTCAGTAGGTTAAGCATCTGACTTTGGCTCAGGTCATCATCTTGTGGTCCAAGAGTTCGAGTCCTGCGTTGGGCTCTGTGCTGTCAGCACAGAGCCTGGATCCTTCTTGGGATTCTGTGTCTCCCTCTCTCTGACTCTTCCCCACTCACAGTCTCTCTCTCTCTCAAAAATGAATAGACATTTAAAAAAATTAAAAAAAAAAAGAGAGAGCCCCCAGAAAACTCCCTTATCCTTTCTATCATGTCAGGACACAGCAAAAAGACTACTGTCTATGAACCTAGAGGAGGATTCTCAGCAGACACAGAGTCTGCTAGTCAGTTCCTTGACCTTACACTTCTTTTTTTTTAAATTTTTTTTTTCAACGTTTATTTATTTTTGGGACAGAGAGAGACAGAGCATGAACGGGGGAGGGGCAGAGAGAGAGGGAGACACAGAATCGGAAACAGGCTCCAGGCTCTGAGCCATCAGCCCAGAGCCTGATGCGGGGCTCGAACTCACGCACCGCGAGATCGTGACCTGGCTGAAGTCGGACGCTTAACCGACTGCGCCACCCAGGCGCCCCTTGACCTTACACTTCTAACCCCAGAATTGTAGAAGTAAGTTTCTGTTCTCTATAAACTACCTAGTCTATGGCATTCTCTTTTGGAAGTCCAGATAGACTGAGACAGAATCTTAGTGAAACTTGGAGGCTTGCAAATGCAGTCTCTTTTTTTTGGGGGGAACATTTCAATTCAACTCCATTCAACAGATAGGTACAGAGTGCCTTTAAGTCTTTCAGACACTGTGCCACACTCGGATTTCGGTGATCAATAAAATAGACAAAACCCTCAAACTCACAGGGCATTTCACATTTGCTTACACTATGAGTTTATATTACACTATGAGTTTATACTACAATAATTCTTTTTTTTTTAATGTTTATTTATTTTTGAAAGAGAGAGGGTCAGAGTGTGTGTTGGGGTGGGGTGCAGAGAGAGAGGGAGACACAGAATATGAAGCAGGCTCCAGGCTCCAGGCTTTCAGCATAGAGTCTGACATGGGGTTTGAACCCACGAGCCATGAGATCATGACCTGAGCTGAAGTTGGACGCTTAGCCAATCGAGCCACCCAGGTGCCCCTATACTACAATATTTCTTAATTTTTTTTAATGTTTATTCACTTTTGAGAGACAGAGACAGAACGTAAACAGGGGTGGGGCAGAGAGAGAGGGAGACCCAGAATCCAATGCAGGCTCCAGGCTCTGAGCTGTCAGGACAGAGCCAGATGCAGGGCTCAAACTCACAAACTGTGAGATCATGACCTGAGCCGAAGTCAGATGCTTAATGGACTGAGCCCTCCAAGCGCCCATATACTACAATATTTCTAAAAATGTATGTGTATTTGGAATTCTGTATTACCAAATATTAAAATCCACAAGAGGAATTTATCCTTTAAAAGAAGCCTTATTAAAAGTATTTTAATTATTTTTTTAAGTAAGCTCTATGCAGGGCTTGAACTCACTACCCCAAGAACAAGAGTCACATGCTCTACTGACTGAGCCTGCCAGGAACCCCAAAAGTATTTTAATTTTTAAATGAATGATCTCACCCAAGTAGTATCATATATGTCCTATGCGTTCACATTTTCTAAAGAAATGCATATTTCTTAATATGTGAGGAAAGCCTTTTTGTTTTTGTATTTTTTTAAGATTTTGTTTTTAAGTAATCTCTACATCCAGCGTGGGGCTTAAGCTTACAACCCTGAGATCGAGAGTCACCTGCTCTACTGACTGAGCCAGTCAGGCGCCCCTGGGAGGAAAGCTTTCTACAGAGAAGTGTACATTCCATTTGGGGCTAATGATCACACATGTAGAATGTGGGAAGTTGCTGTTCATCATGTTTCTCTGCAAATCATAGGCCCCTTGACACAGAAAATGTTTTCACCAGCTATGCAATGATAAAAGACAACCATTAGTAGTCGCTGTAAGCCCACTCCTTTGGCCCAAGTTTTGCTTTCTGTGTGGGCTTTTGCTGCTTGTAAGCAAACACACTTGTCAGTGCCTAGTGCATTAGTGCTCTAACTGAATCACAGGCTATGTGACTATGTTTCAGTGTGAATGGTAGAACAGTTAACCACGACGACTCCTTTGTTCAGTACATATCTGGGGTTAAGGTCATCAACTGCCTTTCTAATGCTCTCCATTATACATTTTTGAACAAGATTAAGGAAGGAAAGACCTTCTTACATTTTTTGTAATGGAAAGGATATTGGACTTAGGGTTGGAAGAGCTGGGATCAGATTTCAGCTTTACCTTACTAGTTCTGTTACACAGAAATGTGAAGAGATGGCAAGGCACAGTTTTCTGAGAGAAAATTAACTGGAAAGACGTTGTCTGGGAGGACTGGGAGCCCACCATTGACTGGGGTGACTGGACCCTGAGAAACTGACTTTCACTGCTGAAACGGTACCCGGGACTGTGGTAGACCTGGAACGTCAGTTTATTAAGTCATGCCATGTGGGAAGTCATTTTCTAATCACAAGGAAGCCTTGGGGAGTAGAGTCACCACAGGAATGTGGATGATTTTAGGGTAGTCCCTCAGCTAAAATAGCTTCCGGGACTTCCCCAGTATACAGGGAACCTTACCAAAGGGACAGTGTTCTTGGTGTTGGTGGGTCACTATACCATCTCCCATGGATAGTAGAGGATTCTCATGGCCTCTTGGCTTCCAGTTCCTTGTGCTTCCATGGCTGCCCAACTTCCTTTCCGAGGGACATGCTCTGTTATGGCTAATTAATTCAAACAGGTTACAGTTTGCAGCTCTTCCTCCAGTGGCCTTGTGTACATCTGTGTTGTGATTGTTTCAATATTCATCTTAGGATTTCTCTTCTGTATAACCTAATTATTTTATCTTTAGTTTCTATCAAAAGCAGCTCATATTTTCAATTAATCCATTTTGCCTATGGATAATGCTAACAGTGGCTAACATTATGAGCGTCCATTTGTAATATATATGTGTGTATGTATATGTAAATAAAGCACATATATAAATATTCAAGTTTGCATACGTTATCTCACTTAACCCGAACAATAACCCTATGGGGCATCGACAATTCTCACTTTATAGATCGAGAACCTGAGAGTTACATAGGTTAAGGGACAGCCCAAGTGATAAAGTTGGAATATAACCTCAGGAGGTTCCATTCCAAGAACTTAACAACCTGGCAACCTTCTACCATTTAGTGTCTGAGTTCTAAAATCTGGCTTTACAAATACCTCTGTGTGTGTCACCTGGGGGAGGCCTGAGCGTTGTTGAATTCTGATTGGTTGAATTTTTATTGTTGGAATGTCAAATGCTAATGGAGTCATAAGAATGCAGATTTCATAATTGCTTTTTCAATGAATTGATGTTGGGTTTTATAGTTTTTAATATATACATATGTGTATCTCTATCTATCTATCTATCTATCTATCTATCTATCTATCTATCTATGTTTTAAGTTTTAGTTTAAGTAGGCTCCATACTCAATGTGGGTCTTGAACTTACAATCCTGAGATCAAGGGTCACATGCTCTACTAACTGAGCCAGCCAGGCAACCCGGATTTTATAGTCTATACTGTACTTAAAACAAAAGCTCTTTTGTACAAAAAAAAAAAAAAAAAAAGGTTATGAAGGAAACATCTGAAAACATCCAGGTCAATAGATCCTGGTGATGAAATGTCCCAAACGCATGGCTCCTTCAAAAAAGGGACATATTCCTACAGCAGTTTCTACAAACCAAACCTGTATGAATGCAGAGAGAACGTAAGAGTGAAAAGCAAAAGTTCTGAATCGTTATTCAGGTTTACTGAGCGCTTTGTACCAGATATTGTTTTAAGCTCTATATGTATATTAAGTCATGTAACAATCAAGAAACCTACGAAGTAGGCACTATTTTCATCCCCATCTTACAAATAAGAAAACTGAGGCCCAGAGAGATGAAGCAACTTGGTCCCAAGCTAGTTAGTGGTGGAGCCAGGATTTGAAGTCAGGCAGCCCGGGATGCGTTGTTCACCACCACCGAGCTCTCCCCAGTGATTGTTGTGGGCTCTTGTCCTTGACACTCTGTCATCTATTTGTGGAGCCTTTTCTGTTTGTGCGCTTGGATTCTTTGGGGTTTCCTCAAGCCTAGTCTTCCCTAGGAGATCTGGTGATTTGCCCTGACACCCAGAATAGATATGGTAAGTCTTAGTAGCTGTGATTCATGATCCATATCTTAGATTGAGTAGGAAGTTTTGTGTTTGCTGAAATCCTCCTCATCTTTAAATCTCATGGTTGTTGATAGAGGGATATAATATGATAAGCCAAAGGTATCAAAGGGAATTGAAATTGTTTAATGTAAATATAGTCCAAGGAGGACTTCTCTACTTGATAAAAAAGTGCATATAATGGGTCTCATTTGAATGCAAAGAGAGAAGAAGGCTTAATGATGATGATGGTAGTAAGCACTTGTAGAGCACTCACTTCAGGCTACCCAGAGTTCTCACTGGAGTGCAGATACTAACTTAGCCTCAGCCAGAGCGGTCAGCCTAGCTTTCAATGTGTCAAAACACGGAGTTTGAGCCCTTCAAGAATTTTCAGAAAGTGATTATCAGGAGAGGTTCCCAGGAAGGGTTAAAGGGCCCACGGACTCTCTTCCCACCTGGCTGTGTGACATTGGGCAATTGAACCTCTCGTGCTATTTCTTCATACGTATTATGCGTAAACAATGGTTCCTATCACAGAGGATTGTTATGAGAATGAACTAATACATAAATATAAATACGTGCATATAGTACATGACAGTACAGTTGGATAAATTTGAGTTGCTATTGCTGTTGTCACCATTAATATGGCCATGTCCACCTCTGATGATTTTCAAGCACAAGAAAGGATCATTTTCTTTCCACTAGTAACTGTGGTATGCCGGATGCCTCTCCTCTGTTCCGCAGGGCAATTCTCAGCCCCTCCGTTGTTACCCTCATGGGCGGTGGAGGAACTTTCCCAGCTCTCAGCTGGGAAGAAAGAGCGGGTGGGGAGAATGAGGAGGGAGGGAGCGAAGCGGAGACCCAGAGACAGAGGTGACAGAGGAGCAGCAAGAAGAGAAATAATTTGCAGCGAAACAGAACTGGAGCCTGACGCGGGCCCTCTCATCGCTCTCCACTTCTTGGACCTGGAACGGATTATTTTACTTTCTAACCTGGACCCGCGACGCCGGGCTGGGCGCAGAGGCCACATCGCCCCCTCTCTGACCCTGCTTCCCCTCCCCACCCCCCAACTCCGGGCCCCGCCCCGCGATTGGCTGGCTCCACCCGGGCCGTCGCCGATTGGCGCTCGCCAGCTGGGTCTACGGGGTTTAAAGAGGGGGGCGGGGGCGCACTGCCCAGCCGCGCAGCTGTCCCCGCCGCCGTGCGCCCGTCGCGCCGTCGGAGCTGGGCTCGCGGCCTCTCTTTGCCTGCCGCCGCTTCCAGCGTCGCACGTCTGCCCGTCGCCCGTCAGCGGCTCTCGAGGGCGCGCGCGAGAGGACCGCGGCAGGTGCCGTCCAGTCCCAGGCGCAGGCACAGCTGGTGAGGGGCGAGGCCCGCAGACGCCAAGGTGGCCACCATGGTGGCCACGTGCCTGCAGGTAGTGGGCTTCGTCACGAGCTTCGTGGGTTGGATCGGCATCATCGTCACCACGTCCACCAACGACTGGGTGGTGACCTGCGGCTACACCATCCCCACCTGCCGCAAGCTGGACGAACTGGGCTCCAAGGGGCTGTGGGCAGACTGCGTCATGGCCACGGGGCTGTACCACTGCAAGCCCCTGGTGGACATCCTCATCCTGCCGGGTAAGGACCCCACCTCTCGAGCGGCTGCTCCTAGCCCTTATCGTCGGGGCAGACCCGGGATGGGCGCATTAGATGGCGTTCACAGAAACGTTTCAAGGCCTTGAAGACCTTAGCGCACATTTTGATACTTTCAGTCCCACCTTGTAGAGAGATTAGGCAGTCCTGAATTTAGCCTCTCTCAGCCTCAGTTTTCTTATCCGGAATTTGGGATGATAGTGGTAGCCACTGGCCGAGTCACCCTGAGAAGTTAATAAACTGAGACGCAGACACCTACTTGGAACTCTGTCCATGTTAACGACTGACGGTCACCCACCTGCCTCAGGCTCCCACCGTCAGTGGTTCAGAAGTACTGTACTTCCCTCCACCCGACCCCCCCCCCCCCCCGGGCCTCTTCCCTCGGGCGTTAGACTCCACCCGCAGAGGCGAGGAGGAGAGAAACCCTAGCATTCCATTGATCCCAACAGGAGTAGGCCCAGTTACCCGGTCTTTCGTCTTTGTGAGACTGGCCACAAGTCCCGGACCTCCTAGCTCTGCCAGGTCGGTTCCGTAGGTCCGGGGGGCCTGTGTTACTCCCCCCACCCCTTGCCCCCGCAGTGGGGGCGTCGGTCCGCGGGCCTGCGGGGATTCCCCTCCCTGCCTCTGCACGTCTCATGTCCACTAGGGAAGAGCTGTCGTCCCCAGGGGGGCCCACTCACCTGGCGAGAAGGCGCGCCACCATCAGTCGCTCGCTCCCCTCCAGCTGCGGGAGACAAGGAAAGAATTATCTAGCCTCCCAACTCCTTCGCCAGCCGGGGTCGGGTTCGGAGCGGGTGGTGGGCATTGAGAAATTCTGGGCAACAGTTTCAATTCAGATGTAAACCTCGAGCCAGTGGGTGGTTGGGTGATTGGCGAGGTCGTGGGCTCCCTTAAGGATTGCCTTCTGTCCCCGCTAGTCTTTGAGGATGGTGCCCATTTAAAGGCCTATCCTTAACCAGCGGGGCAACTTGGTCTCAAGACCAGTTTGGGAGCCTTTGGCTTTGTGCCATCTCCTGGGTGAGCCTTTAGCTCCCTAGAGACTCTGCTCCCCCTTTAAACCTACCCCAAAGTGCCTCCTATTTCCCAGTCCTTGTGGTTGGAATCAATCCCCCCTTCCTCCTTGCTGCCCTGGTATTTGACTCTTGTTTCCATCAGGGCACATTTTGACATTTTTGTTCATTGTGAATCAAGTTTTCCCACACATTTTAAATTCCTCAAAGGTAAAGATGGCTTCCTACTCTCTTTCCATCCTCTCCTGCATCAGGAAATCCGGGGAACAGGGCTGGTGCACACAATGTACTTTCTTCTTTTCCATTTTGAACTTTCAGAATGACAGAGATGGGGGGAACCCAGATCTTCACTTACCTTCACTTAATGGTGGCCTTGGTAGACCTGGGTCAGACTCTGGGATCCAGTGCTCATAACCTGAGTAATTTAGGACAATTCACTAATGTCTGTGAATCCCAAATGTCTTCCTTTAAAAAGTAAAAGCAAACCAACCACCTATCTTACAGAGTTGTTTTGGGGATTAGATATGAGAAATGTAAACCTCCTTTGATGTAGTGTAGGCTTCATAAATTGTAGCTATAATTTTTTTTCAAAAAGCTGGGCATGGTATTTGTAGGAATCTGATTGAAGCATAAAATCACTCTTTCCTTCCTTCCCCTGAAATTAAGTGTACTGAGCACTCAGAGCCAAGTGGTTTATTTTCGGAGAACAGACCATGTTCCATCCTACAGATGGAGTACATTTTAGGGAGGGCCTAATCCTTCCTGCTGTCCCCCTCCCTCACACCTGGGTGGGGACAGGAACAGATCTCAGTGTCCATCTTTTGTTTTTTTAGACATGGTCTTGGCATCTAGCACATGGATAGCCTGCACTATGAATTTCAGAACCTCAGTTGCTAGTTGACCGTCTCCGTTGCGTTCACCCTGCTCTCCTATAAGCTTCAGGGGCATAGGACTTCCGTCAGAGATCCTGTTTCAGAATCCTGTGGCTCCTCTTTGGGGGGGTCTTCAAGTCAATAAAGTCAATAGTTGAGTGTTTACCCTTAATTTTGAAGAAGCTGAG
The DNA here is from genome assembly GCF_007474595.2 of Lynx canadensis. Taxonomy (NCBI): domain Eukaryota; kingdom Metazoa; phylum Chordata; class Mammalia; order Carnivora; family Felidae; genus Lynx; species Lynx canadensis. The sequence goes on from NC_044311.2 coordinate 63,429,809, forward strand.
GCGGGTAATGACTGGAAGAGTACCCTTGTGGAGTCTGAATTCTGGTAAAATAGCTAGGTCTTGCTAAGAGACAGTGTTGCAGTTGCGTCTTGGTATGAGAGTCGTGTGGAGTGTGTGGAGGCAGAAATCAGGGCTCATTTTTGGCTTTGCCTTTAGCTCTACCCACCCTCCCACCCGCAGCCACTAGCTTAATTTCCTCTGAGTGAAAAAGGAAGAGTAATAAGTACAACCCCCTCCTTTATTTTTGGAGAAGGGAGAGTGTTTTAATGAGAAACAATACATTGAAGTCTGCCATATTCTGCTAGTATCTTGTCAGATTTATTTTACATAAATTTGCACATATTGTAATCTGTTTCTTAATGAAATTGTTACCTGGCTTTTTGTTTGACAGCATAACGTTCAGTTGGGTTTGCTCCACTCTTATCATTCAACTTCTTTTTTTTTTAATTTTTAATGTTTATTTTTATTTGGAGAGAGAGAGGGAGGGAGAGAGAGAGAGAGAACATGAGTGGGGGAGGGGTAGAGAGAGAGGGAGACACGGAATCTGAAGCAGGCTCCAGGCACTGAGCTGTCAGCATAGAGCCTGATGGGGGGCTCGAACTCTTGAACTGCAAGATCATGACCTGAGCTGAAGTCGGACGCTTAACCGACTGAGCTATCCAGGTTCCTCTATCATTCAACTTCTTATTCCTTAATTCATAATTGTATGTTTATGTCATCTGCTGGGGGCACTGTGTTAACTCCATGAAGACCAAAGCAGGAGTCTGCCCTCTAGGAATCTTTGGGGCCAGAGAGATGCCTTTAGAGCAGATACCAGACGTTGTGGAAGCATGCCCAGGGGACTGTGGGTGAGGCAGGAGATGGAGTCTGACCATCAGTCAATAGGGTCAGGATTCGTGAGCACAGCAGTCTCTGGGGAGATGTCAAGAGAGAAAGCCTGAGTCTTAGTTTAGTTAGGGCCACATGCTATATACAATGTGAATTAAAAGCACATGGTTAGGACAAAATCGCCGAATATACCTAGTATAAAATGACTGCACTGACACAGAGTAATAACACTGGTAATAAGAGCTAATCTTTTTGGAATACTTAGTATGCACTAGGCACTGTTCTAAGCACTGTATGAATTAACTAATTTAATCTTAGTTGAATTCTTTTAGAGAGATACAGGTGCTATTATTATATTTTTACTTTATAGATGCAGAGAGGGTCAAGACATAACAGTTCAGTAACTTGCCCAAGGTCACACAGGTAGAGTGTATCAGCAGCAGGCTGGAGTCCACATAGACCCTCACAGAAGGCCCCTTGGAAGATTTGAGTTTTAATCTGAATTTTTCATAAGGTGATGCAACAGTGTAGATGGACTCTTGGCCTCTTCATCCTGAAGGCTTAGACCAGTGGTCTAGCCTAGAGCTCTCCATCCAGTATCTCCAGCCTCCAACCTCCCTTTCGTGTCATGGAGTCACTTTAAAAACTGAACACGTGAAGTGATCTTAGATAACATTTACCACATTCTAAGTCCTGGAATGGGACGAGAGGAAGGCAGATGGTGCTGAATTCCCTTGAGCCAGGGTTCAGGGGTCAGGGAGACCCACGGTCTAACCCCTCTGTGTGCTCTTTTGTGTCCAGGCTATGTGCAGGCTTGCCGAGCCCTGATGATCGCAGCTTCAGTCCTGGGTCTGCCGGCCATTCTCCTGCTGCTGACGGTTCTCCCCTGCATCCGAATGGGCCATGAGCCTGGTGTGGCCAAGTACAGGCGAGCCCAGCTGGCTGGCGTTATGCTCATTCTGCTAGGTAAGACAGCTTTCTATATAGCACCCCAACTCCAAGTGAGTCTGATGAATCTCAGATCCTGCTGCTGCTTCATTGAGTTCAAGAGCATGTAAAAGGAAGCTAAGTGAATCCACCCAGGAAAAGATCCCCACAATGTGTATCCCTTTATGTTTCCTGCGTCGTTTATGCAGACGGATGAGTAATGTCTGTGGGGGTCACTAGGCATGAAAATAAATTTAAAACCAAAAGGTAAAAAGGATTTTGAGGGTATACTTAAGAGAGACACCAAGCGACAGAAGAGTAACACAGTGGAATCTCTTCTTTGGGAATACCTTTGCCCGGATCCCATAGCAGGTCAACTGAGTCAGAATTACTTGGCATCAGACCAAGCAAAGATATTTTTGGAAAGCTTCCAGGTGATTGTTACTTGTAGCCACGATCGAAAACTTCAGTTAACCTATAAGGAAAGAGTAGAGAAAGGAGGGCAAGGGAAAAGCAAGATGTTGAGGGTGGTAGATCACTAGTGATGATTCAGTCTTTTATACAGTAAAGATTCACTGGGCATCTGCGGAGTGCCAGGCATCACGGTTGGCATTGGGGACCCTGGGGAAGAAGGTAGTCTCTGCTTGGAGTGCACTTGGATATTTTCATGGAGTGTGGCATGTGCTCATCTAAAGAAGGTACACAGATTGAGCACACACATAGGAGGGAACCTAAGCAAGACTGGAGGAGTTTCCCAGAGCAGAGGATCCCAGTGATGAGAGTTGAAGAGAAGGTGGTGAGATCCTAGATTGCGGGGGGGTGGGGGGGTGGGGGGGGTGGAGGGTGGGGGGGGACAGCCCAGGAAATGGCACATGCCCATTCCGTTTTCCTTGTTGTGCTTGCCCACAGAGGGCTTGATTTAACAACTTAGGGAGAATCCTTCTAGCTCTGCTCTCTTGAGTGACTTCGTTTCTCTCTACTTTTTTCTTGAGTGCTAATTCCATCAGCACATTCTAAATCCTAATAGAAGACATGAATTTTAAGAACAGCAGCTCTTGTTGCAGAGTGCACTGATACATCGGTGAGCAGCAACTGGTCTGCATATGGGTTATACACGAAGTCAGGTATTCCTGAGACAAGGAATTCCCATCCCCAAACTGGTATCAGACCATGTGCTTAAAGGTAAGGGTCAGGGTTCTATGCAGGTCAATGCCACTTAGTAATGGTCACACACAGTGATATTGGTGAGCTAAGGGGACATGAGAGGTAGGGATGCCATTTCCCAAGATTGCAAAGGGGTGGAGGTTTTCAGGGGCTTGTGAAGCCACAGAGAATTCAGAGGAGGGGCTTGTACACACAAGTGTGTGTGTGTGTGTGTGTGTGTGTGTGTGTGTGTGTAGGGGGGAGGGGTGGGTAACAGGAGCAAAAAGGCCAGAGGGCCACTGTCATTTCCAGAGAAGAATCTGGGCATGGACATTTTGGGTCCAGCCACAAAGAATTTGTATTGGAGTGCCCCATGGAACACACAATCAGTATCATGTGACTCCTCTAACTCACAAGGTCCTCTTTACAGTGCTTTTTGGAAGTCAGATCTTTACATTTGAATTCTCTTTCCAACAGTTAGACCAAAACTCTACAGGTAAATTGGTTTGTGGAATCCAGGTGGAAACCCTTGTCATCTTAGGCAGGCAGCATGATTGCTTTCCGCATAGTCTTACAGAAGTCCCACGGGGCTCTATCTCTGAGGGTGCCAGAGCCAAAAGGTGGGCCTGTTGTATTAGGTGTTCATTTTTAGAAATTTTGGCCTTCTATCTGAGAGTCACCGAATATCCACTAAGATATTTTTGGCTGTGAAATTCCCCAGGGCTTTCAGATAATGCAGGAATGTGGAGTTTTCAAGAAGGAGGTACTGAAAACAAACAAACAGATAAACAAACAAACAAAACCCAGCCTTGTTGGAAAAAAAAGGTATAAAAGCAAGTACATACAGACAAATTGGTATTTAAATAAACTCTAAAACCAACTGAATCGTCCAGCTGAATAGCAAGGGTTATTAAAAAACCAAAGGCAACCAGTTGTTTGAAACTTCCTAGCTGAATTAAAGCTTTTCTTTACGTTTTTCAAGTGGGTTGGTTGGTGTATGTGGACAGAATCACAGAGAGGAGCGTGAGGTGGGGTGGGGAGTGGTGTGGGTCCCTCAGTCCCTGACTCCTGTCTGAGTGAAAAGATGGAGGGGCATTGAGTGATCTGGCCCTCTCAGAGCGGCTGTACCTTTCCAGCCACTCGCTATTAGTTTGGGGTGAGGACACCTCCCTGTGCCCTCTTGTAGCGTTTAATTTCCAGTGTTACCTGCCGCCTCTTTCACGGCTCCTGTCGGATTTATTTCTCAGTGCGTGGCCATTTGCCTTCAGGTTGGATGTTGTTTTGACAGGAACAAGCTAGCTCTGGAAATGTAATGCTCATTGTCTCAGCTGTGGCACCGGCTGGTCTCCTCTGGGTCTTCTTTGGAGCCCGGTGCCTCGGTTCCCCTGTTGGCAGTGGGTGGGAGGAGCTAGAGTGAGTGAAGGCTCCCTTTGTGTTGCTCTGGATTGGCTTCTGACGCTCTGCTCTCCCCGGAGAAGCCAGTGCTGGGCTCCTGCTGGATCCTAGAGGTCACCAGTGGTGCTCCCGCTGAGGTGTGGTCACTGACCAAAGGGACTAGGCAGCACCGGGGTTTTGGGGCCTGGGAACTGGAAACAATACCAAAGCTAATCTTGGTATGGAAACTGTAAGGACTATTAATTAAAATCAGTTCTTCCTGACTCTGAAAATTTTTATTTTTCCAAAAGCTTAAAAAAATTATATGTCTGTTGTACAATAGCTTTATCTTCTCAACTGTCTTAAGTTTGTGAGGATTCAGCCCTGCTTTGGGGGAAGGCATGGGAGCCAGATGTAGCAGGCTCCTTAGATCTAGGATGGATCCAGGCGAGCATAGTCTGTAGTTTTCTTTTCTTTTTAATGTTTATTTATTTTTGAGAGAGAGAGAGAGAGAGAGAGAGAGAGAGAATGAGTGAGGAAGGAGCAGAGAGAGACAGAGACAGAATCTGAAGCAGGCTCCAGGCTCCGAGCTGTCAGCACAGAGCCTGATGCGGGGCTAGAACTCATGAACCGTGAGGTCATGACCTGAGCCGAAGTTGGTAGCTTAACCGACTGAGCCACCCAGGCAACCCTAGTCTGCAGCTTTTCAAGAGCCCCTGCCACGGCAGGAAGTGCCTATGCCCTGAGCTGCTTTATCTCATCACTGGGAGCCAGACCAATGGTACTGAATCTCCAATCTACCACTTTCCAGCTGTGTGAACTGGGGCAGTTACTTAATGTCTCTGAGCCTTTCTATGAAATGAGACCATAATGCTTTCATCTGAGATTGGTAAGAATAGTGAAAGGAGGTATGCAAGTTATTTAGCCTGGCGTCTGACACATAATAAGTGCTCAACAAATGTTTGTTATTATAATTGCTGTTGTTGGTTAGAGGAAATAGAGACCTAAGCCAGAGGGAAGTGGGTATTCTTTTGTTGATGTCTGATTTCTGTGGGGTAATCTCCACACATGGCACTGGTCAAGAGAGACAGTGAGCTGTTCCTGGAAACACCAGGTTGGTTGCATCCTGGTCTAATGGAAACATTTCCATTGTTTACTTTGTAGAAACTGGAGTGTAGGGATCAATAAATAGTTGGAGTTTTTTTGCTTATTCCATTATAGGAAGCCATGTTAAGCTACCCAACTGAAAATGCTCAAGCTTAGTTCTGATTTGGTCTCATTCTCACCTCATTGTAACTTAGAAAGTCCTTGATTTGAGCGTTTCTTGGGGAGATGAGGTAGGGAATGGACAGAAAGAAAGTGTATATTCCTCCCTAAGTGGGACCCTCTCAACTTCTCTCCTTTTTAAAAATATGGCCCCAAGAATCCTATTTGTATTGGAAAAAAGTTGTTTTAACTTGAAACTTACAGGTTAATAATGGAATTGCTGTAAAATAAAAGGCATGTGCAGCTGTGGGACAGGTTGAGTTTGTCCGGCACACAGAATCAGATGTCCTAGGAAAGGTCTCCCTTGGATGTGTAGTAAACAGTGATGCTCTTAATCCCGGGGTCTTAAGCAAGTAGATGGAAAAAGTCTTCCTCTAAAGTCATTAGCTTTCTACAAACAAGTCCGTAATGTCAGTCAAATTTTATGTGGGTAGTGGGAAGGCTGCGGTATCTTTAGTACGGTTGTGGCTTAAAATGAACTTACTGGTAAAATTGGAGGAGTTAACTGGTTTATGAGGTCTCTCCTATCTCTAAATTCTGTGATTAAAAAAATATTAAATAACCATGAGACTGGCTTTTAAAAAAGGTTATGGGAAAAAAAAGATAATGATGTGTGAAATAGAAAAATAAAGGAAAAAATGTTGAAAGCAGGCCAGGAAAAATAATATAGTCAAACATTCCTTTGACTTGATTGTTTTAAATATTAAATCTTCATAAAAGCCATAGTATAAGAGGAGTATGTCTTTGGCAACTATGTTTTCTTATGTCAAAATTTAGAGAATGACAAATGATAAAAATAAAAAGTAAAATTTTTCTAGATTCAAATTATAAGGAAACAACAAATAAATATGACTCCAGCCAATAGCTCGTTAGAAATCTCATTACTTGTTGCCTTAAGTTAACTGGCACAAAGCTAAAGTTTGTTGCTATTTAGATCATATGTTATAATAGCATCAATTGTAGAAGGCAGCATTCTTTGCATTGTAAAACGTTTAAAAGGAGAAAGTTTAAGAAATAGTCTTTATTGTGGAAAATTTCATACATACACAGAAGTAGAAAAAATAGTATAATGAACCCCCATGAGCCCAAACTCATTCTCAGTCACAGCCAATCTGCTTCATCCGTGTACTTCTTTTCTTCTAGTCCCCAGATTTTTTTTTTGAAGCAAATCTCAGATATAATGTCAAGGAAGAATTTTTCCAGTATTACTTGTATCATTCAGAGTAATTTATGTGATTTTAATGGAAATATTGCTTGGTGCTAGAAATAATGCTCTTAAAAGTACTGTCAGTTCTTAGTTCTGAAAGTGACAAAGCCTGAAAACAGAGATGTTCATTGGAGGAAGGAAGAAATGAATCTGGTGCCCTTCTGCCTTTTTGGGCCCCCTTGTCAGTCTTTCCCTCTGTCTCTAAATTGTTACCTTCAAAGTCAAACACACATGTACTAATATTATTTAATTTCACATTTATTTAACTCCGTATATTACTGTGTGTCATTTAATCCCTAAAGAAATTAAAAGCTGTGTTTCCATTTCATTGCTCTAAAATTGCTTTTCCAACTATTTTCTGTGTTTGGCTCTATCAAGATCATTGTTAACTTTTAATAAGGCTGTATTCTGTCAACTAAAGAACACATTGTATTACATTATTTGAAACTTACCAAAAGAGGCAAACAATTTATTCTATAAAGAGCAGGAGTTCTACTGGTGAGAGGACCAAGTCTGGATGAATCTATATCTACACAGTGAAGCTTTCTTCTCCCCTGCTCTCCTTCTCCTCCACTTCCCCCTCCTCCTCCTTTTTTTTTTTAATTTTTATTTTAGCTAAGTACGTCCCCAATTTTTACTTTCTGCTCCCTCCCAAATGACTTATTCCTGCCCCCCTTGTACAGTTAACTATTGCATCTTTTGAAGGTAGAAGAGGAGAAACATTGAAAAATCTGAGTGTTAAAATTCTTCTATTAGAGACTTACTTTAAAAATATATTCTGATGACATGAAAAGAAAAGCAATGAAAATTCTCTTTATCTTTCTTCACTTTTCTTTACCTTATGGGAAACTGTGACTTTTTTAGAAAAGCGTTTTCTTTTCTCCAAATAATTGGGAGAGCCATTATAAACTCTGTGTGTGTGTGTGTGTGTGTGTGTGTGTGCACACGTGCACACAAACAGAAATAAATCCAGCAGGACTTCTGTGTCATTAAGACAGCCCCCAATTATTGCCAGTTTTATTAATATTTTACATCTTTTGGTTAAGTAATGATTTGACTTGCATTTTAACTTTACTGCTGAAAACATTCCCCTTTCCCTTCAAACGATGCTGAAATTGAGTAAATTCTCCTTTTTTAGTTTCTAAACATTCTTCATTCTGAGTTCAGTTGAAGGTCACTGTTTGTATTGAACCTCTCATTTCCCTTCGTGTTGTGTGGCGGCCTGTCATCTTTCAGTGGTTTTGATGTGGTTCGTCTCTGAGAGCCACAGGAATCCGACCCAGAGTTCATTTATCTGCTAGGAAATAAAGACCCCGCTAGCACTGGTCTGCCTTGTTTTGCATGGATTATAAAAGGAGGAAATTTTTAATGAGGTAAATTATGAGTTTGTAACTTTAAGTGTGTTAAAGTCACATTAAGGTTTTATGATTTTGGAAGTCAGTTTTGATGTGTTTGAAGTGGAAAGTAGACTTGAAATGAGATCACCTCTCATCCACTCACCCACCCATTCAGTCCTTATAGGCTCATTATTTAAATGTTTAGACATGTTCCTGATTTTTCCTTTTTCTAGTGAATTACACTGGAATAAAATCTAACAAAATCCCTAAAGCAATCAAAATCAAGAGTGATGGTTATTTTTGGAATATTGAGCCTGATTTCTTTCCCCGTGGGGAAATGTGGGGAATACTTGTGTGTGTGTGTGTGTGTGTGTGTGTTTTATGTATAAATATGAAGTAATTGAAAAATATTATACCTAATTTGAACCATAAGCTGTTTTCAAAACAGTAGTTTGGCAATCAAATATTTTTTTTTCCTATGGAATTCATCTTTTCACTCTCCACCTTCTCCCTCTAATCAAGCTTGGGTGTTTGGAAGCACTTGCTAGGGTGCTGTTTTGCTCAAGCAGAGAGTGCCCCCTTTGGGGGTCTAGGGGTGTGTAGCTAGGTTATGTGTTGACACGAAGAACCAAGGGCAGTTGTCTCTGGCTGAAATGCTCTAGAAGAGTTTCTGTTTCTTGTCCTGACAGAGAAGAAGACTTCTCTCTTTCTCTGTGCCTTGCTGAGGACAGTAGCCAAGCTGTTCTCCGTGAGTACCACACTTGGAATGTGCGGCTGGAGGAGGAGAGAAAAAGACTCCCCCACCCCCACCCCCACCAGGTGTTTGAGGTCCTGAGCTGGAAAGGGAAGCTACAATTAATACCGGTCTTCTTCTTTTTTAATCTAATTTAATTTAATTTAATTTAATTTAATTTAATAAGTTTATCTATTTATTTTGAAAGAGAGCATGAATGGGGGAGGAGAGGAGAGCGTGGGAGACAGAGAATCCCAAGCAGGTCAATGCTGTCAACACAGAGCCCAATGCGAAGCTCCATCTCACAAGCTGTGAGATCATGACCTGAGCCAAAATCAAGAGTTGGATGCTCAACCAACTGAGCCACCCAGGAGTCCCAGCACTGGTCATTTTGGGAACATTTTATTCACAGAAGGAAAATACATAATCTCATGGTGTCTCATACAAACATTACAGAAGCTGGCATGATTGATTTTACTCTTTCAAGAAAAAAAATGAAGACATTAATATATAGACAGATAATAGCTTCTTAGATGATCTATAACAACTCCTTAAATATGTGAATAGTACACAATTAATGGAGTGAATTTAGGCTGTTAGAAAGTCAATTTGAGCAATCAAAGCCCCCAAATTAACTTTCTTCCTTCTGACTTCCACTTGGGATCTATGTATTTTTATGATAGGAATCACATCTATTTATGTGTATCTATACCCAGCTTGGGGGAGTGAGGTTATGTTACAAGTTACACAAATGCAGTGAGCTAGTTTAAGAGATCTTTCAAAATGGGTAAGGCTTCAATCTTTAGTTCAGTTTAGAACTAATGTACGAGGCTGTTAGAATTGAGTGCTTATGTGTACAGAGAAATTATATTTCTTCTATTTGGGCCTAGAGGTAAGTCAGACAGTCACTCAGTGTGAGTAGAAATCAAAAATGCTTGCTGAGTTGAAAGTAACAAGGATACTGCAGGCAGCAAACATTGCGGTGCCCTGCCTTGAATTTATTGAAAACTTGATGGCTTATGATTGGAAACCTCATTGTTACTGTTTTCTTGATCTGCCGACTTTAATGTATCCTCCCAATTTAAAGCTTCAACTAAAATTTCTGTCCTGCTTGTAGTTGTGAGAAATCAGATGATACCATAGGAGGTTATGGAGTTACTTTGTCTAGAGTTGTGCTGTTCAACACATGAGCCACCAGCCACATATGACTATTTAACTTTTAATTAATTAAAATTCAAAACTCTGTTTTTTGATCTCACTGGCCTCATGAAAAACGTTTAAAAGCCCATGTAGCTAGTGAGTGCCATATTTGGCGGTGCTGGTGTAGAGGTTTAAATTTATTTTTTTTTTAAACTTTCTTATGGGCTCCTGCCTGCCCTTGTTTAGCTGCTTTGCTTAGGAAGAGAGGAACTACATGATATAGAAGCTATTTCTTAGTTTATTCTTTCAAATCTACACCAAGTCTGAAAGGCTGGTTGGTGGAAGACCATAAAATTCTACCATTGCGACCCATCACAAATTCCAACACCATAAAATCCTCGGATGGGTAAATTCTTTTACCTTGAGTGCTGTTTATGGTATGTTGAGATTTTGTGATTGCGAACAGCATCACACAAACTCAAACTCTTAGCTGATATTCCACTGGTGTCTAACAACATTCATCACAGCAAGAGAATTCACATGGCTTCTTCAGGTCTTTGTAATGTGAATTGACCAAATTGAAAAAATAGAGTGGATAAATGGAATGGGCACCGCTGTGTTTCTCATTTCGGAATACCTCAGGCGATGCAGTCATTCAGCTAGTAGACGCCGAGCACATACTATGGGCCTCATAGTGGGTTAAATACTGACTTTACAAACATAAATAGGACATGGCCATTGCCGTCAAGGAACCCAGAACTTGGAATGGGAAATAGACATGTAAAGAGATAATTATAATACAATTAGGTAAGCATAATAAAAGAATCATAAGTATAGATATACGAAGTAAAGGTACATAAGTAAATACAAGTACATATTTTTCGGCCTCAATGATTTATTTCTGGGCTTTTACACTGGAGTTCTTTCATCTCTGCCACCAGTTGAAAAAATAAGCATCTAGCAGTTTGACACAGCTTTCGATCGGTTGATTCTATAGATGCAAACTTCTAGGTTCAGGTTGCCACGGGAGCAGAGCTGTGCGTATCAAGCTTTCTGGAGTTAGTTGGAGGCCAGAGGAGTGTGCATGTGGAGTGAAGGGAAGCCTGTCTGCTGCTCGGGGTGTGTGATGGGTGTGCCCAGTCATAGCCCTCTCATGTCTCCCCAGCTCTCTGTGCCATGGTTGCCACCATCTGGTTTCCTGTGTGCGCCCACCGCGAGACCACCATCGTGAGCTTTGGCTACTCCCTGTATGCAGGCTGGATCGGTGCTGTCCTGTGCCTCGTGGGTGGCTGTGTCATCGTCTGCTGTGCTGGAGATGCCCAGGCGTTTGGTGAAAACCGTTTCTACTACTCTTCGGGCTCCAGCTCCCCAACCCATGCCAAGAGTGCCCACGTATAAGAGGGCTGCTAGCCTGCCCATGGAGGTGCTGCAGATACTGGGGCCACGGCCCTCGGTTTGCTTGCCACAGGCGGGGGAAGCCCACTCCGCTGCCAGGCTCCAACGCCAAAGGTCCAGAAAAGCATCCTGTCTGGCATTTTTTAGTCTTAACACCCTGCTCCCCATTTATTGCCTTAAAAGAAATCTTTAGCTCAGAAAATGCCCACACACTTTTCTCATGGTTTTGCCCATTATTAGCTCTTTTCTTGGGCATTAACTTTATTGTTCACCAGGATATATACATATATGTATGTGTATATGTATATGTATATGTATTTTCCTCTCTCTCTTTAAATTTTAAATATCTTGCAAACATTGCTGAGTTGGGTGTGGGGAGAGAAATAAAAGACACTTTTCAAACCGTTACAGATGACAATGGGAGCTTCATAAAGATGCCTCTCTGTTCGCTCCCTCCTCTTCAGCTCCAAGGTCATTTAGTTATAAGCGATAGAAAAAAATAGAACTGGGGACATGGGGTGGGGAGGGAGGGGACTGTGGAACTTTCCTCTATGGGAAACTTTCCCTTTTGTAAGTCGAGGGCAAGGGGTGGGGATATTTTTTAGTTTGTGATTTTACATTTATCTGTACATACTTTTTCAAGATTGATCATTTTTATAACCGTGGTTTTCCTGAAATTCTCAATTCATCAGTATGAAGGAAATGAACCGAATAGACTTTAATTATATGACAAATAACAGTACAAGTGACTATAACTGTGACTGACATTCCACAAAATGTTTTTGGTTTCCAGGTTTGTACGATGTAGTTTTTAATCCTACACTTGCATGTGCTTCAAATTAACACATTTTTAAAGTTTTTCCCCCATTCTCTATTTTCATTTTGTTAGCCATCTTGAAGTGATATTGTTTAACATAAATTGTGCTGTTGAATTTGGCTTTACGGGTGTAAACACTGATAGTGTATCAGTATCTGAAACCCCAAACTCTCCAAACATTGATGGTGCATTTTGTTCTTTAAGTGAAATCTGTGCAATAAAATAACAGACTGTCTGCAAAAGTAGCCTCTAATATTCTCTTATTTTCAAAAAATTTTCAAAAATGTCATTAATCTCTACTAATAATTTATAGGAACCTGGTCAGTGACCCAAGAACAAGTTATTCTGCCTGGCCCCGAATAATTAAGATGTTCTGTATTATTTACTGTATCATGGTGGTCATGTGTGGTCATAAAAATGCAACCTAGGTGCTCTGTTAGATTTCTTTAGTGGAATGATGTTATAGCATCTTTAAGTCATATATAAATGGTCAACAATTAGAAACCAAGTTCCAAGCATTACACAGTTAAACTCTTTATCTACTTTGAACACTGAGTGAAGAAATTGGCTAGGTATAAAAGGAAGTATAAACCACACACAGTATAGGGTATTTTGGTAATAGTATCTAAAATGCATTTTTTGGGGCGCCTGGGTGGCGCAGTCGGTTAAGCGTCCGACTTCAGCCAGGTCACGATCTCGCGGTCCGTGAGTTCGAGCCCCGCGTCGGGCTCCGGGCTGATGGCTCAGAGCCTGGAGCCTGCTTCCGATTCTGTGTCTCCCTCTCTCTCTGCCCCTCCCCTGTTCATGCTCTGTCTCTCTCTGTCCCAAAAATAAATAAACGTTGAAAAAAAAAATAAAATGCATTTTTTTTTCAAAATTGTTTTGAAAATTTGGAAATTTTGGACAAAGACAGATGCATTGAGTTGATTTTTATTTGTTTTTTATTCCAGAAACTGTGTCAGGTTATGAATCTGTTATAAAACACACAGATTACAATCTATTTTGGCAGTATTTTTCCAAAAATACTAATTTCATTAGCTGATAATATAATAGACAGACATTTCCTCTTTGGAAATATCCATTTGGGCTAGTCATTTTGGTAGATATCTGTGTATGTTAGGAGATTATAACTATTTCTAAATTACTTGTGCAGAAGAGACAGTCTTCCTGTTGACCAAAATATTTGCTTAGTTATGATGCAGCTTTTGTAAGGACATAAGTCGTGTAATTGTGTTGGAGGACTCTCTTTAACTAATAAAACTTGTCAGGTGTAATGACTGTAAGCGCTAACAGAGCAAAAGGCATCCAGGGGGTGGGGACAAGACAAGTAAGACCCCCACATACCCTCTCCTTAGCACTGCTGGCTTGAATTCAAGGTGTTTCAACTGATAAATCTATGCTCTTAAAGACTGATCTCCTCACTCAGCCACCTCCTTCGTTGACATTGCTGCTTGCTTTCTCACATGAGGGGTCATGCGACATGAGCCCACTTTTCCCTGCAGTGGGAGAACAGACACCCTAAATCTCTCCTAGCTGATCGTTGCCTGTCTAGTTAGGAAATCCCACTTAGAAATTTTATTTATTTATTATTATTGTTTAAGTGTTTATTTTTGAGAGAGAGTGGGAGACAGAGCATGAGCAGGGGAGGGGCAGAGAGAGAGGGAGACACAGAATCTGAAGCAGGTTCCAGGCTCTGAGCTGTCAGCACAGAGCCCGACATGGGGCTCAAACACCTGAACCTTGAGATCATGACCTGAGCCGAAATGGGACGCTTAACCGACTGAGCCACTCAGGTGCCCAGGAAACCCCATTTTGTATGTCATAATTACAGGGTTGGGTTTTATTATCAGTGCTAGGGAGGGAGAGGAGGGTAACTGTTCCTCCAGAACAGTAGTGTCCAATAGAAATACAATATAGCCACATATGTGATTTAAAATTTTCTAAAAGTCACATTAAAAAGCTGAAAATAGGGGCGCCTGGGTGGCGCAGTCGGTTAAGCGTCCAACTTCAGCCAGGTCACAATCTCGCGGTCCCTGAGTTCGAGCTCCGCGTCAGGCTCTGGGCTGATGGCTCGGAGCCTGGAGCCTGTTTCCGATTCTGTGTCTCCCTCTCTCTCTGCCCCTCCCCCGTTCATGCTCTGCCTCTCTCTGTCCCAAAAATAAATAAAAAACGTTGAAAAAAAAAAGCTGAAAATAAACAAGTGAAATTAATTTTAATTTATTCTATTTAATCTGACATATCTAAAATATTATCATTTCAATATGTAATCAATTAATGGGATATTTTATGCCCTTTTGTATTGTTTTTGGGTTCCAATGTATATTTTACACTTATAACATGTCTCTGTTTGTACTAATCACACCTTTTTAAAAACACTTTTTTGTATTTATTCATTTTTGAGAGACAGTGACAGACTCTGAGTGGGGGAGGGGCAGAGAGAGAGGGAGACACAGAATCTGAAGCAGGCTCCAGGCTCCGAGCTGTCAGCACAGAGCCCAATGCGGGGCTCAAACTCCAGAGCCTCTAGATCGTGACCTGAGCTGAAGTTGAACGCTCAACCGACTGAGTCACTCAGGCGCCCCTGTACTAGTCACACCTTAAGTGCTCAATGGCCACATGGGCTATTGGCTATTGGATTGGACAGCACAGCTCTACAACTATAGGTTCTGCTTCCATAATCATCCAGTGGAATTCAGACTTGATGATTTTGTCTCATTAGAGCCCCATTGGAACCTGGCAATACAGTGACAGCAATTGTTAGCCAGGGGAAAACAATGACCCCCCGCCCCAATCACAGGTAAAATAGCAGACCCAAAGTGCTCTACCTGAACAACTGGGAAAAGGGAATTCATGCTCTTGGGACCTCTTTGTGTCAGGAACTTCAGACTTTTAATCCTCCCCACAGTCCCCGGTGTATAGAGAGGAAAATGAGAGAGTTTAGGTTATTTGTCAAGGTCAGATAGCCACTATACAGGAGAAAAATGGGGTTTAAATCCATCTAATTTTAAAGCCCTTGTTCTCTCATATATGAATCGCTGCTAGGAAGTCAGGTAAAATGCAGATTCGTTCACCTCACCCCCAGAGGCCACTCAGTAGTTCCGGGCCCGTACCCAGGAATCTGCATTTTCATTGTGCACCCCGGTGATTTTGATGAGATGGTCCCCATGCCACACTTTGAGGAACAGTGAAGGGAGGGGCTTCTTTCTCATGTCTTCTGTGTGCAGCTAACCACGTCCCATCCCTCTCTGAGGGTGAGATGACTTTGAGACGTAACATCCAGCTTTCCCTCCTTTGGCCTTTTCGAAAGAGACCCCACGCAGGGGATCTTTGGTTTGAAATGAACCAGTTGTGTTCATGCTTTCCACGAATTTGACAGCAACCAAATTAGAGAAAGAATGTTTCAAGGAAATCTCTGAATCTGGGGATGCTAGTTAGAACAACAGCAACAAAGAGGAGAAGATTATGTAGCTAAAGAATACAAGATACATATTTGTGCTGAAGTGGTGGTTTGGAATAACAATAGAACAAGGTTTGGTTGTGTCTTGCCCTGTGTGTGTGTGGTTTTTTTAAATTTCAAATCTGCCTGTCAGTGTTTCTCTATACAATGTACACAATGTGAACTGCAACATCTTAAATGTTTGGCAGGACATTCATGCTCATGACATCACATGCTGGGAGGACAGGGAGGCCACTGTAGGGCTGGCCCTGGGGAGAGGCAGCATCAGTGCTGCCATTGAGATGTCCCCACAAAAGAGTGTGTGACGGCCAGATGTGCAGCTTAATGGAGACTGAACCAGAATTGTGGGTGGAACATTGGCACATGCTGCTTAATGGCTTGAATAGCAGCTCTTGAGGAATCTATATTTCTCTACCTCACGCGGAGTCTCAGAGCTCAGGCTTTGTGGCCCTGTGGCCGGGGGAGGGGACGGAGATGGAGGGACTTGTCACTGTTCCATGCCCCATTGTT
This sequence comes from Lynx canadensis, assembly GCF_007474595.2. Taxonomy (NCBI): domain Eukaryota; kingdom Metazoa; phylum Chordata; class Mammalia; order Carnivora; family Felidae; genus Lynx; species Lynx canadensis. Next base: position 63,445,943 of record NC_044311.2, read on the forward strand.
GAAATGGAAAATGTGGAAATGTGAAGCCATTTCTAGAGGATTTTGGATTTTGGAGGTAAGAATTGCTTACGCTGTACATCAGAATGACCTTCCAAATAGTAAAGGGCACCCAGTTGTCACAGCCTGGGACTTTCTTTATTTAAAACTGTTATTTCTAGGGGCACTTGGGTGGCTTATTGGTTAAGTGTCTGACTCTTGATCTCAGCTCAGGTTTTGAACTCAGGGTCTTGATTTCAGGGTTGTGAGTTCAAGTCCTGTGTTGGGCTCCATACTGGGTGAGAAGCCTATTTAAAACAACAACAAGGACAACAACAACAGTTACTTCTCCTATGTTGAGTTATATACAGCTTTGCTTTTCAAAGTATAATGTGCATACAGATCATGGAGTTGGGGGGGGGCATTCTGCATTTCTAACAAGCTCTCAGGAGATGCTGATGCTGTTGGTATAGATTCACACTTGGAGTAATATGTACTCATTAAAGAAAATTTGAACACTGTAGAAAACTGAAATAAAATAAAAAAATTACCCATCATTTCATCGCTAGAGCAACTACTTTTGTAAAACAAAAACTTCTAATATACTATACATGTAGTTTGTAATCTACATAAAAAAAACCTTAATGTGTAGAGCACATTTTCTTTTATCATTAGGTGTTTTTCTAAAACAAAAATTTTAATATTTCCATAATCTCCCATTGTTTGGATGTACCATAAGTTACGCAAGGAACTCCCAAGAATATCTTGGTTACCTTACTTCCTTTCTAATTTCTTCTAAGTAATTTTGCCATCAATATCCTCACAAGTAAGTCTTGCCCATACACATGATGATCCCTTTAATGTAAATTCCTAGAAAGGAGTTGCTGGATCACATATTCCAGACGGTGTTTTAAGAACAGTTTATTTTTTTGATAAGGGTGTGCTTAGCTTCCCCCAATAGGATAGGGTGTATCAATGTAGTATGCTGTTTTTCACATTTTTAAATTTTTTATTTTTTTATTGGGGAGAGAAGAGCAGAGGGAGAGAGAAAGAGAATTTTTAATCAGGCTCCATGCTCAGCACAGAGCCCGACTCGGGGCTTGATTCCATGACCCTGGGATCGTGACCTGAGCCAAAACCAAGAGTCATACACTGAACCAACTGAGCCACCCAGGTGCCCCTAATAGGCTGTTTTTTTTTTAAAAAAAATTATTTGAAATCTTTAAAATTTCAGTTGTGTTGATAGGGAATTATATAAAAACAATGCTTGTAATAAATAGTCAATGGAAAATTCCAGAAGTATTCACAATAGGAGAAAATGTGTGGAGAGGGGAGGTGGGGGTCTGGAGTTCAGCCTGCTCTACATTACAATTCTGCTTCAGTTGACTCTGGTCTATGGGGGATCCAAACATGAGCATTTATCTCCAGGAGACCTTGTGCTGGGAACACTCTGATCCCAATAGCCCTGGTTAGGAGTGGGAAGCTCTGCGAGCATTGCCAGCTGAATCATTCTTTATTTTATTTGCCCCTCCCCCCAATAATTTATTAAACTTGAGATAAAAACGAAGTATGGTAAAAACGAGTCACTTGCCCTTGCCTCAAACCTTCTAAATGTTAATCCTGTGCATATGGTGGAAAGAGAATTTACCTGGCATCTCTTGCTGACTGCTTTTGTTTCTGTTTCAACAAAGGGTCAGAAAAAAAAAATACGCATAAAGGAGTGCTTCTAGAGGCATGAAAAGGCCTAGGACTGTTGGGGATGAGGGCAGCCAGGGACCTTTGGGTGTTTCCTTTGGTCTTGCTTTGGTTCCCATGAGCAGAACAGAACCTTCTCAGCATCCAGTCAGGAGACCTCACTCGTGCATTCCAGCCCACAGGCTGACCTGGGGGTACTGCTCTTCCCTTCGATTCTAGGCTATGGCAAACCCTTCCTCCTCCACCTTGGCCTTCCCTGAGCCAGAACACAGTTCCTATGTGCCTCTGTCGTAGACTGTCTAAGCAAGGATCTCAAACCATTCCATTCATTATTTCTAAAGCATGGCACAGGAGGTCACCAACATAAGACTTATTCAGTGAATGCAGATTTGTGGGTTCTGCCCCAGACTTATGGAGACGGTATCTGGATGGAGCCTGGGAATCTGTGTTTTAAATGACTCCTCAGGTGATTCTGACACACCCCAAAGTTTGAGAACCATTGAAAAAGTTTCAGTGAATGTAGGTACTGGAAGAGAACATTACAGAAAGAGTATCTGGTCAAATGAAGAAACTAGAAGCCGGAAAGTTTGCTGATTTGCCAAGGCCATATTCTAGGGAGTCATTCTTCATTTCCTAGGACTGTAAAATTATGAGGTCATGGTTTGGGGGACCTTCTCCTTCTTTGAACTAGCCAATCCATCAGAATGAGGACTTGCTTTGTCTTACCTGACCCTTCCTCCCTGGTCTTGGAGCAAGCACCTGACTCAGGCTCTCCCTGAGAGGACAGGGGTGGCCCATCCAAAACTGGAGCCCATCCTTTATTGGAGCTGTGGGTCAGAGCACGTTCCTCTCTGAGAGCCAGGCTGGGAAGATGTGAGATTGGAAGTTCTTAGAGCTGCACTTATGGCCTTGTGGAAAAAGGGAGCCTGGGGCATATGAGGCCAAATGCAGAGGGAAGTAGGGATAAAAGAGCAGAGAGTATAAGGGGACCTGGTTCCATCATTTCTGAGGCCACCTTTACAAAAGCTCTTTGGTTACACAAACCAGTACCTCCATTTACCCCTTTACTTTTCTTAATTGAATTCTGTCTCTTGCAACCAAAAGAATTCTGACTAGGAAGAGGCGGTACTTATAGGCACAGTTCCTACACTGTCCATGCCAGTCTTCTCCTCTTCCTCTGGGCGTTGTGCCTTTTTTCATTAGCTGCGTGGTCTGAGTGGGACTGTGTCCCTCCTCCTTTGTCACAATGAAAGGCCCAGAAGTTGGATGTGTGACTCAAGTCAGGCCAATCAAGTTCTCTCCTGGAATTTCTAAAAGAGGTGACCTTTCTTCTCCAGCCGGGAGAGTTTTCCAGTCTCCATGGCGTCCATCAACTTTGTGAAGCAGCTTATCTGTAGGAATGGAGGGAAAGAGAAGAAATGGGGTAGGGAGGGCAGAGAGCCCAACAATATTCAGGTTTCCAGTTCTAGGTGACCTGGGAACCAGCACCATCGTTTATGCTTAAAGCTAATCTGACCTGGTGTGCTGTCACTTGTAATTAAAAAAGTCGTCTGTCATAGAGGGCCCTGCGAATGGTTTGACTTAGACCCAGAGCCTGAGGCTGTCTCGTGTTTGGGCTGCTGCTGTGGTATGTTTATGCAGGGCGAAGGGCTGGGGTTTCATCACTAGTGTTGATCCTAACTGAAGCTCATGGACACCTCCTCACACCACTGTCCCCTTCCTTTCCCCCCATATACTAGCTGCTGAGTCATATTTCCGGAAAACAGAAACCGACTTAGGGTGACAAGCAGAGATTTTAGTACAGGGGATTGGTTCCAGATATGGAACAGCTGAAAAGCCAAACAGGGTGATGAGGTAACACCAAGTCGGCAGGAGCAGGAAGCCACTAGCAGGGGATGGAGAAGCAATGGGATGGGGCCATGTGACCAGAATCCAACAGCTGGGGCCATCTGTTCAGGGCTGGGACCACGGTGGGTATCTGGTAACGGCTGAGAGCACAGAGGGAGAGGCTGTCCTGTGGGATGTGGGACTATGGAGGAGACTCAGCCCCTGCTCAAGAAGCCACCAAAACAGAGTGAGAGAAAGAGAAATACCCTGGTGTCTCCCCTTCTCCTACCCTCTAGTGTTCTGACAGTGCCTCTCTTTGGCAGAGCTTGCCAGAAGTCAGCAGAGGTCAAGGGAACCTGGGAAATATAGAGGGAAGAGTAAGAGAAGGGCAGGAAATGGTTCTCAGAGCACATGGGCAGTTAAGTCTGAACATGGCAGAGCAGGTGCAAAGATTAGGGAGTCACAAAATCTGGAAGTCGCTGAGGGCAGAGGGGGTCCCGGGGGTGGGTGGGTAGGCATTTTCTGAGAGGCTGCCTGTAAGTACCTCACAGATAGGTACTTCTAGGCTTGTTTAAGATATTGATTCAAAACTGATTTCCAAATCTACCTTCCCCACTGGAATCAGTGATGCTCCTAATAGTGCTCAGCATTGCCCTGCAGTTTTATTGCTCAGGTTCAGAGATGAGATTGCTTCTCTTCCTGTGTTCCCTAGAACCAAAACCAGAACTTGAGTTCTGGACCACTTCCTTTCCCATTGATGCTACATAAGCTGTACCCCGGGGGGCCCTTCCACCTGTCCATTCTCACTGTCTCCTTATTGCCTCAAGACTCTTCCCTCTCTTCCTTCTATCCATCTTCTGCCTTCACATCCATACACAAATCTCGACATGTGTTTCTCTGTCTTGACATCCTTTGATATGTTCCCTCTGCCCACTGGATAAAGTGCAAATGCCTTAGCTTAGCATGCAAGGCTTCACAATATGCCCCTAAGATACCTGGCTTTTATTAAAACGATTTGGTTATGAGTAAGAGAAACAGACTCTGGATAGATGAAATTAACACACAAAAGATGGTGGGGAGGAGAAAAGGATTTTTGGAGAACAAAACTTAATTTTTCAGGAAAACTAAACTCCGAGAACGGCAAGCACAGGACAATTTTGTAAGGGCTCTACTGCTAGGATGAAGGAACAACAATTATGTTTAGTGTTTTGTCACTCAGCTTAAGATTTGAATACCAGGAAGAGAGCATCTGATCAAGTACAAGGGTTATGTTCCTGCTCCTGAGCCAGTCTCTGAAGCTAGGGAAATTGGGGCAGGCCTGGGTCATACACGCCATGTAGATTTCTTTTCCTGCTGGATGAGAAAGAGTATGGCTTCCCCAATGGAAGTTACAGTGCTTTTACCAGAAAAGGGCACAATGATGCTGAGAGGACCCAAAATAATATATGTCCATTACACTTACCAATACCTGAAAGTTTAATTCAACCAACAATCTTCTTTTACATTGGCCTGCTCTGCCTTATTGCCCTGTGATCTCATCTAGAGAGTCTTTTGGAAAGAATCACTTACCACCAAACAAGGGATATTTTATAGGAACAATCTCCTGGTGGATTAATTATTGTAAATTTTAAACTTATTCCCTAGGGCTATTTATATTTTCTGTAAATTTAAAAACCTGTTATTAATTAAAATATTTTCCTCAATTTTGTTCAGAATAGAACAGAATTCTGAATAAGTTGGCCTTCAGGGTATGGTGCCAGCTACATAATTCACATGTTTTTAGGTCTGGGCTTCCCTAAAGCTTATTGACATTAAGATTTGAAATCTAGCTTATTATTTAAAAATTCACAAGCTCTTAGACTTTTGGTCATTTAAAATAGATTGAAAAAACTGAGGAGTGCTGGAGGAGGGTGGGGGAGAGAGGGGTTAAGTGGGTGATGGGCATTAAGGAGGGCACTTTTCGGGATGAGCACTGGGTGTCATATGTAAGAGATGAATCAATGGGCTCTACTCCTGAAGCCAAGACTACACTGTATGTTATCTAACTTGAGTTAAAATAAAATAAAATAAAATAAAATATAAAATAAAATAGATTTAAAGAGCATCTGCTAAAATTACATTATTCATTTATTCTCTCATTGAGTCATTTGACTAGTTAATTGATTAAACAGACATTTAATGAGTGCTTGCTATGTGCCAGCCATGCATTAGCCACCAGGTATAAAAATAAGCAGGAAGGCAGCCCTCAGATAATGCACAGGCTAGTGGCATAGTCAGGCACATCATGAATAAGGATGCCGTAGCTTCTTATCATTGCCATCCTTAATCTACGTCGGAAAGTTACACCCTGACTGAGAGGGGAAAATAAAATGCCAACAGAAGCACGTTAGTGCAGATTAAAGATAAGAGTTCACAGACTATCTGATATACAAAGGCGTATTGACTAGGTCATCTCTCAACCTGGCACCTTTTTGGCTGAAAGTCAGCCAATCCCTAAACTACATAAAACCTATTGATTTAATTATGAGCCGAACACCGAGGAATTGGCAGAAAGTGCCTTCCCAAGGCTTTTGCACAATGTCCTGTTGAGACCTTCTGCAGAGAAGCATGTTGCTTCTCCTTAGGGCTGGAATTTAGTGGAAGGTGTCAATCTTTTCTTTTCTGAGTGATTTAAAAACTTTCTCTCCAGGGGTTGGGACTCAGTTTTTTATTGTGTTAAGGGCAACAAAAACAGCTGAGTCACCTGGCACTGACATGCATGTAAAAGACACGACCAGGTACAATGGGCACAGTACAGTAGAGACAGTGACCTTCATGCTGGAAACTGTAGGTGATCTGAGGCTGCTGAACTGTTCCTCCTCTAAAAATATGAGGAGTTGGGGCGCCTGGGTGGCGCAGTCGGTTAAGCGTCCGACTTCAGCCAGGTCACGATCTCGCGGTCCGTGAGTTCGAGGCCCGGTCAGGCTCTGGGCTGATGGCTCAGAGCCTGGAGCCTGTTTCCGATTCTGTGTCTCCCTCTCTCTCTGCCCCTCCCCCGTTCATGCTCTGTCTCTCTCTGTCCCAAAAATAAATAAACGTTGAAAAAAAATTAAAAAAAAATAAAAATATGAGGAGTAATGTTTCTTTTCATAGTCGATTAAAAAAAACCAATCAAAACAAAAATCTAGGCGTCTATCGAATAACTAACATAGGCAATATGCTACCACACGAGTCATTTCATGAAATGCATTTCACAAACTGTAAAATTTGGCAATCCATAGTCTTGGCCTGATATGGTGATTCTTCTTCACAAAGCGCTCAGGGACCCCCGGCTCCTTCCAACACACTGCTTCATCAGTCCTAGAAGTGGCTCTTGAACTCATGCTCCAAGATGGCAGCATCTACATTGCAGGTGGAAAAAGGATCCAAGAAAAGAGGCAAAGGCCCATGCCCACTATGTCCTGGGATAGTTCCCTCAAGCTGTCACAGGAATCTGATTGTAGTAAGTCACATGGCCACATCTAGCTGCAGGAGAGGTTGGGAAATACAATCTTCATCAGGGCTGGCTATGTAATCTGCAATGCCCAGTGTAAAATGAAAATGTGGAGCTCTTTTTAGAAAAAGCAGGAAAAAAGTGTTAAAGATAACAAAAATGTAAAGTTTTTTCCTTTTCCTGTGGTCTTTCTTCTGACTTGTCATGATCTTTCACTTTGTTTTGTTTTGTTTTGCCATTTAATGTTGTTCTAGGTAAAGAAAAATTAAAATTTTAAATTACTAGCATGAATTTTACTATTCTTTATATTGTGGAATGTTTGTTTTATTATTTAATTTTTTTTAATGTTTATTTATTATTGAGAGACAGAGAGAGACATAGCATGAGTATGGGAGGGGCAGAGAGAGGAGGAGACACAGAATCCGAAGCAGGCTCCAGCCTCCAAGCTGTCAGCACAGAGCCCAACGCTGGGCTCGAACTCACAAACCGCAAGATCATGACCTGAGCTGATGTCGGACGCTTAACCGACTGAGCCACCCAGGCGCCCCTGTTTTATTATTTTTTAAATGTTTATTTATTTCCTTTTGAGAGCGACAGTGATAGAGAGAGAAAGAGGGAGAGAATCCTAAGCAGACTCTGCACTGTTAGCAAAGCCCAATGTGGGGTTCGAACTCAAAAACTGTGAGATCATGACCTGACACAAAATCACGAGTTGGACACTTAACCCACTAAGCCTCCCAGGCACCCCTGGAATGTCTGTTTTATTTAAAAAAATTTTTTTTTCAACGTTTTTTTATTTTTTTATTTTTGGGACAGAGAGAGACAGAGCATGAACGGGCGAGGGGCAGAGAGAGAGGGAGACACAGAATCGGAAACAGGCTCCAGGCTCTGAGCCATCAGCCCAGAGCCCGACGCGGGGCTCGAACTCACGGACCGCGAGATCGTGACCTGGCTGAAGTCGGACGCTTAACCGACTGCGCCACCCAGGCGCCCCGGAATGTCTGTTTTAAATGTAAATATAAGAACATTTTACTTTTATGCAGAAACTTAAAAATCCCACAATTTGTATTTGGTCGCTCATGCATCTATTAGCACTTAATTCTTATTAGAACTGTGGAAACATTGCACAAAGCTAACTAAATTGTTTTTTATTTTACTTCTTCACATGCACCCAGTCTACCAATTCTCTCTAGTTTCAGCTTCCTGATGAGTAAGGAAAGGTTGAAATGAGAAGGAGCTGTAAGTTGCCCTATTTTTCCCTTTCCTTCTCTGTCATCCTTTTCAGTATAAAGTAGTTGGCGAATACAGGGAATTAATACAAGGATATGATAGGGTTCCTTGGTCATTCGTGTTTCTTAGGATTCCATTGCCTTCTTTCTGTTTGAAGTGAGATGTGGTTTGAATGGTAGGTGTGGCCTCTGGAGACTGTCAGTGCACTTGCTTACTCAGTGTCTTAGTCTGTTTCTGCTGCTATAACAAAACACCACAGACAGAGTGGTTTATAAACCACAGAAATTTATTCTCACAGTTTGAGAGGCTGGAAGCCCACCATGAAGGCACCAGCATGGTGGCGTTCGCCCTCTTCCTGGTTCACAGCCAGTGCCCTCTCACTGTATCTTATGCAGCGGAAGGGGTGAGGGACCTCCCTGGGGCTTCATTTATCAAAGCGTTAATCCCAAGATAGCTTCACCCCCAAGTACCTAAGTACCTCCCAAAAGATCCACCTCCTAATACCATAACTCGTGGGGTATAGGATTCCAACATATGAATTTTGGGGGTACTCAAATATTCAGACCGTGATACTCAGTCATAGATATAACACACTCTTACCTTTGAGCTTGCTTTGAATCTTGCTGAGCTCCCATACATCATGGATACACTGGAATTCTGTGCTCGCGGGGCATTGTGAATGCTATATGAAAATACAGTGGCAAGAAATGTTGGAAACATGTATTGCACATATTTTCTCTATTCATACGCATGCTCTATTGTCCTGTTAGATTTGACTTAGAAAACACAAGTTCAATGGTAAAATTGTCAAGAATTTCAAGATGGCAACAGCAGAGAATTAAACCAAGTACAGGGTCCCCCTTCTTTCAGGGACTGTGAGACTACACAGGTCATTGTGTCCACGAAGCTGGCCCTGGCTTTTGTTCTAGCTGGCCTTTGTTCTGGCTGGCTATGTACCCAGCTAAATTTTCAATTATTATTTTTTTAAATGTTTATTTATTTATTTATTTATTTTGAGAGAGAGAGTGAGCAGGGGAGAGGCAGAGGGAGAGAGAGAGAGAGAGAGAGAGAGAGAGAGAAAGAGAGAAGAATCCCAAGCAGGCTCTGAGCTATCAGCACAGGGCCCGATGCAGAGCTTCATCTCATGAACTGTGAGATCATGACCTGAGCCGAGATCAAGAGACAGACGCTTAACCGAATGAGCCACCCCAGGCTCCTCGATTAAATGTGTAAGAAGAGAACGGATTTTGAGGGAAACCTATGTGATACTTTCTAACAATTCTATGAGAAGGGTATCTGTCTTAGTTCAGACTTCTGTAACAAAATACCATAGACTCGATGGCTTAAATAATAAACATTAATTTCTCACTGTTCTGGAGGCTGGGAAGTCTAAGATTAAGGTGCCGGCAGATCTAGTATCTGGTGAGGAGTCTCTTTCTGGTTTGCAGATGCTGCCTTCTTGCTGTGTCCTCATGGGGTAGGAAGAGAAAGCAAACAAAAGCTCTAGACTTTCTTTCTTTCTTTCTTTCTTTCTTTCTTTCTTTCTTTCTTCTTTCTTTCTTTCCAATGTTTATTCATTTTTTGAGAGAGACAGAGCATGAGTAGGGGAGGGGCAGAGAGAGAGAAGGAGACCCAGAATCCGAAGCAGGATCCAGGCTCTGAGCTGTCAGCACAGAGCCTGATGTGGGGCTTGAACCCACGAACCGCAAGATCATGGCCTGAGCTGAGGTCACTTAACGGACTGAGCCTCACAGGCTCCCCTAGACCTTCTTTTTATAGGAACACAAATTCTATCATGGGGCTCCCCTGTCATGACCTTATCTAAACCTAATTACCTCTGAAAGGCAGCCCCTCCAAACACCATCACTTTGGGGATGAGGGTGTCAACATATGAATTGGAGGGACACACAAACATTCGGTCTATTCAACTATTAGTATCACCCCCTTTTTCCCATGTGAAGAAACCGGGGCTCAGGGAGATGAAGTAATGAACCACAGCGACAGCTCTAGCAAGTACCAATACTTGGGGGCGCCTGGGTGGCTCAGTTGAGTGTGTCCGACTCTTGATTTTGACTCAGATCATGACCCCAAAGTCGTGGGACTGAGCCCCACATCGGGTTCCGTGCTCAGCACGGAGCCTGCTTAAAGATTCTCTATCTTTCTCCCTCTGCCCCCTCTCCTGCTCGCACTCTTTCTCTCTCTCTCGAAGTAAAAGCCTTGAACCCACGTGTTCTAAAGCTAAGGCCCGTTCTGATACTGCTACAGCATACTTGGAGTTTGCGAAATGAAGTTAAATTATGTTTCACAAACTAGAGCAGAATTACAATATCAAAAATATGCATCTTTTACATAGGACTTTAAAGAGAAGTATTGATCTTACCTAAAATAGTAACAGAGTTCATCACACAGGTTTTGTTCATTTAATTCTTACAACCATTCCATGAGTTAGGGACTATCACATAGTCATTTTTACAGATGAGAAAATAGAGGCACAAAGAGATTAAGTAAATTGCAGGTTCCATAGCCAAGATTATAACCTTTGCATTCTGACTATAAAGCCTGAAGTATTAAATGCTACTCTAGCCTTCAAATGGAATTTGCCTCCTAAGAAAGTGGAGTGAATTACTATGGAAAGCCATTTAATAAAAGGACAGATACAAAATTAGTGTAAGAGTCTTTAACATAAATCCTCTCCTTCTTAAAAATGTTAGTTTAGAAATAGAGTTAAATTCTGGACCTATTTTCAAAACAATTATTCTTAGAAAGGGATCATTTATTTGTGGTCAATTGGAAAATAAAGGGAACTCAAGCTTCTCTATGGCATAAGAGCTATTGGATATTTGTATCTCTGGAAAGAGGAAAGGTAGACTCATATTCTCCACCAGGCCACAAATGGATTTTCAGGAAATAAGGGGAATTAGCTACTGAAGGGAGTGAACTCTTTTGTAGGCTTTGAAGTCCTAATGAATGACAGATCATACATAATCTGTATGCTAGGTATGGGCCACTGTGGTTACCACTTGTTAGCAGGGGGATGGGAGAGGGCAGGAAGGGGACATGGCCAATGTTCAGACTATGGGTTTGGTTTGCAAACAAATACCAAAATGAGTGAGCGCACTCTGTTTTTAGCAAAGAAATCATTGTGCTGGAAAACCCTCAAAATATCAATCACTCAATAAGACCTCTTTAGAAAAACAATAAGATTTTTGTACAGAGCCCTCTTGAAGTTAACCAGTTTGTGTTTAAAATGTGAAAATAAAAGAAGAGAGCACTCCAGGTCAGAAGGTCTTTCTGAGCTACTTTCAATCCAGCAAGACCCCAAAAAGGGAAGTAGGGCCTCGCTTTGGTTAAAGATTGGTCTCAGGATGGCAGAGAGGGTCAGGGTTCTGATTCTTTAGTCCTGTACTTCTCCTCCTAGCCCAAGGAAGGTGGACAGCGTCAAGACCAGGAGGCTGTCAAAGGCTCCCTCTGTGTGTTAGGATTTGGAATTTCTTTCTTGTTTACCATTTTATTTATTTTTGAGAGACAGAGCGTGAGCTGGGGAGGGGCAGAGAGAGGGAGACACAGGATCTGAAGCAGGCTCCAGGCTCCGAGCTGGCAGCACAGAGCTGGATGCGGGGCTTGGACTCATGAACCGTGAGATCATGACCTGAGCTGAAGTTGGACACGTAACCAGCTGAGCCATCCAGGCACCCCACAAAAGCAATTTCTTTAAATATTTATTTTGAGAGACAGAGAGAGAGAGAGAGAGAGCAGGGGGAGGGGCAGAGACAGAATCCCAAGCAGGCCTCCAGTTGCCAGCACAGAGCCCCACTCGGGGCTGGGAGGAGTGGGGGTGGAGGGGGCTGCTGAATCTCAGGAGCTGTGAGATCATGACCTGAGCCGAAATCAAGAGTTGGACACTTAACCGACTGAGCCACCCAGGCGCCCCCAAAAGCAATTGTTTTTCATGAATTGTTATAAGATCACAGACTAACAATGTTTGTTTTTAAAATTCTTAGATAACAAACTTTTGTACTTTTGGCTTCACTGTTTCTGCCACAATTTGTTAGTTTATGCTTTGTAGGAAGTTTTGTAAATGACAGCTCTTTGTGTGGGGTCAGTTTAATAAAAACAGACAATGCAATCCATAAATCCACTTAAATGGGTATTTGTAATATACAAAACATCATAACTTGAATGAAATGGTGAGGGTGGTGAGGGTGGTGCTATCTACCTCTTCTCAGTCCTCAGAAGCTCTTAGGGACCCATATGACCATTAGATCCTCGCAGTGATGATCTGATGAATATGTGGCTCTGAGTAATCCATAGTAAGCTACTTAATACAATATAACACAAATAAAATTAAGTCTTATACTTCATCCATTGAATATGTTATTGTTGTATGTTAATACAGATTATAAGTATATTATAATATATATTAATGTATTATAATAAGCATATTGTAATATGTTGATTTTATATAATAATGTATTGAACATAAGGCTTAGTTTTGTTCTCATTTTTTAGATTTTAAATTTTGGAAAAGTAGTTCTAATATTTTCTTTGTTATGTTTTTTTTTGGATGCACCTGATCTAGTGCAGGGAAGAGACATATAAACAAATAACTGTATTCAACATGGAAAATGCTAGATACATTAAGGAAAAAAGAATGCTATACAAACATGTAGTTGGGAGAGGAGTCAGTAGGGCAGAGGTTAAATTCCAGAAATTCAGAAAAGGGATGCATTTGAGAGGAACTTGAAGGATGAATGGGAGTTTGTTGAGTGGATGAGGGGTGAAGGACATTCAAGAAGACGGCAAGAGAATAGGCTTAGAACACATTCAGGAGTCTGATGGGGTCAGAATATAGGACGCTTGGGGAGGGTTAGGCATGAGACTGGAGATACTGGTGGGATATGTGATATGGAGGGCTGATTCTATTGGCAAATGGGAGCCAGTGGAGATTTTAAGTAGAGGAATGACCTTAGAGAAGGATATATTTCCTTTATAAATCATGAACAACATGTACATTTTGAAAATGTATTTTTGGCAGGTGTGGATGAAACTCTGTTTGATCGAATTTAAGAAAAAATTATTGATCATTTTCTGTGTGACATGCCATATCCCCAAGGCAACGCAAAGTTGTATCGGTACACATTTTCCATGGTGAAAAACGTGGGCACCCAGGTGCCCCTTGAAGACAGTTTTGGTTGGCTGTACATTACTGAGTTCTACAGTTACATTGTAATTTACTTAAACAACCTCCTGTTTGGGACATTAGGTTGACTTCCATGTTTTGGTATTTTCCCCCTGTAATTATAGATATAGTCTTTGGCATAAACCTTTGACCATATCTCTGATTATTTATTTTCTTAGGATCAATTTCTAAAGAGTTGAGTTAAAGGATCTGAAATCTGTCAGAGAGGTGAACTGCCCAACATTTGATAGTGTGATTAATTTGAAATTGTTCTCCACTTTGGCAACAGTGTAGGGAGGGCCTCTGGATGGTGAAGGAAAACTCAACTTCCAGTCATTCATCCGTTTAACAAATATTCTTTGAAGGCCTCCTGCATCCCAGGCTCTGCACTAGGTGCCAAGGTGCAGTAGGAAGCAAGAGAGTTGTGTTCACTGCCCTCATGGCAGCGATCTGGAAAGTGAGAAATCACAGGTCAACTTATTGTTTATAGATGAGGAAACAAGGTTTACAGAACCAGCTATGGAGAGCCAGGACTGGAATACCGTCTCTCTCTAGCAGTCCAAACCTCTTTGCACCTCACCTGCCAGCTCTCCCCTGAGAGTGATCTTGGGGGCATCAGTTCAAGGCAGATTTATGGTATCTAAACCCTTGCTGTATTTTAGATTTAGCTCTCAGCAAGATTGTGAAGTGAATGGGGCTAAGTGTGTCTTTGGGACCCTGGCCTCTTCCTTCTGTGCCATTTTCACCTCTGGGAGGCTCCCAAACCCCTGTCAGGCACCCAGGGCCCTCATACTCTGTTCCCATGACCAGGGAAAATCAACTTTCTGAGAAGGAACTAGTATCAGTCATTCATATCTCAACATGATTGAATTAAGACACTGTGTTCCTTCTTCCAAGGGGAGTTAACTGTGAAGGCATTTAAAGATGTCTTTCTTAGTGAGGAATGCCAGACTTTGTTTCCAATGGAGGCATTTGGGCCTCAGGGAGCAGATAGGGCAGAGGTGTCCTCTCTCTGCTGGTCTTCAAGGCTCACAGCCTACCTCCTTCCCATGCCCTTTCCAGTGGGTTGATCAGCCCAGTCTCCTCCACCTTCTTTTACAAGACTGACAAGGCTGGGTGAGAAAGTGGAGGACATTGTATCCACACCTTGAATAGTTTCCAGTACATTAAAGGGGTTGCTTTGGACACGGAGCTTCATAGAACAGGGAAACCCCATTGCTAGGAAACCCCCTTTCTCCTCCCCACCCTGCCCTGTGAGGAGTGTCTCTGTTAGGAAGGAAATTCAATTACAGTCTTCCAGCCACCAGAATTGAATTTAGATGGACTATTTCCTCTTCGGATTCTGTGCCAAATTGTATTCCTGTTGCTGTGTTTGAAGTTAATTAGAGTCACAAATCATTTGTATTTCCCTCCTCTGAAGGAAAGCCTGCCACTGCACTTATCTCAGCCAGTTAATTGACTTATAGAGGGCTGGCTCATCCCTTCCCGAAAACACTCTAAATGGTTCTGATGGGTAAGCATCAGGATTACACATATATGTAATAAAAGCTTGGAGAATTCAAATTTTCTAGGTCATAGAAATGGGATGTGTGTGTGTGGTTTTCTCTCTGAGCCTCATAGCTTAGAGTTTTTCTTGATTTGATTCAGGCCAGTGTGAGAATGGAAAAAAAACCTATCCTCAGGTGGGGGAAGAGGTGCATGTGGGCAAAAGAGAGGAGGGGACCTTGACACAGAAAGGGCTCTCACTGCCAGGCACTGAACTGTTAGTAGTTGGAAATAAAATGTTTAGTGTTTGGGATATGGGGGGTCCCTTAAGTTTCGAATGGGGCATTTAAGCTTTAAAATGGTTTGATATAGGAGAAGGGAAGGAAAAATGAGATAAAAACAGAGAAGGAGTCAAACCATAAGAGACTCTTAAATACAGAGAACAAACTGAGGGCTGCTGGAGGGGAGGTGGGTTAAATGGGTCATGGGTATTAAGGAGGGTGCTTTTAGGAATGGGCACTGGGTGTAATGTAAGAGATGAATCACTGAGTTCCACTCCTGAAACCAAGACTACACTGTGTGTTAACTAACTGGCATTTGAATAAAACAAAGGTTTTCAGTTGTGGCCTAAGGAGAAAATGCCTATAAAGCAGCTTTGATACTCTGAACAACCTTTGAATCTTTTTCATTTTTAAAAATTGTGGAAAATGTACATAACCTGACACGTATCATCTTAACCATTTGTAAGCATACAGTTCAGTGCTATTAACCACAGTCATATTGTTGCACAGCCATCACTGCATCCTCTCGTGAACTCTTTCATCTTGCAAAACTGAAAATCTGCACCCATTAAACAATAAGTCTCCATTCTCCCCTCCCCTCAGCCCTTCTTACTGCTTCTATGATTTGGATTACTCTAGGTACCCCATATAAGTAGAGTCAGATGGTATTTATCTTTTTGTCATTGGCTTACTCAGCATAATGTCCTCAAAGTTCATCCATGATGTACCGTATGTCAGGATTTCCTTCCTTTTTCTTTCTTTTTCCTTTCTTTTTTTTTCGAGACAGGGAGCAAGTGAACAGGATGGGGGGCAGAGCGAGAGGGAAAGAGAGAATCTTAAGCAGGCTCCACACCCAGCATGGAGCCCGATACAGGGCTCGATCTCAAGGACCATGAGATCATGACCTGAGCCAAAATCAAGATTTGGATGCTTAACCAACTGAGCCATCCAGGTGCCCACGATTTCCTTCCTTTTTAAGGTTGAATAATATTCCATTGTTTATATATACATATACATATATACACATATATGTATATATACATATCTATTCAGTCATCGATGGACACTTGGGTTGCTTTCCTGTTTTAGCCACTGTGAATAATGCCGCTGTGAACAAGTACCTTTGAGACCCTGCTTTCAATGCTTTTGGATATATATCCGGAAGTGGAGTTTTTGGATCATATGGTAATCTATTTTTTTTTTTTTGAGGAATAGCCACACTGTTTTCCACAGTGGCTGCATCATTCCCACCAGGGTAAGTTGAAGGGTCCCAACTTCTTCACTTCTTCACTAACGCTTGCTATTAAATAACCTTTCAACATTAAGACCCATGTAATGAGGCTGTATTTTGGAATATGTGTCCAATTCTTTTGATCCTGGTGATCCCCAGTTCCAGGTTGTCCTGTGAGTCTCCTTGGCTACTATTTACAAATAAACAAACGGGCAACTCTTTCACCAGTAAGACAGAATTCCAAGGCGTATAGACCTCAGGAGGGAGGTAATATGTAGGGAAAATCTTTTTTCAGACTGAGAGAAGAGTGGACAGCCAACCTCTGCTGGTCCTCCTGGATGGTGGGGAGAAGAAGAGAAACAGAGGTAGGATGGAAAGGGAAAAATACTTGTCCAGGCTTTCCCCCTCTCTGTGGGCAGGGTTGTGTTAGGAGTGATAATGTCTGAAAACACTGGACAGATTAGTGGTATACTTAGCTGGCAGGGATATAAGCGGTGGTGTGCTTATCAATGTCTAACAGACAGCTCTCTGGAAACAAACAAACAGACCCTGATTTTGTAGCATGTGTCAATTTGCACGGTGTGAATACTCCCACCATGGCCGATTTCAAGCTACCAGTGTGAACTCACTGAGCACGAAGTTGGGAAAAGATGTTGATAGCACATGATTGTAGAGTGTTCCCCAGACAGATATAAGGTTGTAAATAACCTCAAGAAGAGTTAAATGTAGTAGATAACAGTTAAATGTAGTAATTAGTTTTGAGTATTTATTACCTTTGCTTTCAATACAATTGATTGTAAGGTTATAGAAGTTAAGTTTAAAAAAAGTTTTTTGATTAACATTTATTTTTGAGAGAGAAAGAGACAGAGCACAACCAGGGGAGGGGCAGAAAGAGAGGGAGACACAGAATCCGAAGCAGGCTGCAGGCTCTGAGCTGTCAGCACAGAGCCAGATGCAGGGCTCGAACCCACGAACGGGAGATCATGACCTGAGCCAAAGTCGGACGCTCAACCGACTGAGCCACCCAGGCGCCCCGAGTTTTAATAATAGTTGTCTTTCGCAACTGACTCACAAAAGTTATGAAAAGTTAACAATTGTTCTCAGGATCAGGCTGCAGCACACCACAGGCTAGAAGCTGCAATCATGGGCTCTAAGCATCAATGAGCAGAGCCCAGAAATAATAGTGTGTCATTAGTGACAGAAGTGACTGGATACTTTGGCCCGTGGTGGTGGTCCTGCCCCAGGTCTCGGAGGGGATGCAGTGGGTTTTAAAGTGGAAGTGCTGAGGGCTTGGTGGACCAGCAGAGGCCTGGAATCATACCAAGGAGCATCTGTGTGCAGGAACTTCACAACTGGGATTCAGTGTGGACTTTGGAAGTGAATGTCATCATGAAATCCATATGGCTAGACGGGCCAGTTCTTTTTCCATGGTCACCTGTGCAGGGAGCAGTCCAGGTAGCCATTCTGCAGCAGCAGAGGGTCCAGAACACCTTAGTTCTCATCTGCTCGCCTAGCCTCCCCCGACCCCCCCCCCCCAACTTCTGTGAGATCCTATAGGTTCTGTTCCCAGATGTCATTTTGGAGAGAAGCAAGGGGGAGGGGAGGAAATCCAAAAGACTGAGCCTGCATCCCAAAGAGACTCAATCATCGAAAAAGAGACTAAAGTAGAAGACAGCCGTGATTCTGCAAATGAATGCATTTAAAATTCGTTTTTCTCTCCCTGCTACCCAGGCAGGTAGACCCTGGCAAGGGAGATCAATGCATTGCAGAACATAGAGACATGGCAGGTTCTTTGCATCTCGTGCGGTGTGGCATCATGTGACCCTACCACACCACTTTACCTTTTCTCCAGATGTCACCACGGTACTGTCAAGCAGTAAAAATAAATTAAACCACCAGAAATGCTGTCTGTAGGCAGGTAATGGTCCTCCTCCAGTTTGTCCCTAAAATGAATGGGGGCAACTAGTCGGAATGCTCCTTGGTGCTGAGGATGGAGGGCAGGTGTGTGTGGTTATGGCTTGTGGTACTGGGGATGGGGTAATTCAGGAAGCAGTGTAGTGGGGGGTCCCAGACGGAGCCTGGTACCAAGTTAGAAGAAAATGACCAGAGGGAGATTGGGTCACTTCCTGTCCTCCCGAGAGTCCACTGAAGAAGAACTTGTGATTCTCTTCATGGAAATAAAGTGAATTTGAAAGGTAGGATGACACTGACTTTCTTCAAATTTCAATTTTCATAGTCGATTAGCTGTAATTTTTAAAATATTTTTATTCTGAAAATGAATTTTTCCACAGTAATGCAATTAGTTCCAAAAAAAAAAAAAATGAGCTCATTTATCTGGCTTTTCTACAAAGGACAACTGAAACATTTAAGGCAAGATTCACTTATTCGTCTCCATTTTAGAAGGGAAAGAAAGTATCAGACTTCAGGTACTGATTAAGGTGAACAAAATAGGGGGAAGTTCCTTTTTCTTTTCTTTTCTTTTTTTTCTTTTGGTAGTCTTC
This sequence comes from Lynx canadensis, assembly GCF_007474595.2. Taxonomy (NCBI): domain Eukaryota; kingdom Metazoa; phylum Chordata; class Mammalia; order Carnivora; family Felidae; genus Lynx; species Lynx canadensis. Next base: position 63,464,820 of record NC_044311.2, read on the forward strand.
TGTGTAAAAGCTTTACATTACTATGTATATTTTATAGTAAGACATTTTTGTTTCTGACTTTATCACCCATTTTTAAATTTAAAGGCACACAATAAAGCTTTATGCATTTATTAAAATATACACATTTTGGTAAATTTAGAATTTTCCCTTAGTATCTTGATAAACCAATATATTATCAACACCACAGTCATTTGAAAATAAAACACACCCCATAACATATCTGCAAATTATTTCTTTCTTCATGATACACTACAACACCCCATTGTACAGTGCACCAATGGGAATTAAAAACCACAAAATGAACAAACTTTAGCAAATACAGCAATTTCATACCCCCCCCCCACCAAAAAAAAAAAAAATAGCAGAGAAAGACACTAGAAATTACCATCGGCAAAAAGCAAGTTGTACTTCTCAAGGACCAAACAAAAATGAAACAAGTTAGTAAGATTTACAAGCTGTATTTATAACTTTGGACATGAATTGAACAGTAATGTTTCTTTTCCACAGTGAGAAAAGCTAGAATGTCGAGTGAGCTCTGTCCTTAGATGGTATAACTACATGGGATGAAGAAAGAAGAAATAGCTGCTCTCTTAAAAACCCGCAGCCCCTCTATCAGCCCAGACAGTTGAGGTATTTATGCGCCATCATAGCACTAACATGGCATGTCTTTGCTTTGGAAAGTGGGAACGTATGATGTCTGCCGTAGATTCTCGCCTTCGGGAGCATGAGTGAGACCAGTGAACTGGCAATTGCCAACACCAATCAGTCGGAGATGTGCAAGGAGCTCTCTCCTCCTCTGGATATTGGAATGAGCACAATCCTTCAAAGTCCGCACTGCCTGGGAAATTTACGTGACCCACAATTCTCTTTAGCCAATGTCGCTAATGTCAATGTTAGGAAAGTGTAATAGGAAAAAAAAAAAAAAGCACAGGGTGAATCCCTAATGAAAAAAATCCAGGCTGCTCTTGTTTCCGAATTCTAATACAGAGCCATTTTCTCTCCTTATTGTACCAAAATGTACTGAATGGTCTCCTGGGGTAAAAAATAAAAGCTACCTGTTTTCAGAAAGCTTTAAGCCCAAAGCTGACTTTGCGGAAGTCCTGTATGAATTTGGTAATGCCATGCACGTAGAACACTGTTTAACGATTTCAAACACTATTTTATTTTATTATTTATTTTTAAATGTTTATTTATGTTCGAGAGAGTGAGAGAAAGAGAGAAAATGAGAGTGCGCAAGCATGAGCAGGGGAGGGGCAGAGAGAGAGGGAGAGAATCCCAAGCACTGGGATGAGAGAGAGAATCTCTGCACTCACAGTGCAGAACCTGACCCGGGGCTTGATCCCATGAACCTGTGAGATCACGACCTGAGCCCAAATCAAGAGTTGGATGCTCAACAGACTGAACCACCCAGGTGCCCCTCTAGCACTCTTTTAGTTGACACTGCAGAATATATATTCACTTTTGATGGGCTTCAAAACTCTCACCAATCCCTTTTGGGCTTTAAGCCCTAAAAGGAAAAAAAGAACATTATTTTAGAGCAATAATTTTGAGAAAAGACAATGGCCTAGGTATTTCAGAATGATGCATGTGTCACTCAAGCCAAGCCAGAAAAGGAAAGCATTTTAGAAAGCAGTAGCTCCTGAGGAGGAAAGGAAATTACAATAGCTTCTCCTCTAAAGTCTTAGATAAAAAAAAAAAAAAAATAGACACAGGGCTAACGGTTGTGTACATGAAAGGGGCTTTTTGCCACCCATCACCATTCTAACTGACAAATACAAAGTCAGCTCTTTGATGAAACAACATCCGGGTTCCTGCTCGCCATGGAGCCTGTGGTTTGGGATGCCGTTTCTGCGTTTGCCTGCTGTTTAATTACAAATATTGGCTCTTTTCACGGCCAGGCCTCAGTGGTTACCAGCTGGTAACTCTCTCTCTTAGGGACTTCAAAGGGCCCTTGCAGATAAACGGGTCCTCAGTGTCAGGGAGGTGCAAGCATATGGAAGTAATGGAGGCTCTATGGACATTTTGGTTGGAAACACCTTCCTTGACTAGTCTTGTTTCAAATGGCGTAAAAATGGAGTACTGCCATGAAGCCCTAGTGGCAAACTTTGGAGTGTGTGTCTCATTCGTGCCCCCTCTCCCACCAGCATAAGAAATTAAGGCCATCTCTGGATTGGTCACTAACCTGGAAGCTTACATCCAAGAGGGGCCATTAACTCCACCTGGATTCAGTGAGCTGGTCCCTTCCCTGCCTTCAGACGTGGTTCCTGACTTCTGACTTTTCCACTCTGAGATACAAAATTAGGTCAACCTGTGGCTGACCCGCCATGGGCTTCCACTGACATCTCAGCCCCTGGTGAAAGCTGGGGTGAGGGGAAAGCTACTTCCTTTGGTCTTTTAGGCTGAGTCTCAAACTCCTGTAGCCTCTGTTTATAATACAGAGAAAAGGTAGCCCCTTGTAGACTTCCAACAAGTGTGATGTGAAGGAGGTCAAGTTGATCAATTCTTTTCGGGAGAATAGGGGAAAGACATTTCTTTGAAGGAGTTCATGTTTTGTTTCTCAATAATCGCTGGCTTTATATCTAGACAAATGGATCGTTAAATTCAACAACTTCCGCCCCCCCCCCCCCCCCCCCCCCCATGCCCAGCACAGAGCCGGATGCAGGTCTCAAACCTACAAACAGTGAGATCATGACCTGAGCTGAAACCAGGAGTCTGAGGCTTAACCAACTGAGCCACCCAGGTGTCCCTTAGCCTAATTCTATCATCCAATTCCTTTCTCCAGTTCAACGTGGCCTTGCACTCAAGCTGAGTAAAATCTGGAGCTGAGGTTTTACCGTTTAGATTAGTTAGATATAAAAAGTTGTTAGGTTTGGTCGTTTAAACTTATTGTTGAAAATTATAAAGTGGCTGTGAATAACTTCGTATTGTCTGTCTACACGTTAAATGACTATACTTTTCCTAGGTTAACGATGAAATCAGGACTCAAAAGAAGAATCAACCATACATTGCTTTAATTTGGATATATTTTCCCCTTTAATGTATTAAGTCAATTTGAAATGTGTATGTGATCTGTTAGCTCCTTCCACAGGCAGATGAGGCCACTGCCCCAGCTTCTTAAAGTCCAACCTGACTCATACCTTCCTCATTTCCCCAGTGCGTCCCCACCCAGGGAGAGCCAGCCAGCTTAGTTCGCTGTTCCAGTCTATCAGTGAGTAAGCCCTGACCACCTTCTCAGCATTATTGCTTACTGTTCCATATATAAATCGTGCAGACAGCATAAGCTCCTGTCAAACTAGCTTCTTGCCTCCCCTTGAAGGAGGCACAGTACAGATTATTAGTCACAGTACAGATTACCAGCCAGTCTCCACCTTATGTATGCTGTTTCTCCACTTGGCAAGCCTCTCCCCCATTTCTACCTGGCAGAATTCCGCCCATTCCACAAGGCTCAACACAAGGGCTGAATTCTCTATCATTTTTTTTCTCCAATGGAAGGAGGTCTTTTCCATACTTGAACTCCAATTTCACATTGTAATTCCCTCATCTCACCTGTAACCTTCACTATAGTTTTTACTTATATATCTTATATATCCTGATTTCACTCATTTCTTATGCCATAGCACAGAATAAGCACTCCACAAAAAATTGTTGAATACATGACATTTCATTTTCCTTTCATCCATCTATTCATCCATCCATCTTATCATCAGATATTTATTGAGCATTCACTATATGCCAGGCACGTGTTTCTGACAAAATCTAAGTCTGAAGCTTATATGTAGGTTTCAATAGTCTATGCTATTCTCTACCCTCATGGGGAAAGATTTGTTGTTATCATGCAGAAGTATTTCTTCTTGTCATTACTAACAATTCCATTATTTTTCAAGATGCCCCTCACTGGCAAATCTAGCAATGCACACAAAGATTTTGCGTTTGTGCACTAAACACACTTCTAGATTTGTCTTATCGTTTCTATCTCTATTTTTAATTTATGCAAACTCCTCACTTTTTTCTCGGTATTATATGTATTTTAATGGCCACCTCAAAATCCTTTTGAAATGAAGTAGAGTACCGATAAATAGAATACAATTACAAAAAAAAAAATCAAGTAATTGGTTCCAAACTACTAATTCACACAATGAAACTTCCCTGGAGGAGCTTTTGCAGCAGAGAAGAATTCAATAAAATGTAGGTCTTCCTTGAACTCCATTCAAGAAGGCTAAGTTTCTTCAGTAATTATAAGGTGATCTCACTTTTAACATGATCCCAGAAAGTGGTCTTGGGGAAATTGTTAGGAAACATGAATAGAATCATTCTAGTAATTGACGGTATTTGAAACTGCATTCTGAAATCTGGGACCATTGCACAGAGGCTGGGAAACATGAACAAAACATGTCAACTTACCATAAGAAATCTTTTTCTATCATACTAAGTTTTTTGAGTTATTTTTTTTTTAAACCAAGATTGCTAGGGAGCTGACTAACTTGAGAGAAATGAAGAGGCCAGGATTAAGAAAAGAAGGAGATACCATTTGGGAGAAATGGCTCCAGAAAAAAGAGCAGCTCATAGGATCTTCACAAAATCTATATGCCAGTGGTGTTTACCGAAGCATGTGTTCTCTCTCCTCATGCTACAGAAATTTCGTACATCTGCCACCAGACTATTGTAACCTTAACACTCAACCCTCATAGTAAAAGCAAGCTCTTTCACCATGTTAAGATTTTGTTATTTTGCATTTATATTTCTTTTGGGAAATTTTTAATGAATACAGCCCCATCCCATCTATCTGGATATCTCAGGCTTAGCACGTTATTATTTGATTTAGGCAGATTTGTTGAATCTCAAAACTAGTTCAGAACTTTGTATTCACAAAACATTCCTGATAATTAGCTTACGGTTCATTCCCATGACTATATTTCACAGACCAGCTACCGTGTCTTTATGGTCAAATGTAGGGGAGAGAAGACACGGCATTGCCATGCATCGCGTTAAAATGACAGAATGACCTCAGGGGACCAGAAATCTGAACAATTGATACAGAAAAAGAAGATCTAGAAAATAGGAGTTGCTTGAATTTATTGGCATACATTGGCTATGGGTGTGATATGCAATTGACTTAAAAGCGTGTTAAAAAACTAGTTTCAGTTGACCTTTAATTTTAAGCCCAGTGCACCATCCACAAGGACTCAGGCTTGGTGGTTTTGTCTGCGTTTGGCAGGCGTCAGAGCTGTGCCCTCCCTGAACTGGGAACCCCAAGGGCACAATGTTACACTTCTTTCCCTTCTCATCGCTTAGCCCTTGGTACTTTCTCAATCAGTGTTCACTGAGTGAAAAAATGGAATTTGCCTCTTCTCCAGAATCCTAAAGCATGCCAAGATGGCAGGAACCTCAACAGTTAAGAAAGAATACACTTCACATTAGTCGATGTATTCTGGAAAACTTTTGGCATAATGCTAGATCCGGGAGAGAGAGGGCATGAAATTTGCTATTTTGTCCCCCTTTCAGGAAACTTCCACAAAGATTTTAGCTCGACTGAAACTGTGCCTTCATGTTTTCGCATGCACATCTCAGTGCAGCCGTGGGAATCCCTGGAACCCAAGAGGAGAGATTAGAGGCCATGAGCTTTCTTCCTGCGGCACGTTCTCTCATCTAGGTTATTTCTGAGAAAATTCTTTTAGGAGCCCCTCTCATTGCCCAATTTAGACCTTACTGGGTAGGTGTTTCTCTGGGCTTCAGTGAATCCTGCTCTGGGAAATAACAGACAAAATACATGTCTAAAAGGGAGCTACTCCAGAAGAATAAGGTTCAGAAGTGAAATGTGATCTCTTGGAATGTGATTACCTAAGTAGCTGTGCTTTCACATCTTTGTTTTCAGAGGAGCCCCCACCAATCAAGTGGTTGCAAATCTCAACAAACTGCACAATTTATAATTTTGGAAATCTGAAATAGAATTTGCAATGTGATCTCCGTGGCTGGGTCACTTCTCCTTGTAAAGATTTTTATCTGATTATAAAACAAACGGCCTACTTCTTCAAGGCATATTAGTGCCATGAAATCATGCTCCAACTTTGCCCTCTTTCATTATATCAGCAGGAGCTTAGGGGCTGGTAAAAGAAAAGGTATGACAGAGAGTTAATTTCTGCCAATGCCCTTCTGGCCTTCGCTGCAAGAGATGCTTGTTTAATTTTTTCCCGGGCACGTAAGTAGGCCTTTGATGGTGCTTCTCACCATGTTGTGGGGTCTGTGTGACTGCTTTATGGTAAATCTGAAACCTCTGGGGAAATGGTCTCAGAGTCCCTAACCTTTGCTGGTTCCTGAAGTTCTGGTGTGGAGACTGAGAACCTTGGGGAATAAAAAGAAGCACGCGTCTTCTCCCATGAATTCGTTTTTGTGAGATCTGAGGACAAAGTGTTGCTGGCTGAGGAAGTGCTAGCACCCACCTGCCCACCCCCTGGGGAGCAGTCCTCAGCCCACCAGCGCTGAGAGGATCTTTGCCCTTGTGATCCCGGTGCCTGAAAAGCCGCCCTGTGCCCCGACCCGCCTGCTTTGGCACATCTCCAGGAGGAGCTGCAGCCTCGGTGTGGCCCAAGAAGTTAGCCCCTTGCTTCTGGGGTCTCAGTAAGAAGCAGAAGGATTCAACCAGCAAAGCAAAGGCCTGGGAAACATTTGCTGCCATCAGCTCTGATGGTGGCACCTAAGATAGAATTTCTTGTAGCCTCCTGTTTAGTTTATTTTTTTTATTTTTTTTAAATTTTTTTTACAAGGGACTCGGTGACGAAACCCAGGTTAGACCCTTCAACAGAACTATCCTGAAGAGCAAAAGTAGCAAATGAAGGGCTATGACTGGGGACTGACTCTGGGGGAAGGCTGGAGTTTTGAAATGAGAGCCAAAAAATGTTTTCACCCTCTAGCCCACAGGTTAAGTTACTGAAAAGAAATCACCATCGTGTCTACACGTTTCTTGTGTGTTTACTTCTACTCTGGAGAGTAATCTAACTCATCATTTGCAATCAGGGCCTCTGAGTTCTGTTTGTGTTTGCTTTTGCTCTTTGCTTTGCTACTTGTCCGGGTGTTTGCCTTAGCATCTGACATCTGTTGGTAATAGAAGCCTTTGTCCTCGGCGGGCCCGCCCCAGTTCTCCTGGCTTTCGCCTTCGGTGGCGTAGGAGAAACCCTCCTCCACCGAGAAAGGGTCATCCACGTCGTAGCGCTGGTACGTGCTTTGGTGCAAGGCTTCTTCTCGAGCACTGATTTCCAGGGTGCTGTTCCAGATGCCATACCCAAAATAAATGAGCATACCTGCCGGGAGGGAAAGGCACAGGTGAATAAGCAGTTGCTTGGGGATCCATGGGACTAGCGGGGAGATCACTCAAATGGTGAAAGCAGGGCTGGGGGTGGATGTGTTTTCTTTGGTCTGCACAGTATCTGGAAAAGACTCAAAGTGGGATATCTTGCATTAAGCAACCCTTATTCACAGCTTTCCCTAAAAAACTCCGAAGGTCTGACAACCCTGTCCCCACATTTCTGTATGACAGTTTTAGCTGGAGGTGAGAACAGCTGCCTCTTCGGACAGAATGTGGGCTCTTTAGTTGCCTCTGTCCCCACGTCCCTGTTGACATCCAGCCCACTACACTCGTGGAGGTGCCAACCAGGACTTTGAATTTTCCACCCTGGCTTAAATATTTATGGATCACCCACAATGCGTCCCCAGCCTTCTTACAGTATTTTATTATCCCACGTCTCCACCAGGGGACTCCCTCTTTTATCTTACCACTGAGCAATGCGCATATATTGCCCTATGGTTTACCTTGACATTTTTCACTCACCAAAGGAGTGTTATTATATTACTGCCACTCAGAGCTGTTTACTTTCTTCTGTGGGCTCTCAGAGTGTCTGGAGCATGCCACAGTTACGGCCCTGAGAACATCTATTGTGTGATTACCTGCACAGGGTGGTTCTGTTTTATAGACTCTGCAGAAAACTGGCGCTTAATATTTGTTGAATGAAAGAATGAGAACTCCTGATGAGCATGAATTTTCCAGTGCAACCTCCTTAATTTGATGTCATTCCAAGCCAAGGAAAGAAACGTGTCTTCCTAATTGATATGTAGCATTAATGAGGGCTAATGTTTCATTTCTATTATAATTTTTTTGAAATAACAAAATAGTTTGAGAACCCCCGTTTTCCACCTTGAAAAGCTCATAAAGGCTCAGGGCCTGGAATGGGTGAGAACCATATCCCTGGGAGGTCATAGGGCATGATGATTAAGACTGTGAGCCATGGGTTCAAACCCTGCCTCCCATCACTATTAGCTGTGTAACCCTGGACCAGTTACTTAGCCTTTTTGTGCCTCAGTTTTCCCTTTTAGAAAACCATAAGATAGACACTTATAACTTGGGGTTGCCATGAGGATGGAATGAGATAGGCGGTGGCTTTCAACCCTGGCTTCACCTGGAGGGTCACCTGGGGAGTTTTTGAACCGCCCTTATACCCAAACACCACCCCTGGAGATTCCGATTTAATTGGCCTGTAATATGATCGAAGCATAGGTATGTTTTAAGGCTTCACAGGTGAGTCCAATGGTCAGCCAAGGCTGGGAATCCCTTAGCTCAGGAGTATAAACCTCCTGAGGCACATACTCCATTGCCGACTCTGGACACATTATGGCTTGGCCAGTGGATGGCACTCTGTTATGCAACCCCCTTCCAGGCCCCAGACACCCTCTTCTGAGTGGCATTAGCACCTTTGACTTTGCTAACACAGCAGGCATCTGTAGAGCTGTTTGCATAGAACCTTAAGGTCAAGTGTGCTTTCCTCTTTGGTACTTGAGAAATCCTTCTCCCTTTTGAATTTGAAGTGTGTCTTTTTAAGCTTGGATTTCTCCCTCCCTGTCTCAAATGACTTTCTCCTCACCCCTTCCCCCACCCCCCGGTGAAATCAACTTTTCAGGAGCCAAAGTAAGCAGAGATTTATAGTCCTAATTGGTAATAAATCCTGGAGTTAATCATTTGCAGATGTAGCTATTCTCAAATAGCAACTTCATTTTTCTGAGCACGGATCTTTACTCTTTCTTGTCTGGGGGCGGAGGGTGGCCACGGGGGATAGTTATCATCCTTGTGTAGCACAAGGCATCCAGACCTCCTCTAAAATGGCCAGTATGCTGCAGCTTGAAGAATGCCTGTTTTGGAAGCATGTTTGAGATCTGAGAGTAAATTTCAGGAGACTAGGTGGGATCAACAGGCACACACCTTTTTTTAAATTTTTTTTTGGCCCAATTTTGCTTTTTTGTTATTTTTTGTCTTAGACATCAAGGCAAGTGTCAAATCTTGCCTCCTATTCCTGCTTGGTATCTATTATATCAATTTTTTCCATCTCTGATCCCCTTCTCAGACCCTATTTATAAGCAAATTATTTCCCTACTGAACTTAATACCATTTCCCCCCCTTTTCCCTTTGCCCCTAAGTTCTCTGCTGTGCCATTACGTGGCTCATCATTCAAGCACTGGTTTGACATGTATTCCGACAGACCTTCCCATGCCCCCACCAGAATTTATGGAAATTCTCTAAGAGCCTCATAGAATCCTAGATATATAGAGCTGGGAAAGAGGCTGTGAATGAATACAATACCTTCACTTTACAGAAAAAGAAACAGGCTGAGGGCAGAACCAGCGTTCTATATGGATAGAGAGAAGGCTCTTGCATACTCAGTCCCTCACATCTCTCCTCCGCAGGCTGGTGTATAGACTATGCATATCACAGTACATATTCAGTGAGAGGTTATGTCTAAAAAAACAAAAAGGGGCACCTGGGTGGCTCAGTCGGTTGGGCGTCCGACTTCAGCTCAGGTCATGATCTCACGGTTCGTGGGTTCGAGCCCTGCGACCGGCTCTGCGCTGACAGCTCAGAGCCTGGAGACTGCTTTGGATTCTGTGTCTCCCTCTCTCTCTGTTTTTCCCCTGCTCTCTCTCTCTCTCTCTCTCAAAAATAAATAAAAATTAAAAAATTAAAAAAAAGAGGTTATGTCTACATTTGTTGTTTGGGAATGGCTGAGTCTGAAGGGACGTGTGTGTGTGCATGAATGCATTGACTATGATTACTTTGAGAAAGCAACCTATGGAAATCTGCCATGTAAATATGAGCCTTTTAATGTTTGTGCTACAATTTCAAAGGTGCATTATTTTGTCTTCTAAAATATATTTCAAATATGAGTGCTCTGAGCCAAGAAGTGACTTGTGCATGCAGCCTGATGGAATAAACGGTCAACCTGGGCAAAGGTCTGGTGTTCTGTCTGCCTTCATCCTTCTTGCTGGCTCTTGAGTAAATTCAAGAAAAGTGTTGTGAGGGGCGCCTGGGTGGCTCAGTAAGTTGAGCGCCTGACTCTTTATTTCGACTCAGGTCATGATCCCAAGGTCATGGGATTGAGCCCTGTGTCAGGATTTGCACTGAGCATGGAGCCTGCTTGGGATTCTCTCTCTCCCTCTCTCTCTGCCCCTTCCCCCCTTGTGTGAGCTCTCTCTCTCTAAAAAAAATAATAATAAAAAAAGAAAAGTGATGTGAAGCACTGAGGATTGAATAAAAGGAAAAATGTAGGGGGACAAAGAAACAGGAACAAATGAAGTGAGGAAGGGAGGGTAGAAGGGAGGGAGAGAGAGAGAGAGAGAGAGAGGAGAGAAGCATGTACTACCATCTGTCACACATAAACAAAGGCTTTGTGTCGGAGGAGTAAACAGAGCTGCTAAAAGCCTCCTGTGTAGAAGCAGGGTGTTTTGTTTCTGCTCCTTTCTTCAGCTGGCTTACAAAACTAAGCATGAGGTAGTTTCTGAAAAGTCTGTGGGGATTCTGGGAATTCTGAATCATCTAAACTGAACTTCGCACAACACCTCCGGGTGCTGAGGTCCTAATGATACATTCGTTATGTTGCGCCTTTCCCCCAAGAAGCTCAAAATGTTATACATATGTTATCCTGTTCAGATCCCTCCTCGCCTGTTCAGGAGTGTGTGTGAGTGTGTGTGTGTGTGTGTGTGTGTGTGTGTGTGGCCGGGAGTGGGAAGGTTGCGATTACGTGCGTCGCACAGACAGGAAAGTTGGGCACGGGACAAAATAAGAGATTTTCCACAGGAACATGGTTAGTGGTTGGACTGTGAATCCTTCAGGGTCTCTCCGTGTCCTGATCCAGGGTGCTTCTGTTATTTCTCTCACCTGCCAGGGCTATAGACTGATTGCAATCAAGCTTGCTCAACTTTTTAGTTTGAAGAATTTCAAACATATATCAAAGTGGAGAGAATAGTATAAAGAACCCCGTATAGTCATCACTAGTTTGCTCCTGACATCCACCCACCGCTCCCTTCTCAGGCTACTTTGAAACAAATCCCTTCCATCCTATGCTTCACCTGTAAATAAATAAGTACGTATATTTAAAACAGCATTCTTTTTTAAATGTTCATTTATTTGTTTTGAAAGAGAGAGGGCAAGCAGGGGAGAGGGAGAGGCAGAATCCCAAGCAGGCTCCACACTCAGCATGGAGCCCAATGCAGGGTTAGGTCCCACAAGATTGAGATCATGAGATCACGACCTGAGCCGAAATCAAGAGCCGAAATCAACTGACTGAACCACCCAGGTGCCCCTAAAATAGACTTCTTAAAAATACTTAACTTACTATCATTATCACATCTAAAAACTAATAATAATTCCCTAAGATTATCTGATATGCAGAAGTATTAAAATTTCCCTGAATTATTGTGCATGTGGGGGAAATACTCTTTACCGTATGAGGCTATAGACTTACTCCAATGATGCTATCACTGCTTGATAGAGTTTTGGGGCACTGTTATTCAAGTCGTCACTGGGGCTGGCATCATATTCTTTTGCAAACCGTTACAGATGGCAAAGTTTATCTTTTGAGAGAGGATTCGCTTTTGGCCTAAGCCAGAAGTCATTTGGAATGAACCCTTAAGAATGAGACGGCTAATTGATATTTGCATATTTAATCCTGCTGTGTCTTAAAAACTTAGATCCATTGCTTTGTAGTTACACATCTTGTATCTGTGATAAATGAAAGGCAGGGGTGATGTTAAAAATCAGAGGGGGGTTAGCTCTTCTGTTGCCGTAGGGTCTTGGAAGCCCCCCTGGTGGGCTGGAGTTATTTTTTTAGGGAGAGAAGCTCAGGGCAGCAACAAGTTAGCAGCAGGCACAGAAGGGTTTCAGTATTTTAAAAAACAGACATGGCTGTACCGGGCACATGGGCTGAATGCCAGCCCTGGTCAAAGGTAATGGCCATGAGTCCCGCAAAAGGCTGTTTGCAGCAAAGGGAAATATTCATTCAAAAGGAGGCATTGGCTTTTCTTTCAGACAGAAATTCCCTGGTGGGAATGGAGAATGTGCCCAGGAGAGGTTCACGCTAGACAAGATGAGGAATCACACCTTCAGCAATTTAGTGGGCTTTTTTTATGTAGTAGAATACTTTGTGATCATAAAGCCCTTTGTAGAAAAGTACTTCCTCGTCTATCATCCCAGAGAGGTTAAGAACTGGTTAATAAGTCAGTGATTGAAAAGGCACTGGAACTTTCATCTGTTGAGTCTAAACTGATGGCTGTGCCCATCCCACCCGGGCACCTCCAGGGAAGGTTTAGAAATGCCTTGCCTGCCTTCAGATGCTGGGACAAACAACAACTTACTCTACTTGTGTTGCTCCATTTGTGCAAACTAAGCAAATGACGCCAAACCTACAAGTGAGAGGGGTAGGAGGAGGGGGGTGTCTCTGGATCATATGGGGAAAACCTAGCACAAAACCTCAAGTCTGAAAAGAGACTGGGTGACCTGGAGATAGACAGCAGCAGCAGATTTCTAACCTCACGGGCCCAAAGTCTGGCTGAGGAGCAGATGTTGGATCTCTAGAGTCCCCTGGGGGCTTCCTGTCCTCTGTAGGCAGCAACAGGGCTCAGGGCCAGATGAGGTGGGCCACCTGACCTCAGGCTGGGTGGAGCTACCTCTTCCTGGGGTGCACTTTCCAGCAGGAAGCCCTGCCCGCGGCAGATAACTGAGGCACTTTGTTATGCCCAGAGGCTTTTTTTATTTTTACTACTCTGGGATCGACCTCCCAAAACAGACATTTGCCAAGGCAGAAATGAAAACTAAATGGTAATGAGAAGGTGTCCTCCCCACCCACTGCCATCCCTACCAACTCCTGCTTTGCTGGTTAGTTTTTAAAATACCACCAGAGGGACGCCTGGGTGGCTCAGCTGGTTAAGCATCTGACTCCTGATTTTGGCTTAGGTCGTGATCTCACAATCGTGAGATCGAGCCCCGCATCAGGCACTGTGCTGGGCATGGAGTCTGCTTAAGATTCTGTCTCTCCCTCTCCCTCTGCCCCTCTCCAGCTCTCTCTCTCTCTCTCTCTCTCTCTCTCTCTCAAAAAAAAAAAAAAAATACCACCGCAAGCCCATTGATTATAATAACAGTAAGGTTTGTTTAAGATGGTGTGGCCAGGAAGAGCAGGCTTGGATTGAATAGGGGGTTGGGGGGGGGGTAGAAATTCTCTTCCTGGCCCCGCTACTGATCAAATACAAAGTCACATTACTTTTTTTTTTTTTTTAATCTTTTTTTCAACGTTTTTTATTTATTTTTGGGACAGAGAGAGACAGAGCATGAACGGGGGAGGGGCAGAGAGAGAGGGAGACACAGAATCGGAAACAGGCTCCAGGCTCCGAGCCATCAGCCCAGAGCCTGACTCGGGGCTCGAACTCACGGACTGCGAGATCGTGACCTGGCTGAAGTCGGACGCTTAACCGACTGCGCCACCCAGGCGCCCCCAAAGTCACATTACTTTATGCCTCAGTTTCCCACCTGCAAAATGGAACTGGGGACTTATTTTATTTGAGGGGTATAATGGCCATGAAACAGAATGCAATCTTATTAAAGAATATTTTAAAAAATCCAGTAATGCAAGCCAGTAATGCCACTTCTAACTCAGCAGAAACCCAAGGGAGATATGTTCATGTGTCCACCAAAAACATGTACAAGAATGTTCACAGCAGCTCTATCTGTAATAGCCCCAGAGTAGAAGCAAGTTAAATGTCCACAGGCACTAGAATGGATAAGTGCACTGTGGCATATTATTATCACAGTGGAATGCCAGCCGGGTAAGGAGAGTGAACGAACTAAAACCACAAGCAACGACACGGATGAGTCTTATAAATATAATGCTGAGGGAAAGATGCCCAGTGCCCACTCTTTCATGGCTCTAAGTGTGTTCCAGGGGCCTGTTCACACCTGCTCCGGGGCCCTTCGTCTCTGCCATGGCCATCTCTCCTTTCCTTCTTTTGTCTCAAAGGACAGCCGATATTGTGGCTGCTGCTGGGTGCAGAGCCGTGGTATCACCCGGCCCTTTTCTCCATGCATAGCCCTGCCCGGCATAGCCCCTCTGCCAGCAGGCAGCCTGGACTGTAGCGGGACCCCCCCCCCCTTCTTGGAATTGCGCTGCTCCTCTTGCCATCCTCGCCCTGGCCTTCGTGAGTTTTGTTTTGCCCTTTTGAGCATGATTTATTTGTCGAAGTTGCCAATTGTTTTCTCCTCTGCCTACAAGGAGAATTTCAAGCTTATTTATGGGACATATCCTCAGGAATTGATTTATCTTGGTGTCCTCTCTGCTCCCCATTCAAGGCCCCCCTCTTCTCCTCCTCTTCCCTACACGACAATGGCTGCTTTGAGTCAATTTCCAACAGGGTTTTCAAATGATACTGCAGGTAAAGACCACAGCTGTGTTTTCCCTTTGGAAACCACGTTTTAGTACAGGATTTACGAAGCTCATTGCCAGATTAGTGTCTGTTCTCTAAATCTATAGATGAGAATTTGGTTTTTCTCTGAGGGGCTGAAAAAATTCCAGGTGAGAACTTGGCAGCCCTCAGGGTGAGGGGGCCCACGAGCTGGTTCACCCGATCATTATTTTATACTCAAGTCCCACAGGGAACAGTAGACCTGGAAAGTACTGCCGTATAGTGTCATCACTGGTAACTGCTAGTTTCGGGCTCCCTGAGACTCTGCCCAACACTTCGAGGTGTTCTTTTACAAAACCGCATCAGCTGAGAGAAAAGGAACAGGAAGTCTGATCTGTGCTCATTTTGCTGGGGATTATCAAACATTTGCTGTGCATGTTACTTCTCTTGTCTGAAGGAAAAGAAACAAGTGCTGAGTAATCTTGCTGGGACTTGGGCCTTATTTTATTCAGTGAGTCGTGCTCATCCGAAGGTTCAGAGCTTAGCAAAACATTGTTAGAAAAATGCTGTGATTAAGATTCATCTAGAGAGGGCTGGTTAAAAAGATATGCCTGAGAAGATGATCGAGTTATGACTCAGCCTAACCATGTAAATCTCGTTTTTAAAAAGTAGCTAATGTTTCATAAGAAGCTCCGTTTAAAAATATCTCTACTGTTCTCCCCAGGAAAGTTATACTATGAATAACAAAATAAAAATCTGACATCTTGGAGACTCAGAAGTTTAGAGATGGGATAATTATTCTATGAGATCACTGAAAATTGTATAAGCCAATTTGGGGTTGTTCGATGGATATATTTTATATGTGCAAAAATTTGTTTTTGAAAAACAGGGAGTTTTTGTAATTAAATCATTTGCCTTGCCTGCTAATATCTTCTTATTCTTCTCTATAGACCAGTCCTTGTCACATTTGAGCATGCATCAGAACAATGTGTAGGGTTTGTTAAAACCTAAATTGCTCTCAGAGATTTTGACTTGGCAGGTCTGGGATGGGGTTTAAAATCTCACTTTTAACCTGTTCCGTGTGTGATGCTCCTGGTCTGGGACCACACTGGGAGAACCACTGTTCTAGATCATTGTAAACCTGCCCGCACATTAAAATTCCCTGGGGATCTTAAAAAAAAAAAAAAATACCCAGTGCTTGGCTGCACCAGACCAATTAAATCAGAAAATCTCTGAGATCATGGGTATAGAATATTTCAGGAGCAGCTCCGGTGATTCTGATGTGTAGTCAGGACTGAGACTGTTTGTTCTAGGCAGAAATTACTCAGGGACCATTTCTCAAAGACCACGATGCTAAAGCAGTTAGTAGCCAGCAGCTGGATGCGAGCTGTGAGCTCCCGTGTCTTCCGACTGGCCAACTCCAGGCTGCGTAGTGGCACCCTCCCATGTCATGGAGTATCAATTTCTGGAGCGAGTTTGAAGTTTATGCTATCAGCAAGATTACAAAAGGCTCTCTGGGAGTTTTCTTCTGCCTGATAACTGGGAGGGCAGCCTGAGTCAGAACAGGTTCATGCTGTACTTTGGCATGTGATAGCTAGTCTGGGCGACAATGAATCATTTTAGATTTTAAAGAGAAAGGCAGGGAAGAAATGATTCTTATTACTTTCTGCAATATTTTCTTATTTAAGCCCCAAACAGCAATCAGAAGAAGACGAGTAGAATTAATCTGCATTTTTACAGATGGGTAAACTGAGACCCAAAGGAGCTAAGTGAACTTCCCAAGGTCACAAGACACAGAGGTGGCAGAACTGTGATTTGAACCTGGGCTGTTTGACTCCAAAGGCAAGGGTCCCTGCCACCTTACCATGTTTGCAGAGTGCCTCTGGTGCTCCAGAAACCATAGATTTAGTGCAGAACTGGGGACGTAATTTACGGGCCCCAGTGTGAAATGAAACCATAGAGCCCCTTGTTAAAAAGTTGTTAAGAAAAAAAAGGTTGTTAAGAATTCAAGAAAGCAGCAGCAGAGCATTAGGCCAAATGTGGGTCCTATGCGCCCATGGAGCCAGCCCTGATGTTAGGTGTTAATCCGCACAAACTACATATCAAACATCCTGATCCAATAAGGAAGATGCTCAGAGGCACCCTGGCAGGGAGGTACGGGTTGCAGATCTGGGCGTGGAGATACTGAGTTTTTAATAATAGCTCTGTGAATAATCTCCAGTTATTCCTGTTGACCTTGAGTATGTTGTTTAACCTTTTGGAGGTTCAGGTTAGTCATCTGTGACATTGAGAGAGGGAGCGGTGGGGAAGGGTAGATGATTTCAGTGTTTCTCAAACTTTGTTGTTGTTGTTGTTTTGTAATGCTTATTTATTTTTTAGAGAGAGACACAGAGCATGAGCAAGGGAGGGGCAAAGAGAGAGGGAGACACAGACTCCGAAGCAGGCTCCAGGCTCCGAGCTGTCAGCACAGAGTCCTAGGTGGGGCTCGAACCCATGAACTGTGAGATCATGACCTGAGCTGAAGTGGGACACTTGACTGACTGAGCCACCCAAGCACCCCTCAAACTTTGGTTATTTATATACCACATATTTTGTATCGTGGCCATGGTCATGATCCCTGGACCCATACTACCTGACTTCTAATTTTGGCTCCCCTAAATTCTAGCTATGTGACCTCGGTCAAGTGCTTCCACTTCCTCATCTGTAAAATGAAGATTGCTGTGAGGAATACATAAGTTAATGTGAGGAAAGTCCTTGAGTAATAGTTGGTATGTGATAAGGGCTACATTAAATGTTAATTATTACTACGAATCATGGCACCTGTACCAGTAGTAATGCTTTTTCTTTAATTGGACTCACTTGTTAAATTTAAAAATAATCACCAGATTCATGTGAGTAGGTATATTTTTTCTCGTATGTGTGCAAATGTATAATACCTATATAATACTTTTAAAAATTCAAAAAAAGTCTATTCATATGCTCCCTAAAATCAGCCCAAATATTACTGACAGAATGGTCACCAAAACCATGGGGAACATTGTGCTAGATATTGAAGGCCCCTTCCAGCTTTAATACTCTAGGAATGAATGAACAAATGCACGTGTCTTCGTGTCTATGCCTTCAGTCATTTGACAAATACGTGACTGGAATATTTCTACCCTCCTCAGTCACTTCTACCCACAGTAGAATCTTTCCATTGGTTGGCTACAGGTTTCAGTGGAAAAATGTTTAAATGGAGAAGAGAGATTGTGAATAAATCATGTAAGTAGTTTAAACTTTGAGGGGTTAGTGGGGTTCTCTCAAGAACTCCCCCTAAAGTCTAACAAAGGATGAAACCTAGAGTTGTGAAAATTGGCACGGGATGCTTCTAAGAAGACACAGGATGGCCTTGAGAGGTGAGGAATCTACCGGAAGGTCTGGACCCTTTCCTTTGGGTACTGTTTTTGCTCCACTTCCTTCTATGGAGATCTTATCTTATAGGATTACAGTTTCTGTTTGTTTTTGTTTGTTTGTTTATTTATAATTTGAGAGAGAGAGAGAAAGAGAGAGCACGAGGAGGGGAGAGGGGTAGAGGGAGAAAGAGAGAATTTTAAGCAGGCTCCATGCTCAGTGTAGAGCCCAATGTGGGGCTTGATCCTATGGCCTGGGGATCATGACCAGAGTCGAAATCAAGAGTTGGACTCTCAATCAACCGAGACACCCAAGCATCCTTAGGCTAATGGTTCAAACTCCACCTCCTCAAGTTCCTTTCCAGCTATTCTTTTTTTCTCATCGGAAGAGTAGTCACAGAGAAATATTTATTAAGCGCATGCTGTGTGCCAGACACAGAGGACATAGTGCTAAACACCCGTATTCCTATATCAAGGAGTGGATGGGACCTCAGGGCTACCAATTTGTATAGGGAAATAAAGGCAGTGACTAAGGAACTTTAAAATCAGTTTTCACTTAAACATCCCTCTCAAGTTACCATGAGCACTGATCTCCAACCATTTCATGAACATCAGTACTTGTTGGATATAATAAACGTGTGATGTGAATGTAATATAAATCAATCACAAAGGAAAATGAAAAATCTTGGGACAGGGGCAGGGCTTTATGAAGGCAATAAAAGTGAATTTAGAGAGAGAACCTCTGATTTACGCCCAAAGTTGTGGACAGTTGAAGTCCTGGCAGAACTGTATCAGTTGTCAACAGACAAAGAGAAAATCAGTTAAGATTGACGGCGTGATGTGTGCTTTCCAAGAGAATGACTAGAATATCGAAGGATGATGAAAGAATCTTGAGAGAAAACGAAAAACTCTTGAATATCTTATAAAAGTCAATATGAAGTGAGAGATGGTAAATGGTATAATCTAGTTGGAAAAATTATGCCAAAATCCACACTTAATTCATACTTTGCTCATTTAAAATATTAGGGCATGATTGGTATTTTACTTTAATTTTGTCAAATATAAGAAAAGTGATTCTTCCATAACTTTCAGTTGCATAATTTTTAGTTTCTAAAATAGAATTCCAGTCAACCTTTTTCACTCTAATTTTTACTGTGTTATTTATGTCCCTTTATTATGTGGATTCATTTTACTGAATGACTGTTTATATTTCTATAAAATTTATTTACATTTTTAATTAATGACTTTTTATGGAATTAATTATCCATAAAAAGAATGTCCAGTAATAGTATTCAATGAAGTGATGGATTGATTAGCATCATTCTTCAGAACCAACGGCCAAGACCATAATAGGCAGAAAGGGCACAACTGGCTTTATTGACTCTAATGCAGAGAGCAAGGGTGCATAGAACAAGCCAGACTTCTCTTGCAACGGAGATGCCTAGTCCAGCTAGGAGGTAATTTTGGGATAAGCCTGTTTAAGGCCTTGAGAGGGAATTCTCCAGGCGTCAAAGGAAATTGCTTACCCACAAAGCACCAGACTGCAAACCGGATCCATGTGATGGTGGAGAGCTTTAGCATGAGATAAATGTTCACCAGCATGGCAAAGGCAGGCACGAAGGGGAGGCAGGGAGCCATGTAGGGTAGCTTTTTGGGGTTCTCTGGTTGCTGCAGGATCACGAACACCAGGGCGCCGATCAGCAGCACCATCAGAACGACCAGCAGGATGGCCCACCAGCTCCGCTCTGAGATGTGGTCGGAACCAAAGATGAGGAAGGAGCAGAAGATGAACATGAGGATGAAGAGCAGGAGCACGCAGATGGTCACCGTGTGCCCTGTAGCTGCTGTGGGCCGGTCCATTTTGCCTGGAAGGCCCAGCCGGATCCTCATGGTGTAGTAGCGGGGCCCGATCAGCTTCTTTAACTTGATGAGATAAATGTTTTCAGATTCGTCGGCTTCGATGCCTGTGGTCATGTCCACAGTGCCGTAGTTGGGATGGTTCACATTGTAGGTTGACTTGTCCGACTTGCCTATGAGCATCTCGTTGTCTCCCAGGGATGGTAGGTTCTTGGCCCCGCATGTGTTGGTGGCTGGGCCGGAAAACTCTTCCCCTTCACTCACAGGGGAACAAACTTCCTTCTCACAGTCCGCCAGGATGCCCTCCTTCTTCTTTGTGTGCTCCTGGGACAAGAACTTGACAAAACCATCAATGTCACTCTCTGGTTGGTATCGAAGGAGCAAGACGCAGACAGAGACCAAGGTGTAGGCAAGGAGTGTGCCGATGGACATCATCTCTATTAGGTCTTTCAGGCTGACTAATAACGAGAGGAGAGCTGCTAGGAACCCCGATACAATGCAGGCCACCACTGGTGTCTCTGTGTAGGTGCTCACATGAGCCAGGAACCTGGAGGGACGGGCAAGCAGAGGGTTAACAGTGAGCTACAGATGGTGACTGACTCTAACACGGCTTAAGTCCACCTGGTCCTGCTCCTCCAATGTACTTCTGGAGTCACTGCTTTGAATACAGTTATTCCTACTGCAGGATTTGGTTTCTGGAATACAATTTAAAAATAATTTACTTTCATGCCTTGGTTTTGAGGCAAACTTCTTTATTAAAGTCCCTACTTCATTATGCGATGTGAAGGGATGACTGAATTTAGGAAGGCATGTTAGAAATCTGAATCGAAGTGCAAGCTTTGCTGGGAAGGGGTGATATGTGGAACATTCATACACCTCCTTGGGGTCCCCTAAACCTGTGTTACCTAAAATATGGTCAGTCCGTGGACCAGCAGCATCAGTATCACCTTGGAGCTTATTGGAAATGCACATATTCAGGTATCACCAGAGACCTCCTACATCAGAACCTCTGGGCATGGGGCCTAGCAAACTTTGCTTTAAAAAACCTCCAGAGGATTCTGATTTATACCAAAGCTTGAGAAGCATTGCTGTACAACAAAAGTGCAGAAGTTTAGTTGGCAAAATAGCGCAATAACTCAGAACATGTGCTCATAAATGCAGCCCAAATCCAGCCACTTACCAACTGGAGAAGACCAACAAAGGTGAATGAATGACAGGTGCCTCTTTAGCAGTTCCTGTGGGCCTTAAGCAGGTTCCTGCTCTCCTCCTCACTCTCCTCCTAATCTGCCCTCCTCCCACCTCTTCCATTTCTCTTTTATTTTCGTCTTTCACATATGACTGACTATCAGCTGCCTTTGGAGCTCCAGCATCTTTCCCCTTTGACAGCAGAAAAACCTTTTGGGTGTGTGAAGTTGTAACATCTCCGCCACACTCAGCCTCTTCTTGACCTATCCAGCTCCCCAAACATGGCAGCTCTGACCTGGTGATGACTTCAGGGGGTATGCAGGGGAAATGGAGCAGAAGATGACAGCTGGCGGCAGAGACGAAGTCCCTGAGCTGGATCCCCCCCCCCCCGCCCCCGTACCCCTGAGCGCTCCTTGACCTCCATGCTTGAAGAATGCCTTCCCTGCAAGCCCCTCATACAGTGGGCACTGGGAACCGAGAGATGGGCCACATTTCCTCGGGGCAGATTGACCACTTCATGGCCAATGTAGGGGGCTGGAAGCCAATATATTGGAGTGCTTGAAAATCCTGTCTTTGGAGTCAGACAGTCATGGATTCAAATCCCGGACTCCCCTCAGCAGCTGGAGGATTGGGGTAAGTGTTTTCGCCTTTCTAAGTATACTCATCTACTATATTTGTCTGCAAAACAGGGTTGTTGTGACAACTACATGGGATCTGTATACAAAGCACCCAGGGTACACAAATGTTCAATGAATGGTAGTTATTGTTGCTACTGTTATTAGGTTCTGTTCAGATGGTCTTATACTCCCTGTGATGGTAGCTTTTAATGTTTTCACCTTCAGAGGGGCTGTGGAGAGATGGTCAGTACCTCACCTCAATGTGAGGGCAGGCCTAAGATGTTCCTGGGAGGGCTCCTTCCTTCTGGAAGTCACTCAGTGCAGCAGTTTGACACCCACAATCTTCACAAAGCAACACACAGTGTCAAACAAGAGGGGAGGGGCAGTTAGGGGGATTATACCAGTTTGTGCTAGATTGGGAGACCCAGAGTCAAACTGAGGGGCTGTTATGGGGCTTACGTTCTTTTCGCTCAAACTCTTTATTAGGATATATGACAAATTCCATCGTCTATGTGACATACACGCACATCAAAATTATAGTCAGGCTGACAGTGGGTGACATTCTCCCTGGACAGGCATGGCAGAGCAGAATTAATTTCATAAAGCATAGTCCTTACCTGAAAAGGAGCCCATCACCAGCCATGGCATAAATGACCCTTGGCATTGGGAAGAGAGAGCCCAGCAAACTGACTGTCAGTCCTGCAACTGACCCAATGGCTACTACGAATTTTGCAACATAGAACCCATGAGCCACAAACATCTCCATGAGTGGGGATTCCGTGTCGATGGCGTAGAATGGCACCATCAGAGTTAAGATTATGCTCACCTGTTGAAACAAGAGAAAACATGGCTGGAGGTGGAGAGGACTGACAGCATGGATGGATGTCCCATAGGAGAGCGAAGAGGCCTGGACTTTGGATTTGTCACTTCTTGGCATGTGCCCTTAATTTAGACCAGTCATTTTGCATCTGGACCTCTTGGTCTCAGTATTTTCTCCTCACATTAGAATTTAGTGGACTTGACAAGATGGTCCTCAATCTCTCTCTCAGGCTTTCATATCTGAGGGATAAGTATGTAGGTATCTAAGCCCCACAACAGCAGAACTACACTGACAGTTCAGTGAAGGGCAGATACCATCACATGGAAGGAACTGGAGCCAAAGGTGCTGGAGCCAGGACCTGGCAGTGGCCGTGAGCACCCTGCCGGCATGGGCAGGACTCTCATTTCCTTTATACTTTCAGGATCCTCTATGGTCTTAAATGGATTCTCCCGTTCACTCTGAAAATCAGAGATAAAAACTCCAAAGATAAGTGATCAGAGGTCCATAGCCAGTTAACAGGGGGCACCCATATGAGGACTATATTTCCATTTCCTCTCTGTAGCTCAGTGCCAGGAGCCAGGCAGCCCACAAATGAAGGCATCAGGATGGAACCCGGTCCTACTCTGGGGTTGTAAGACTACTGTGGCTTTGCTTAGCCAGGAATCACTTGGCTCCTAAGACCCATCTTCCTTTATGTCATAAATCGGCCATAACAACCCTCCCTCCATGGCCCCAGGCAATGAAACCACCAGTTATAGGTCCAGGCTCCCCCTGGCCTGCAGGGGCCAATGCTGGCATCAAGAATGGAGGTCAGAGCCTGAACAGGAGAGGGTGGTGCATTTCCAGACCACTTCTTTGCATATTCCTCGGGAGCCAACATCCTCCAGTGAAGCCAAGGGCTGCTAGGGAGGACAGCAGGATGGACCACCACAGCCCAGCAATTTGGCTCTTCTCC
Source organism: Lynx canadensis (assembly GCF_007474595.2). Taxonomy (NCBI): domain Eukaryota; kingdom Metazoa; phylum Chordata; class Mammalia; order Carnivora; family Felidae; genus Lynx; species Lynx canadensis. The sequence continues at coordinate 63,488,349 of NC_044311.2, forward strand.
TGACGGTGGAATGGCAGCCTGCTGACCGGTGCAAGACCAAACAGCCCCTGAGGCCTCGTTAAGGGCCGTGTGTTCTAGAAGAGGATGTTTCCCAGCAGCTTCACCACTTGCAACATGGGGTGGGCTGGGAGACAGTGGGATTGATTCCTACAGCAGTTTGCGTTGGGTCGGCTGCTCATGTTAGATCTGGATGGGCAAAAAGTGGGTAGATGCATAGAAGTAGTCTGTAGTCTATAAGGCGCTATTCTAAGAAAGGAATTGTGATGACCAACTTTATTATGTGTGCAGCAGGGGTTGACCCCTGGAGGAGGGGGAGGTATATGAGGGAGGAATAAGAGGGGAAATGCAAAGCAGAGCATCTCTGCCCTGAGAAACTCTGCCCCACACCACCCTCATGGCCTGAACACTGTCTGCAGGGATCATCAGAGTATGGTTAAGATGAAGCCACTTGCCTGTGTGTGCTCAAGGGGAGGTGATAATTGACCCATAAAACAATTGCCAGGGACAAGTGAATTCCTATAAACCACATCCATGGCTGCTCTTGTGTTTTCCTTTGGTGCCCAGGACAATCTTATTTTGCAGCTTGCCCTAATGATCGAGCCAGCCGCTGGTCTGGCTTCCTTAAGTAGTTGGCTAAAGCTGTTTCTGTTTTGTTTGTTTTTTGGGGAGGGGGTGCTTTTCCTCTGTTTTGCAGCAGGGGTACATGTAACAGCCGTGGATCTTTCCTATTGGTGATAAGTGAAGTGAGTGGGACCCCCAGGGCCTGGGGCATTTTTGTGACCACACACCTATTGACTTGTTGGCTGGTTCTCTCCATTGCCAGGGGCCGAGGAAGACGTTGGCTGCGAGTGAGCGATTTCTGTGATAGAAATTCTGGGATGGGAACTGGGAAATGACACATCACAAGTTTGAGGAGCGTCTGATCCTGAGATGACAAGAAGCTGCAGGCTTCCTTCTAAGGATTCCCCTTGGCAGGAAAACTTGAAAAATGAGCTTGGGCCGGTATAAAAAGAGGGAGCAACAGCAGAAAGAAATGGCATTTCCCCTGAGATTTAAGGGGAAGAGTGTCTCTGGGAGGGTGGTGTCCTCTCTCCCCACTCTGGAGGAGCCTCGTCTCCCGCTGCCGGGAAGATCCCAGAAGACAGAAGAGCATTGAGGAGGGTGCACAGAGGTCCACAATGCCTCTGCTTGCACACCCACCCGTTACTGCCAGCCTATGATCTGAGCTCCTTGGACAGCAGCCCACTCCCTGTACACCATCCCCTGGGCAGTAGTGGACACCCAGAGCCTGTGTGTGCGGAGGAGCAGGGATGGAAACTCAGAGGTCAAGACTGCCCCCATCTCCAGTTCAGAGTGCTGATTTTCTTCTTGTCATTGGTGGGTGGGGATATAGGGTGCATGGACGCATGCATACAAACGCCGAGACGACACAAGGAAGGGATCATTTCCTGACAGAGGGTGACCCAGTCCCAGAGCTACTTTTTAAGGTCAAATATGAAAAGGCCATCAAGATGGTCCCAAAAGGATGTAGTACTTACAGATACGTATGCTGTCAGGCAGATGACCAAAGAGGCGGTGATGGCATAAGGGATGGACGTGTTGGGATTCTTGGCTTCCTCTCCAGTGGTGGCAATGATGTCAAAGCCAATGAAAGCGTAGAAACACGTGGCTGCTCCTTGCAGCACCTGGTGGGACAATAGCATTTTTCAGACTCAGAGTGTCAGGGCAGCACCAGGGCCCAACATGTGGTACCAACAACTGCCCAGTGCTCGGCCACGTCACTGAGCAGCAGAGGGAATAACATGGTGGATCTCGTGCTCAGCACTTGAGTTCTGATCTCCTGTGCTTTCTAGCTGTGTGATCCTGGGCAATTCCCTCATGTGTAAAATGGAGATAAGAAGACTTATGGCCACATAAACACTGGGTTGTTCAACATATTCAAATCATTTCGGGAAATAAGTGGGGTTATAAGTAAATCAATAAACTGGCTATCCCTATGTCTTGCGGAACTCATTAACTAACCTCTCTGTGCCTTATTTTCTTCCAATGGTTCTCAACCACAACCAGGGGTCGTATGACTTCCCTTAGGGGATGTTTGGAAATGTGAGGAGCTACTTGTGACTTTCACAGAGACGTGAGGTGTGCTTTCAGCATTTAGGGTACAGGACTCAAATGCTTCTGCACCAAGAATTGTCCTACTGACATTACCATTGGTGCCCTTCATAGATCATCTCTGTGGTAACACCTAGCTCTGAAATGATAGAAAAGATTTTCAGATCTTCAGATATCCTACTGTCTTCCGTGGGGAGACAGGTAGAGACAGTCTGATTTTTCTGTCCCTCTGGGGCTTGAGTGTCCTAGCTGGGTTATAAGGCTGGAGAAGATATGCAGTGAGAGGCAGTGTCAGGCTGGGGAGGTGGTAACCAGTGACATCTGCTGGATGTCTGTTGGACTGAGCCTGCACGGCTGCAAGGGTGGGTGGGACTATAAGTCAAGATGTCAGTGCGAATCTTCTATTAAGGAGTGGGTTACTTTCTTCCAAAGAACTGACTGAACTTTAGATGAAGTTTCCCCACCTTGGCATTCTCATTATCGGCTGAAAGCAAAAAGTGTGCCTCTCTGAATGCTTGGGGAATGTCCTTTCAGGGGAGGGTGAGAGAGCTTTTTCTAGACTTGTGTGTATGGGCCAGGGGACTTGGCAACATGCAAGCTCTAGCCAGGGGCCCAGGGGTGAGCTTCATTGAAGGATCATTTCTCCCCCTTTAATCCACATTTAGCTTACAAATGATGAAATTCAAAACATGTGCCAAGCAGATACCTGTGCCCAAAGTTTCACTCTTACCTCTCCCACTGACTTCTCAGTAAGTAACAGATAAAATACTCAGTACTGGAATCGACCAGGTACATGACAAACTGAATATCTTCTCAAACCTCAGAAGCAAGTTTGCTCACCTGTAAAATGACTTGGCCCTTTCTGTGGTCTTTCCCACCAGGATTCTAAAGTTCCAAGTCCCTAAGTGGGCATTCTTATCCTGGGGTCCGTTCAACTCAGGGTGGGAGTCTATGAACTTTGCTAAGAAAAGATTACATCTTTATTGTTAGTAACCTCTGACTAAACATAAGCATTTCTTTTAATTATGAATGTAAGTGACAAACTAATAGTACCTGTGATTTTGTCACCAAAGCAATCAGGTATTTTTTTCTATACTAGTAGATAGTTGCAGAGATCTTGAAATATTTCTTGTGCTTATTGCTACTTCCAAATTATGATAGTTAGTAGACACAGATATTAATATTTAAAACACTAATATAGAAGCACATTGTTATTATATCACAATTAAAAATATTTTTATAACTATATTTTAATATATTTGCTTTCTTTTGAATTCCTATGTAATTAGGTTATTCATTTATAAACACAATTCTCAGAAGGGGTCCATAGACTTCATCAAACTGCCAAAGAGTCCGTGGCACAAAATAATCTAACAGCTGCTGGTCTATTCCAAATTCCTTTTTTTTTTTTTTTTTTAACATTTATTTCTTTTTGAGAGAGAGAGAAAGAGAGACAGCATGAGCAGGGGAGGGGCAGAAAGAGGGAGACACAGAATCAAAAGCAGGCTTCAGCCTCTGAGGTGTCAGCACAGAGCCCGATGCGGGGCTCGAACCCACAAACCATGAGATTGTGACCTGAGCCGAAGTCAGATGCTTAACGGACTGAGCCACCCAAGCACCCCATAAGAGCTGCTGGTCTATCCTAATAACTCAGGTAGAAAGAACTTCTCAAGGAATTGTCATCAGAGGACTGCTTTCTGGGACAGGAGATATCTCAAAATTTACCCCAGTAAACTCCTTCATTTCAGGGAATGGAAAGTGTTTTGGCCTCCAGGCAAGGAGAGAAAACAGATCTCACTTCATTGTACCTGGAGGTTTACCGGTCTGGAAATGTGCTTGTTTTCGCTTATCTAGCAAATGTTTTTGGTCTTTAAGGATGAACAGAGACTGCGATTGCAGGCTCCCTAAACCTCCCCAATCAAGGAAAGCCTTGCTTTAAGATAGCTACCAGAAAACAGGTTCTGCTTTCTCTTCCTTTAACATCTTTCTTCCTTTACACGTACATACATACGTACGTGTGCGTGCACACACACACACACAGCTCCTGCAAATCATACAGATCTGTCAGGACAGTCAGTTGATGATGTATCCCTCCCAGTTAGGACGTGCCATGCATAGTCCCTATGCCTATTTGCTGTGGTCAGTTCTGGATGGAAAGTTCACAGATATTGCAAGAGCTCACTTTTGAGGAAAGGGGGTTGGAAGGATCTTAAAATAAGAACTTGGGGGCCAATCTACCCTAGAAAAAGATGAGAGGTCTGTAAGCCACGCCTTGTGAGGAATCACTGGGGACCCAGGGATGTCAAATGTGAAGAAAAGAAGACTCAGTGGAAGACTTGGAGGACACCTTCCAATTTTGAAGTGCTGATCATGAAGCAGTTGGAGGAGAAATACACTGTAGGCTCCAGAGGGAATCCCAACGCCATGCACAGCCATCCACAGGTTGGGGGTTGGGGGTGGGGATTGGATTTAGTTAGGAGAACAGATTTTACAGATTGTCAGACTTAGCGTGGTTCTGTCACATACTGGCTTGGTGACCTAGAATAAGTTCCTAACCTCTTGGAACCTCATTTTCTTAAATGGAGATGAAAGTGGTGTTTAGTTCATAGGGTTGTTGCAAGGATTAAATGAGATAATACAGTGAACTGCAGTCATAGACTACAGCAGGTACTTAGTAAATATTAGCTCTTACCAGCAGTATTTTTTAATTACTATTATAAAATTTCTAGAACAGATGAAACTCAAAGGCATAAACAAATTCTTCCTCCTCCTTTTTTTTTTTTAAAGGGCATATATCTTAGTAACTGCTCCCTTGTGCCAGGCACTGTGCTTGGGGATGTGGATATAGTCATGAACAAAAATACTGTGAGCTTAACCCCCTGGGGCTTGGAGTCTAGAGGATCCTGCAAGACCTAAAATACAATATTGACTGTGGTAATAAACTGAATGAGATTGATAAGTGCCTATATTATTTATGAAACACAAATTCTGCTGCTCTCCAAATAATCGAAAAAATAGATGGCAACTGCTGAAAATGATGAGATACCAGAATATTGACTATGGCCAAGTTGGGAATGGAGAGAATTAGTCTGCAAAGAGAATGTCTGTTAGCCTGAATTTGCTATGTAAAACTAGAAAGCCATTATAGTTGAAGGAAGACTGGATAGATCAAAGGTAGGACATTTGGAGGTTCTACTGCATTAGGCAGGAAACAGAATTTAACTCAGATGGTTTAAATGAAATGATTTCAGTGAAGGCCCATTGGCTAAGTCCATCAGGGAGCAACCAGCAAGGGGCCTTCTGGAGCACAGAACAGAGTATGAAAGATGGATAATGGATCTGGGGAGGGAGGAGAAATAGAAAAAACCCAGCATACCTGTCAAGATCAAACAGATCCTGGCCTAACAAGCTATAGATTAAATAAACACATTATCAAGGAGAAGGTAATAAAATTAGCAAATAAGATCACTTTTTTGCCTGAGTTAGTTTTACTTAAGTTAGTTTGAATGAATTTTTCTTCCTTGCAAGCAAATGATTCCCGATTGATGAATACAAAAGAGCCAGGAAATGAAACTGGGTATGGGTCTGTCTCTACCCAAATAACCACTGAAATTATTCGCTCTATCCAGCCCTCAGATCTGGCCATTGGTATTTGTGATTAGGATTCCCTTCCAAGCCTGAAAGAATGCGTATGTTCTTAGGAGTGAACATCTATGAATGAAATTGGTGGGTGAAGTGTGCGTATGTGCATGTTTCTGGGTTCGTTGGTGCTTTCGCCTAGCTTTAAAAAAGTATTTCGCATGAATAAAACATAGCATTGACTTTTTAATTTGACGACGTAAGTGGAAAGTTTTCCGTAAAGCTGGTAAAGCTGGTGTAGCTGCTCAGCCAGGCGATCCAGATCAGCTCATCCCTCTACAGAGCCTTCGTGGGGAAGCAGCACCGTGCCTCAGTTGCTGGAAGGCTGCTGCTTACTTGGTTGTCGAAAGCAATGCCATTAGCGGCATGCTGTTCAGTGTGTGGGGTCCCTAAAAGCTGGCCCTCTGTGTCTTGCTGATATTCAAGAGGCATAGGAATGAGGCAGCTCTCCATATTCTGCCTTGGCCAGTCTGCCAGATGTCTAGGAGATAATTGGGCACCTTTATATAATTCACTCCCACGGTAACGAGACAAAACTCCAACTTTAATAGCATTTTCTACCACCCTCAAGCTCCGGATATCTATTAGCAGCCTGTCCACGGTGACAGTGGAATGCGTTAATAGGTTCCAACAAATGAATTAAACTGTGGAGAACACGAAAACCAACGTTTCCTTTGTTTGGAGGCGTTCAGCATTCCCCACACATGCTTGCTAAGGACCATTTTCCTTGGAGCTGTTTGTGCGGTGGAGTGTCTGATTTGGTTCAAGAGAAACCATAAGATAACATCAAGAACAAATAACATACAGGCAATACACATCCAACAGTGTCCAGGGGCTAAAGAATTGCAGATGGAAGCAGGGGTTCAGCTGAGGGCCAGCAGTTACTTGATCTAGAGAAAAATGTTTGTTGTTCTTCGGCTCTTCAAGACCAAAGCAGCATCTGACCCAGAACCTGTAAGTGAGTAAACCATTCCTTAAGCTATTTTCTTTGGAAGGATGTGGTTGGGGCAGGGAAAGAGTAGGCTTGTGAAGGGTCTATGGCCAGAGGACAGATTGTTTATTATTAACCCTTTCAACGTACTCGAGAATTGTGTGTCAAGTCATGTACTGGTATCCTTATAAACCATCTCCTACATAACACAATGATCTCCCCCAGCCCATCCTACCAGAAGTGATTGAAGAGTAAAGTGGATTGGAGCTCTGTATTAGACCCTTTGTCAGGGATAAGGGTTGGGTTTTCCCTAAGGAGAAGTCTGCAGCTGTCGAGTAGTCAACTCACTTTTGTTGACAATTGTCAAGTAACAGAGTAGGGAGTGTGTTTATTCACTTGGTGGATGTCATGTTCATGAAAGGGTTTCAGACCTTAAAAATTAGGATCCATATTCAAAGTGGCCTTGCTAGGAGCCAGCTGGCTGGCTCAGTCAGTAGAGCACAAATCTCTTGATCTTGAGGTCATGAGTTCAAGCCCCACGTTGGGTGAAGAGTTTACATTAAAAAAAAAAAAAAAAAAAAAAAAAAAAAAAAAAAAAAAAGAAAGAAGGAAAAAGAAAAAGAAAAAAACAAAACAAAACAAAAAAACCCCAAAGTGGCCTTCATGGACTAGAAAAGTGACCAGAAAACAAAGCTGAGAAAGAACAGGTCCAGGCCAGTTTGCTAGGGAGGAAATGTACTATGCAGAAATCCAAGGCCGGGCAGATAGAAAAGAGGATGAGTCAGCAACATCCTCAAACTGGGCTGTCCTTTGTGCTCAGCTGATGCTTTTAGTCGTCTCTAGAGCACATATTTGAATTCCCTGCAGGGATAATGGATTTGCAGCGAAAAATACAAAATTCCAGCTAGACCTTTTTGGTGGCCAGTGACAAGCCTACTCAAGATCGTAAGGTTGGGTTGCAGCGAGATTGCGAGGCCAAAGGTGCAAAGAGAGGCAATCGGTCCCGTGTGTCCAAACCAGGTTGGGGGATAGTGGAGTAAATAGGGCTTTGACTGAAGCAGAACTGGGATTGAATTTCAGATCCATTGCCATCTAGATCTGTAGCCTTAACTTTTCTCAATTTAAGGTATTTTGATGTACGAGTAGAGACCATTGTCCTTATTTTGTAAGGCTGCTGTGAAGATGAAATGAAAAGTGTACATGAAAGAGTGCATCACAAAGAAAATGGTTCGTGTTAGGAACAGAATCCTTCCTTTCCTTTTTTATGCCTGACTTCAGATCTTCTTTTCTGGCCACAAAAGCTAGTGAGAACATGGGATATGTATAAATGGGGACCCCCTAAGGCTGGTTTGACTTAGTTTCTTCCTTGATGAGGTAGACTCCTGACTATCCTGAGGAGGGATATGGAGCCCTTGAGTGGGAAGAGGAGACCCCCAAAGAGAATAAATACCCCAGCACAAAGCACAGGGGGAAGGGTAAAAGATTCAGTCATCTTTTTTGGCACGGGCACAGAAGAGATTGTTTCTAGTCTTTACGTGGGGCCTAGACTACAATGTATGCCATTTTGGTGAACTCTTAGGAGGATTTTGGAAAGTAGACATGAACTGAGTAATTAAGAAAGGTTTTCAAATTGTTTTGCTCTGTCGTCTTGGTAAACAATGCACTTTGGCCTAGGTTGGTTTACACGCCCAACTGTAGGTAAGAAGAGTAGCTAGACCACGTCTTAATGCTCCTCCTAGCTCGAAGACTTTATGACTTTGTAAAAGCTTAAAGGAAATGAAAATGTAACATGTTGGATGAATTACCTTATTGCATTTTTTTAAAGAAGGCTCAGATGGAAGGGGGTGATCATGCACAAGGTAGTCCATGAAGTAGAAAGCATGTCGTAGTCACATAGACCCAAGTAGGAATTTCAGTCCTGGCACTGACTAGCTAAGTGACCTCAGGTAAGCTCCCCAGCCTCTTTGAGCCTTGGATTCTCCACCTGTTAGGTTGGGGACAACAGCACCTTCTTTAAAGTTTTGTTATAAGAGTGAAATAATATCCATAGAACACAATGCTGGGTACCTAACTGGTAGTCAATAAACTCTAGCTTCTTCCTCCTGTAATTATCACTATTGCTAACCACACAATGTGTACTAAAAAAACTATCCAAGATGTTCTTCTTTTTGGCAAACATTTGATACAATTAGTTTTCCCATTTGGTGGATGAGAAAACCTGAGAGCACAGAAGTTAGCTGTTGGTCAAAGTCCTAACAGTAAGTCCATGACCCCCAAATGTCTTAAATTGTGAAAAAAAATGGTGGGAATTTGTGCGCTACAGTGGAAATGCAGTTGTGTTCCGGAAAAACACTTTTTTTCTTTGCCACTCTTGTAATATATTGTTTCTCTTATTTGATAGGAAAGGAACGATTTGTATCGCAAGAGAATATAGACTCAGGGATCCAGAATAAGGTCAACAGTGTTTCTTTGTCTTTTCTGGTTTTAACCAGTTTCGGGATTTATTCACTTCAAGGAGGAGAGATGAACTTTGCGGTACTGTGGAATTCTTACAGATAAGCAGAAGACTAGAAATCTTGGCTCAGATTCCTCCTTTGCTTATTTCTTGGCATTGAACAGTGTGGCACGGTTCAGAATAAACAGGAGTTATTTTGAGTATTCTCCAAGAGAGATTTCTGGTCCCTGGACATCTTGGAGGAAAACCAGTCTAAGCAAAAGCTACACAAGCAAATCTGGGAGAATCATGGACATGCGTCTGCCAGTCGCATGGCAGTCTGCTAGGCGGGCATGCCTTTCTCGGCCTCCATTTCTTCACCTGCTAGGTGAGGGGATAAGACCGGGTGATTTCTAAGACCTCTGCCAGCTCAAAATTCTCGGATTTATGTTCTATTATTAAAAAAAAGAAAAAGGGATAGGTGGGTGAAGTTTACCAATGAATTCATAAAGTAGGCATTTTTAGTCATACTAGAAAGAGGATCCAGACACAATTTAGAACTATTTATCAGCCAAGTAGTTGGCTTGCCACTCTGACCTTCCCATTTTTCTTTAGCATAAACCTCACCACCCAGATCATGGGGATGAGATCGGAAAATGTCCTTTGGGTCCAGCCTGCTCTCTGGTCAACTCCCAGACCACTCCAGGTGGACTTCTGTGCCGTGAGCCACACCACTGGAATGGGATTTATGAGCGGCCCTCACTGGGCCGGCCCAGCTGCACTTAGACTTCAGTGGGGCTCTCCATATTGGGCCAAACATTGGGATTAAATTTAAAAACCGTTCTTTCTCTAGTTCTGTACCCAGGCAACACTCATCCCTTACCTACCCACCCACTCTCCCGGCTCCTTTACTGCCTTGTCTATTTAGGGCTGTCTGTCTCTCGGAAAATACTCTACAGAGATTCTATAGGACCAAGCTGTACAGGCTTTGGAGTCAGACCATCCTGCCTTTGGGTCTTGACTCTGCCAGTTACATTGTATGCTTAATAGTGAGCACACACTGACCTCTCCAAGTGCGAGTTTTTCATCTATAAGACCAGAATGTAAATATCTTCCTTGCAAGGTTCTTAGGACACCTAAATATTACATGCAGAGCACTTAGCATAAGATTAGGCATATTTCACGTGGCCAAAACATAAAATCTTTTCTTGTTGTTTGTATAAAATAGGATCTCAATAAATGTGAAACAAATTAAAAAATTATATAGGAACCACTTTTTCAGAGCATTCCAATTAAATTCAGATAAAAAGTAATGAAACGGATGCCATGAAGATTACAGGACAGAGCAGCATTTTCTTAAAAATATGTCTCAGACTAGCCACAAGATGGAAGGCAGAATGTGCAATAGCCATACTAGACTTTAGAAGTGAACTCACCCCTGACCAGCCGTGGGGCAAAAACTGGCCCTCAGCCCAGTATTTCCCATTGATGAAGAAGAGGCCTGCAATCATGATGAATGCCCATACTGCCAGATTCAGCACGTTGAGGACGTTGTTGAAGCCCACGGAATTCTTCACCCCCAGCGCAACAATGATGGTGACAATCACAGCAATTACTAGAGCCAGAAGGTCAGGGTATGATTTTTCACCTTTCCCTAGAGGGGAAAGATATGAGTTAATGTTGTTCAGAGGGGAGAAAGGGCCATGCAAACCCCCAGCACCGCTTCAGAGCATTTGCACTCAGCTCTGACAAGGGTAATCAGTTTGTCATGGAGGGAGGGGAGGCTTGCGTGTAAGTGGGTGTATGTATGAATGCATGTGCCTACACTGTGGTCCACAAGTGTCTATTTGCAAATGGGGAGATTTTGAAATACAAGTAAGACGACCTGATATCCTGGACCAAAAATTGAGATACATGATATGACAATGACAACACGGCCTAGGGAACCATGGCACAGAACATTTGAAGTCAGAACCGTACTGACATATCGATGGTATAAAACATGGGTTTAACATGTCGTTTGAAAACTGGTTTATCTTCACAGTTGTTCAGTATAGAGTCCATAAATTTTCCATCCTAGTAATCTTTTCATTTTTAGAAAGTTTTAAAATGTGTATCTTTGAACGCTATTGGAAGAAGAGTATTCTTTGCATTTATGTGTATGTGTTTGCAGAGAGGATAAGCAGTGAACATACCCCCACCTGATTGGCCTTGTCTGTTGGCCAGTGGACTCCTGCTCTCTACAGAATGGAGAAGGCACTGCCTCAGCTGTCAGGGTCCTGAATTTCAGCTGTACTTTTGCCCATGACCGGTTGTGTGGCCTTGGGCAAATGCCTCAGTTCCCTGGATCTCATTTGTAAAGTGAAGAGTTTGGACTACCTGATTTTGGAGGCCCTTTTGAGCTTAAAAATTCCATGAAATCAGTATACTGTGGAGATGTGGTCTTCATACTTTTTATCTTCTTATGGTATCTGCTTGCTCAGCATTTTTGTCAATTCTTCTGAGATAGGCACACCAAAGTCACATGACTAGCACACAGCCAAGAATCTATACTTGGAAGTTCTGGGACAAGACCCCCAAGTTTCCCCAACTATTGTGTGGCTTCCCACGAATATGAGAGGTTAAAGTCAGACATTAGGATGGGAAGCAAGGCAAGCGATGGATGGAGTGAGTGGTATTTGTTATGTGAGCTTCTGACTGTTCAGTGTTCACCCAGTTGTATTACCCCTTCCTTGACCTCTGCTAGACTGGAATCCATTTTTCCCTTTTAAAAGTATATTTTCTCATTTAAAAGTTAATACATGCTTATTTATAAAAATTTAAAAAAATCTGCCGAAACCACTAGAAAAGTTCCTTACGGTTATTTTTCTTGCATTGATCTTGTTTTTATATAGTTATTAACATAATGCATATACAATTTGTATCCTTTGTCACATGACATTGCATCAAAAACATATTCCATATTATTACAACAGTCCTCCTAATCATCCTTTTAATTGCTACATAATATGCTTCCACAATTTACTTAATCGTTTGCTCCACTGTAGAGTATTTAGGCGGTTTCTAATCTTTAATATAAATAAGGTTGTGATGAATATCTTTTCATATAAAGCTTTTATGAAAATTAGAATGATTTCCTTAGCATAGATTCACAGAAGAAGAATTACTTTGCAAAAAAAAATAACAAAGAAGAAAGAGACATATTTAAGGGTCCTGATACATTTTGTCAAATTGAATCCTGAAGGAGGAACCCATTTGTTTGTTGGGGTAATTTTGCACGTTGGGGCAAGAGGATATGGCAGTCTCACCTAGGCCATTGAGGGTTCCCACAGTGTCTACCATCCAGCGGCTGATGGTGTGGTTTGCCAAGGAGTCAAACATGCTGCTCAGAGCACTGGCGCCGGCTGCAGTGCCAATCAGGTACTCCAGGATCAGGTTCCAGCCAATGAAAAATGCCACAAATTCTCCGACAGTGACGTAGCTGTAGGTGTAAGCCGACCCCGTTGTCTTGGGAACACGGACTCCGAACTCTGCATAGCAGACACCTGCGTGGGAAAAGCATATATGGGTGGGGGACTTTAGGAGATGAGATAACCTCTTGGTGGTCAACCATCTTGGGTACAAAATACTGGGAATCTCTGGGATCTTAGAACAAATAAGCAAAATTTTATGTATATGAATAAATTCAAGGCCAATTCTAATGTCTTTCAACATCAGTTCTGAAAAACTTTTAACCTGAATGTTTGGGAAGAGAATCAGAACTAATTTGAATGGACTATTGGAAACTGCTCTTTGTTTAGAAAAATTCCTATTTGTTGTATGTGTCTCTGTCATGTTCTTTAGGTGTTCTTAGGTGTCAGAATGAGCACGGTCTAGTTCATGACTTGATGACACTAAGTTTACATTATGTATAACATTCTTCTCTTTCATTTTTACATATTACAGAGGTCCTCCTCATTTGACAATGATAGTTCAAGTGATCTGTGAAGGTTCTGTACTATATACGGGAGGCAGGATTGATACAAAATGCAAATATAAGTGTCTAGTTTGTTTTTTTCTTTTTTTTGAGAGAGAGTGAGCATGAATACCAATGGGGGAAGGAGAGAGAGAGAGAGAGAGAGAGAGAGACAGATTGAGAGAATCTTAAGCAGATGGAGCTGATGAGGGGCTTGATCTCACGACCCTAAGATCATGACCTGAGCTAAAATCAAGAGTGGACGCTTAATCTACTGAGCCACCCAGATGCCCCTATTGCCTATCTTTGATGGAATTATAGATTAAATTAGAAAGAGACTGGGAATACACCAAGCTTCTGGGAGCTGGGAGAGTTTCCTGCATCTTGCTAGGGACTCTGGATGTGAGGCCAGTAGGTAGGATGCCAAGTTGGAGGACAAACCTAGGACAGCCTGGAGGAAACACACCAGGAATGGGTTGTAGGAGGGATTTCAAAGTAAACTTTACCTTCAGTCCCAATTTTGTTAAGGGCCAACCCTGAGGTTCTCTCATCATAAATCAGGGAATAACAGTTCACTCTTTTGTGAATAAAGAGAGCAAATTTCTTCTCCTTTGAAGGGAGTGATATCAGTGCAAGGAAGCACAAACAGAGATGTCAGAAGCCACGGCACAATGAGTGGTTAAAGGTGATGCACTTTCTCTTTTCCTACCCCTTAGTGGTGCCGGCTCTCCAGGTGTCCATGTGAAAGGAGCACTGGACCAGGGGAGCTGTGCTCTTGTCTCAACTTTGCCTTGAACCTGTTCATCCCTTTATATTCAGTTTCCTTCTTTGTAAACTAAAGGAATTAGACAGGGATGCTCTCTTAAGGGCCTCCCTACTGTGACACTCTAGGATTCTACCTGTTACACTGAATTTTACGGATTTTGCTGCAAAACACATTGAACATGGTTCACTTTTCTTTTACATCAATTACTATATTGTTCTACATATGGAGACATTCTCAGGCCTAGCAAAGTCATCCATCCCTGCACTGAATGACCTAGGCCACTGTTTGTTTTGAGTTCCTGTGTTGGCCCCGCTCCCCCGCCCCCCACCTTTGTAAAACAGTTTTTCATCTCCCTCCTGGAGGTCAGACTGTAAGTTGTTTCTTTTTGTTGCTGTCACAGGGATTACCTTGAACAGGCTGACCACCTCCTTTTCTAAATTGCCACTTCCAACACCTGATGTTTACATTGTTAGAGTGAGTCTAAAACTAAGAGGAAGTGGTCCCTGAAGGAAGGACTGAGGAGTGTATGGAGTGAATAAGCACTCTCTCCTGAAGAGAGTTGGGTTTGTGGATACACATTAGGTTGCCCTTTAGTGCAGTGTGAGGAAAGGATTAGGAGGCAATCCTAATTCTGCTCTTGGGTATAGGATCCATAGCTTTACCCAAGAATTCTTACATCCTGTGAACTTCATCTTTTCACCCTTTTTACCCCTGATAATGCACACGGCTTATAAATAGAAAAATCTCAACCAATGCTTTTGAAACTGGCATTGATTTGATTGTAAATTTAATTTGGAGAGGTAATATTTTGAAGTTTGGGCAATCAGTGGTTCTCTCCTTAATATTTGATCTGCCAAATTAGATGTAAAAATTCCCAATTCACCATCAGAACTCACTCGCCAACTCAATGGCCACATCTTACTTAGGTCTTGGGAAGGAGCCAGGGCATTGCTGTCCTGAGGCAGAGGAAGAGGCCCTTAGCTGTGCACAGTGTAGGAGCATATGACATCAGTTGTTTATTTCCCAAGGTCCAGCTTGTATTCTGATAGGTGGAGTTTGGGAAGAACAGCAGGAAAACTAAATGAGACACTAACTAGGTAAGACAATTTCTGCTCCTAGAGACCATTCTTTTGGATGCATTGTAAAGGATTTTATTTTTGCATCTTTCTGATTTATTTGTATGCAAGAATCCAGGCTTTTAGTGGGCATTAGAGACTATCCAGCCTGGCACTGAACCTCAGTGGTGAGGAGTAAGTGATCTCAACCCCAAATGTCCTGAAAAAAAAAAAAAAAAAAAAAAAAAAACAACCTGGAAAAAGTTGTCAATCACTCCACTTTTTTCAAAAAGATGGTGTGTAAGAGAAACATATTCAAATTATCTTTCTAATTTAATAAGAAACAAGAACCAAAGAAAGGGAAACCTCGGTTTTTATCTTAGATTATATAATAATTGAGTGTCGAAGAGCAAGTTACTTACCTAACATGGGTAAAGTGAAGGGGCCAGGTAGATAAACTTTAGGGTCCCTTCTAGTGTTGCCATTCTTTGGTTTCACAGCCAGAATCAACTTTCAAACATTTGAGTCAATGGGGGCAGCTCCGGAGAAAATACTGGAAACCAGTAGTTTTCAGCAAAAGTAGTACTGCCATCTAGGGGGAATTTTGGAAATCTGTGGGGGTGTCCAAGGTTTTCATGATTGTGGACACTTGAGGCATTCAATGGGTAGGGAGCCATTAGACATTCTGCAGTGTGGGACTGTCCCACAGAATGAAGCATTTTCTTGTGTCTTACATAACTTCTGAGGGTCCCAAAGGACCTGTTTATGAAAACAAGTTTATAAATTATAAAAACCTTTTTATAATTTCTGAGCCTGAATCTATCTCCATTTTAATACATTAAAAAAAAACCACTTTTTTTACATTTATTTTTTTGATAGGCAGAAAGAGACAGAGCACAAGTGGGGGAGGGGCAGAGAGAGAAGGAAACACAGAATCGGAAGCCGGCTCCAGGCTCTGAGCTGTCAGCACAGAGCCTGACACAGGGCTTGAACTCACAAACTGCTAGATCACGACCCGAGCCGAAGTCGGACGCTCAACTGACTGAGCCACCCAGGCGCCCCAATTTTAATACATTTTTAAGTTTATTTATTTATTTTGAGGGAGAGAGAGAGAGAGAGAGAGAGCGCACAGGAGCTGGGGAGAGGAGCAGAGAGAGAGAGAGGGACACAGAGAATCCTAAGCAGGCTCCATGCTGTCATCACAGGGCCTGATGCGGGGCTTGATCTCATGAACTGTGAAATCATGACCTGAGCCGAAATCAAGAGTGGGATGCTTAACTGACTGAGCCACCCAGGTGCCCGTATCTCCATTTTACAAATTAACACAAAGTTGTTGTTTTTTTTTTCATGATTTTATATGCATCGAATTTTCCAGGGCTGCAACAGCTGGGTAAATTGAGGGACAGTCACAATTTGTTTTGTTTGAATTAAGAGTTGGTCATTATTTTGGGAAACCACATCATCAACAGCAGCATAAGTCATGGTCTCTGAATATACAACAGCACACCTATGCGAGTTGTGTTCACAGTTGTTCTACAAGTGACAGCAGACATCTGATGACTTCGTTACGTCTCCTATTGTTCTTATGCTCTAGCTTCTACACACTGAAATATTATTTTTACTAGAAGTGACTTTTCTTTCGTTTACCTTCCACACTCAGGGGAGATATATATATATTTAAATTAAGTGTGTGGCTCTGGAAAATAGTAAGGGTTCCTCAAAAAGTTAAAAATAGAACTACCTTATGATCCAGCTATTGCGTTACTAGGTGTTTACCCAAAGAATACAAAAACTCGAATTCAAAGGGATACAGACACCCCAATATTTATAGCAGCACTATCTACAATAGCCAAATTATGGAAACAGCCCAAAGGCCCATTGACTGATGGATAAAGAAGGTATGGTGTGTATACACACACACACACACACACACACACACACACACAATGGAATATTACTGAGCCATAAAAAAGAATGAAATCTTGCAATTCGTAACAACAAGGATGGAGCTAGAGAGTATTAATGGTAAGTAAAATAAGTTAGTCAGAGAAAGACAAATACCATATGATTTCACTAATATGTGGAATTTAAGAAACAAAAAAAAAGGAACTAAGTGGGAGAAAAGGAGAGAGGGGGGGGGAGTCAAACCCAGAAACAGACTCTTACCTTTAGAGAACAAACTGATGGTTACCAGAAGGGAGGTTGGGGGGGGGTATGGGTTAAATAGGTGATTGGGATTAAGGAATTGGCACTTGTTGTGATAAGCACCAGATGTTGTATGGAGTGTTGAATCACTAATTATATAACTGAAGCTAATATTACACTGTATGTTAACTGGAATTTAATAATATTTTTGTAATGTTTATTTATTTTTGAGAGAGAGAGAGAGAGAGAGAGAGAGAGTGTAAGCAGGGGAGGGGCAGAGAAAGAGGGAGACACAGAATCCGAAACAGGCTCCAGGCTCCAAGCTGTCAGCACAGAGTCCAATGTGGGGCTTCAACCCATGAACCTCGAGATCCTGACCTGAGCTGAAGTCGGACGCTCAATGGACTGAGTCACCCAGGCGCCCCTATTAACTGGAATTTAAATAAAAACTTAAAAAAATATATATAATATTAATCACTAGAAAAAAATAAGTGTGTAGGAAGGTAAACATTATCTCTAGTTTATTTCTAGAACTATTTGATAGCAAAGGAAGAATTTCAAAGTATTCATTACCTAAAGTTGATTTGTACTAGGGGGGGAGAATCACTATGAGAGAAACATTTATAAATAATCTGTACTCAATTTAGTAATGCATTAAAAAATTTCTTGCCCTAGGGTTATCTTCCTAGTCATATTTGCTTTATGCTATTGTCAAAGTGATTCTGCATTCCTTGGCTAACCATCAAGTGATTGGAGAGGGAGAGATATATTGATTTCAAAAGTATAGCTGTGTGGCTGGAGAAAATCATGAAGTACAACGTCGGGGTACAGATGGTGCAGACCACTGGGTGAAAGTTTCCCAATGGGGTTGTTCAGAGTTGGCAAGTCCAGGTCCTTGAGAAATATAGGGGTTCATTTGAGCAGGACAAGAGGGAATAGAGTGATTTTTCATAGCCTGAAACTCAGGTATCCTTTTCAACTTATCAGCTCTTTAAGTATATTGTAAACATGCCCTTCTTTTCATTTTGTCATATCCCTAGTGTTTTGTTTTATTTCTACGCCCAGAACTATTTTTTTGTTAAATTGACAACCAGCCAGCCTGAATAGCAGTCAAACTTAGGACTTACACATCGAAAAGAAGGTTGGGATAAGATACCAAGGGGATTCTTCATTTGAAATATTCTCTATTGATCTCTCATGTACCCTATAAATGATGCATGGTTTGGAGTTTAGAGAAATTTGGTCCTTTTCGAAGTGGATTTCTTTCCAACTCAGAGAATCTGTGGTTCTATCGCATATAGATATAATCAGCCGGCCTTACATTAAATTCTCCCAGAGAGCCTAGATGGGATGTCGAACTTTCCAAACTGCCTGATATGCTACTGCCAATCATCAAGATAACCTCTACATGTGCTTCCTGTCACTCGAGAACCAGGAGGCGAAGATTCTCCTCCATTCTAAGAGGTGTAGAAGAGAAAGACCCAGCTGGGCGTAGGTGAAAGTTCGAGAAGGATTTCTCCACTCAAGAACTATATTCCCTCCACATTCTGCTAAAAAAACAAAACAAAACAAAACAAAACAAAACAAACCATTGTCTACATAAGTACTTTTTAAAATACTTTCACCTGGAAAGATTAAATCTAGAGGTTTTTCACACTTGAATGCCAATTACTCTACTCAGATACAGAGAGGGTTTCTGTTAACATGCAGTTTAACTTATGGACTGATTCCCTAACTTACCTATCAACTAACTTACTGATTTCCTACAATAACTTCTGACTTCCTAATGTCTTTCCTTTAAGTGATGCACACAGTTAAGTGCCTACTATGTCAGGCACTGAAGTGAATACCAGAGGCATAAATCTCCTGATCTTGAAGCATCTGGATTCCAACCAGGAAAGAGTTTAATAAACAGATGATTCCATGCAGCCAGTTTCAGTACTATCAGTATTTATGAGGTGCTCTGGGAACTTAGAGAACACCGTCCTCGGTTTCTGGGGAGGTAGTGACGAAGGGGAGGCTTCTGAGCTCATATTGAAGGGCGACTTGGGCTTTTCCAGGCAGAATGTAATGGAAAAGGGTGATCTCAGGCAGATGGAAGGGGGTAGCTGGATGGCACGCGTGGGCTGCTTTGTGGATTGAGGAGGATGAGTCTTGTAGAGGTGAACTGAGGATCAAGTGATTGAAGGAGTGGGATCTTCTTAATAGACTGGGGGAATCTAGCTGAAAGAAAAAACTGTTCAATCATCTACTTGTCTCGTTTTAAAGCTTTGTCTTGGTTGTAAAAACCTCTTCGCACACAAGTGTTCTTTAAGAGTCTCATACATAAATAAGTAAAAGCAAGGTGGCTTTGTTTGAGGAGGGGGTAGGGAGCCTGAGGCTGATCTGCTCAGGATCCCCCTCATCCTATACCTCCCAAAATGCCAACCCTCCTCTGTGGACTCACGGGGCCGCACTGAACGCAGTGTGGGGGGTGCGTGTCACCTGCTCATCAGGGCTTTTCCTTGATGGTTGATGCAACTGAGCCCCAGACCTGACGGTGCACCTTCAATTAGTGATAGAGCCGTGCATATACTGATATGCAGTTCTAGGAGCTTTCCAACTCATCCATTCATCCACAACATTTATAAGGTTCTATCTCTATGCCTCTATGTTAGATTTTAGAGATTTAAAGGTGAGTGGGAAGAATACAGTCCCTTTGTTGTGGGTCTTATAGCCTAGCGGAGAAGACAGACAAAAAAACCCCAACACATTATAATAAAACGAGAAAGGAGATATTAGTCGTGGCGGGGGGATGGGGGAAAATTCATGAGCTGCTTTAAAGAGCTGCAAAACTGAGTTCTAAAGTAAGGTCTTTGGACAGCCAGAAGGACTGTCTCTAGGGCAAGAGGTATCCGGAGATATGAGAAGGAGGGGGCGGAGTCTCCAAGAAAACAGTTTGCCAAGCTGCCGCTTCATTCAGGCCTCTGGGATCAGTAACATCGGGAGTGTTGCTCACAAGGTCAATCAGGCTCTCTTGGTCACAGACATCAAGCCTGTGCAGTTATTTTGAACATGCGTCTCTCAGTGATTCTCATTCATGAAGTCGGTTCCTCCCGAGTGCCAGTCATCTGCTCTGTCTCCCAGACACAGGATGGAATCAGCCATTGGATGGAACCTGTGCACCACACCAATTAGGCCTGAACAAGTCCTCACCAAATACAATATTTTTGCTGAGATGGTTGTTAACTCATTTCTTTGTCCTTTTCTTAGTTTTCTTAAGACATCTTTGTTCTGTTTACAGATTCACAGCCGGGCTAAGACACGACTATATTGCTGTGGGTGATAGCACTGCAGAAATGTGGACTGGGAGTGGGCTATCGGAAGAAATCACAGGACCTCAGAGAGAAATAGAGTGTGGATTCTCTCGGAAACATTTGTTTCCTTTCTGACACCGGATTCCAGATGGCAAGTAATGAAGTATCAGCATCATTGCTGTTGCCCTTGAGAAGCAGGCTGCTGGATTCTCAGAAACATCTATCTCTTCAGTCCCCTGGTTTGTGGGACCCTGTGATCCCTGCCCCGTGTCCTCTTTCCAATGCTCTTGATTAGCCCAGAAAATTGTGCATTTCTTCTCCCAGGAGAAATCCATCAGGCTGTCTCTTCCTCTCACCTCCCTGCTCCTGTCTCATCTACCTGAGGAACCCTGGTCACTCCATCACCTGTCAGGGAAGTCCAGGCAGTTCTGACAAATGCGTCTGGAAGAAAAGCAATTTGTCTGGGAACGCCCATTTCTTTGCGTCTAAGAAGAGACATCATTTTTCTGCCAAAGCAGGGCCTTAGGGGGACAGTAGGAGCCTGTGTTCAGAGGATGGGCAGCATCTTTGATCAGGGTGTGTGTGACACTATTCGTTACTGAACCTGACAGGGCTCCAATTAAAGTTGGGTTGGGGAAAAGAAGGCTCGCTGGTTCCCTAAACCAGAGCACCAATCTATCAACACCTACACAGAAAGGAAAGAAGCTGTTCTCATAGTCAGAGAAGTGACCCCTGAGAGATGTCGAGGAAGTTTCATAATTTACTGATTAAATGTGACCAGACTATCTGTGTACTCTCTTCTCTAGATCTCCTTCTGTGAAAAGACTTTAAAGGTTTGTCGGAGGTACGATTTCCATAGCATGATGGATTAGAGTATTATATTGTGTGGCCATGCTATTGTTAATTATCATCATTAGTGCATACTAGTTTTATTGCTTTATCAAATGATGATGGAGATGGTAATAATAATAACACTCATGTGGTTGCTTTCAACGAAGTGACCCACAGGCTTAGCTGTTCCTTGATCCCATATTCTGACCCAGATTGGTCCCTCTTCATTGCTGAGGTGGCAGGTGGACGGGGACAGCTCTTTTCTCTGCTGCTAACATTTCTATGTAGGTGACCTCAGGGTAATGTCAAAGGCAGCCTCGGAGGGAAAAAGAAGTTACAAAAGAGAAAGGCACCTGGTTGTTGGCATCTACCTGTGCCAGGCCCATTGTACACAGTTTGTCATCTGATGCCCAGGTAAGCTGTAGGCAAATGACGAGGACAACATCAGCAGCCCGTCTCTGGCTTTAGGAGAAGCAGTGAGTGTCACAGGAGCCACACAGCATCTGGAGAGAGGTCTAGAGAGTGGTTTTGACAGCTAAATGAGATAATGCACACACATCACTTTGCCCAGTGCCTGGCACACAGTAAGTGTTTAATAAATGGTAACTGAAGTTATTACTAACTGTGGCCTTGAGTAAGGCACCCGGTTCACTGGGCGTTAGTTTCCTCATCTGGACAGTGGCGAAGGTGATCCCTGCTGTGAGGTTGCCATGGGTCTGCAAAGGAGCACATGTTCTGGAGTGTGGTGGGCACTCCGGCAGTGGGAGCAATGGCAATTATTACCGAGGAGGAAAGGGAATCGCACAGACTTTCTTAGCAGTAGCCTCCTGAGTGTTTCTGCAGGAACCTTTTCCTTGGGGATGGGAGAGAAGAGGTTGGAAGCAAGAATAGTTGGCTCATGGTTTTAGAGAGTCAGCGTTGGCAGGGATATCAGAAATCATCTGGAGTCTAGACCAAGCCCTACGTGTGCCCAATTCACTTCTTGATGGATGCTTTGGTTCTTTTTTTTCTCCTCTAATTCACTTCTCAATGAGAACGTGGAAAAGTTCCTTCTTAGGTTTTAAACCTTTAATCTGGAAACGCATGTTCTTTTCCGCAAGTCCAGCTGGACGTTGTGAGGGTGGAGAGAAATTTCCTGCTTTCTTGCTCAACCTTTCTTCATGAGGCCTCTGGCCCCGTTCAGATGACTCTGATAACCGGGCTAGAAAGACTTTGTGCAGAAAGGAGAGAACAGGGGTCAAGGGACAGCCAGCAATTCTCGTGCACCCAGGTATTTTCCGGCTCACCACTCCCCAGGAGTAGGCAGTGTCCCCATTTCTAAAGCAGATGAAAATGGCACCAACAAGGATGACAGACCTAAGAAGCTCTGTGAGGGGACCAGGCCATCACTCCCTGCCCTGAGGACTCAGTGGGAGGGGGTCAAAGCTGAGTCCTAAGAGAACACACACGAGCCCTTGTGTGGCTGCTTGGCCCAGCTCATGGGCAGGTGGGACCGGGTTCCCCCGGGGATTCAGGTTCCCCCCGGGTTCCCCTGGCTGCATTCTCAGCAGATGCCTGGGAGCATGAGACACGCTGAATCTCTCAGGGGCCTGGATCTATTCTCCGTAGAGGACCTTCCCAGACACATGAGACACCCTTCATTTAAGAAGAGGGGTGCCATCTCCGTTTTCCCAGACAGGGCTAATATGCAGGGAGGGCGGAGCAGGGCCAGGGACTAGGGATTTAGGGGACCTAGCAAAGTGAGGAAGGACACCGAGTGCACAGAGCCAGTGCCTGGCACCTGCAGAACTTCTGAGCCGCTGTGCACGAAGTCTGCTTTGTCCCGGGCCTCTGAGGGCGAGGCCTCTTCGCGCTGTCTCATGCAGTCCTGCTTTACTCACTTCTAGCACCCATTCCAGTGCTTCAATACCCCTTGTTCAGAAAGAGTACTTTGTCACGGGACCCTGTTTAATTTCCTTAAGGGCACTTACCACAATTTGTAGTTAAATGTATCCATGTACTTGCTTTCTGAGGCACAGCCTGCCTGTACGTTTTGAAGCACAATCTTTTGGAAGGGGGTTATCCTGGTAGAGATGAGAATTGCTCTTGGGAATATACCTTCAGATGCAAAAGAATGCTCTTTGTGGAAGGTCCATCTGGAGAAAGGGTGAATAGGAGGCAGGCCCTCTGGGTCTTTTACTAGGTGTGCACCAAGGGGCTTCAGAATCTGAAAGATGGGTGCTCATTTGCAGTAAGAACCAACCTAGCCTTGTTAGGTTGGAGATCTGGCTAATAGTGTTGGCAGTAGTAATAATCCGGGCAAATTTACTGAGCATTTACTACGTGCACTGGCTCTACTAAGCACTTTACATACACAATCTTCCCAAGTAGAAACTATTATTATTTCCATTTACAGATGATGAATCTAAGATCTAAATGGGCTATGGTGCAGACATGAGAGGGAGGTCAGCAGGCACAGGGCGAGGCCGCTCACAGGTAGAGGTGATAGCCTGGGGTCTCTGCCACCTGCTAGCTGTGCTGAGGGCTGAGGGCTCAATACCGTGGCCCACCTGTAACTTCAGGCAACCTGTTTGGGAAGGTCTAGGTTAAGTATGTTTCCCAAGTCACACAGGTTGTAAGTAGCAGAGCAGGGCTTGAAATGAGGGAGATCCATTCCAGGGACTAAGTGCATCTGGCGCCTGGCTGCTACATGGGGTTGGAAAGTGCGTGTGGAAAGTTGAGACATTGTGTCTTTCTTTACAGATCTTTCCCCTCCCTGGGTTCTTTTGTTGTCCTCACACAGGCAATCTAATCTGAACTGTTCCTTTTGCAGAGGAAGAAACTGAAGTCAAGAGGTCAGTGACTTGCCTAAGCGTCCCGAGCTGATGAGAAACAGAGCTGGAACTAGGACTCGGATGTACCGACTTCTGTCCTGGGCCCTGTGGTCTCTTGCAGTGCTCGTGATTATTTCATGCGGGCTTGTCTTGTTTCTCCGCATGGATGTTGAGCCCTTTGTCTCCTGGTTTCTTTCCTGTGTTCTGCAGCACAGCGGCTGTGCTGAGCCCAGAGCAGGTGACCAGTCCCTCCCATGGCCATGCTAGCTGCCCTTGCTCTGCACTGTCTACTCTGCCAGGTGCTGTACAAGATGTAAAACAAGCCCGGTCCTCCTCGGTTTGCTGGAGGAAGCTCATCTCAGAATCAGCAATTTGAGAGCCTTGTAAATTTTTATTAAAACGCGCTCACCTTCTCTGAACTGGTAACTGACATCCTTCCTACAGGACTGTCAATCCAGCTCTGTATAGAAGAGTTACATGAACTTCACAACACCCTTCTCACTGCTGACAGGTGACAGAAAGGTGCTGAGCTTAGAAAGCATTTTCATGACCTGGGTTACAGAAGTTATGATCTAGAAAAGTGCTCAACTGATCAATAGAACAGAGTGAGCTGCAGTCTCTTTTGAAACCTCAGTAAGGGTGAGAGTTTCCTTGATTCATTTGATTCTCTTTGGTGAGTTTTTAAGTTTGGGGGATGTGTCTGCATGAAGCAGGTTAGGGGTAATAGCCTTTGGAGCCAGGCAGAATCAAATTTAGATTCAGCCTTCGCCACTGACTGCCTTATGGGCCTGGATAAGCCACCATACCTCTCTGGGCCTCAGTTTTATCATCTGCAGAATAAGTATACAGTATCACTTATTTTGTAGGATTCATTGGGAGGATTTTGCAGCTGTGTGCAGCTAAAGCCAGGCACATGAAGTCCCCAGTGCTTTAGCTGTTACGATTAACCATAAAATGGGGACACTAATAGTGTCTCTCCCTCCCAGTAGGGAGGTTGAGAGCATTAAATGAGGTAATATATGCACAGTGCCTGGGGCACAGTATTTGATTAATAACAACAAAAATAATAGTAATAATAATTACTAACATTTATCACGTGCTTCCTAAGCTATGGCTTAGAGACTTCACAAACATCGGGGAAGCTGCTATCATTATTAAGAGTTCGACATAGAGCTGTGTGTTTGGACAATATTTTGGAGAGCTAGTTTTCCAGAAGCTTGAAGACTGGCACGTATCTGTTCATCTTTGCCTTTCCTTTCTACCCTTTCAGTGTTTCTACCTCTCGCCTCACCAGGGTGGCTGAGAGCAGTGCTCAGGTATGTTTGGGCAAACGCATAGATGCAAGCTTGTGAAATGAATGAGTGATCCTAGATCACTGAGAACGATCAGCAGTGCAAAAGGACCCACCCTCCTGTGTCCACCTCTCTAGTCTGGCTTCAGTTTGAGGAGGGGAAAACGGTTTGTTCTGAAAAACAAGACAAGGGAACTGAGCAGACTATCTATATAGACTCTGAATCTTTAGAAATCTTCCTTGGTCATGAAAATCCAGCCTGAGATGAATATTGGAGTGAGGATATTCTGCTGAAGCCTGGTGAAGGCCCCGCCCAGAGGGTGGGGAGCTTTGCCTGTGGGGAAGGCATCTGCTTGACAGAACTCTGTGCCCCTTACCACCTTCCCAGGGATTCTGTTCCCACACTCTCACGTGATGATGGATTAGAAGATGCCAAAGAGTGAATGACGATGGCAGGAAATACAAATGATAAATGCTAGCGCTAAACCATAAATTAAGAATGCCAAGAAAATACTACTCAGCATGTTGGCCTGTATTGCCTTAAATTTTTTTTCAATGTTTATTTGTTTTTGAGAGAGAGAGAGAGAGAGGAGAATGAGTGGGGGAGGGGCAGAGAGAGGGAGACACAGACTCTGAAGCAGGCTCCAGGCTCTGAGCTGCCAGCACAGAGCCCATGGGGCTCGAACTCACAAACTGTGAGATCATGACCTGAGTCAAAGTCAGACTGAAGTCAGACCGACTGAGCCATCCAGACGCCCCCAGTATTGCCTTTTAGATGGTTGGCTTCAAAGATCTCAGAGGCACTTGCTGAGATGGAAGACTGTGAGTTCTGGAGTCCTGCAGGCTGAGGTTGGAGTTCTGGCCCTGCCACTAAATATCTGCCTGCCTCTCAGGAAGTGACTTTAACTTCTGACCGTCTGGCTTCTCCAGCTGAGGGAGGAGATAAAGTCACTCTTCGCCCCACTGTGTCCGTGGGGCTGCGCGGGAGCCCCGCCTGCAGCGTTCTGCACACACGCGTTCATTCACTGCCCCTGGTGGCATTCTGTGGAGGTCCCCTTTCCTTGGGTTTTCTGTTTCTACTTTCACTTTCTGTCACCAGAACTGTGCTGTAAATCCGTTATTCTAATGACATTATTTCAAAAACACTCTCATGTGTTACGTCTTTTCTCAGCTACAGAGAGTATTTATCCCTCTCCCCCCGTCCTCCCTTGTCCACCCATGCCCGCATCCTCTCCATCTGAAGTTTCCTTCTGATCTCCATTCATGGTCTCTTGCCTGTTTTGTACAACTGCATGGCCAGTTTCTTCACCCTTGCTCTCTCTCCACCATATTAATACATTGCAGATCTGGTCACGTTGCTCAACTTCTCTGCCGAACAAGTGATCTCCAACCTTCTTGCTTGGCCCCCAAGTCTCTCCCTTAAGAACCCACTTTGTTTAATGAATTATCTTGATGGGCCATTTTGGTTAGGGGACAAAAGTCTTTGGAGTATGGTGGGGATGAACTTGTAGAGAGATAGAGAGATAGTATACTGCTCTGGATAAGATATGGACAAGGGTTTTAGGGCTTGACAGGGAACAGCAAGGGAAAAGAAGGTGAGATTGAAGGAGAAAGGCTGCCCATTAATGGTGCTGGAGGCTGGACCCAAGGAAAAGAGAGAGTCTGTGGACTTGTTTAAAGGCAGGGAGAATTGGAGTCCTACATTCAATTAGAAGTTTGTGGTCTGCTGGGATGGACTGTATTATAGCTCCCGTCTCTCGCCCAAACTTTCTTTTTTTTTTTTTTTTTCAATATATGAAATTTATTGTCAAATTGGTTTCCATACAACACCCTGTGCTCATCCCAAAAGGTGTCTGGCCAAACTTTCTATAAAGCCCACTGCACATTCAATTTTGTCTTGCGGATATTTGGGGAGAGGAGGGATTGGAATTCATCTGGTTGCATGATGAAGTAAAGAAAATGGACAGAAGCTAATGAAATGCAGAATGGAGATGAAGACTCCATGGGAGCGGAGATTCCGAGTCGGCAGAACTAGGAAAAAGTCAGCCTTGCAACTCCCTAGGTTTATTGAGGGGGACTCTAGAGTTTCTGGTTGTACGTTACTGGGAATTAGAACCAATTTTATTTAAATATTTCAGAACAACTTGACCTCAGCAAGATGGAGGGCTTAGAGGTTATGCATCCACTATAGATGTGGCAGTGACAGCCAGTTTTCCTGTTCTTCCCCATCGACACAGCCCCTGTGATACTGGGGTTGGCAATATACCCTGTCTGAAGACTATACTTCCCAGCCTTCCTTGTTGTGGCCAAGTGTCCAAGTTTCAGCCAATTGTAAGTTATAGAGAAGGATTTCTGAAGAAGTTTCTTAAAAGGGGACTGAGGGGCACCTGGGTGGCTCAGTTGGTTAAGCGTCCGGCTTCAGCTCAGGTCATGATCCCACGGTTAGAGGGTTTGAGCCCTGCATTGGGCTCTGTGCTGACAGCTCGCAGCCTGGATCCTGCTTCGGATTCTGTGTCTCCCTCTCTCTTAGCCCCTCCCCTGCTTACACACACTCTGTCTCAAAAATAAACCAACATTAAAAAAACTTAAAAAAGGGGGGGGGACAGAAATATGGGAAATGACCTGCCTCAACTCTCTGTTCTCCTTCCTGACTTCTGGAACTCAAATGTACCAACTGGAGCTCCAGCAGCCATTTGGGGCTTGAAGTCATCTTGAGGATGGAAGGCAAGCATCCTCATCGTTAGAACCAAAGATGAAGGGGCCTGAGTCCCCATGACTGCAGAGCCACAATACCAGCCTCCCTCCGGATTCTTTCTACACAGGAAAGAAGTGAAATTGTCTCTCATTTTTAGTTTTGTTTTGTATGTGATGGAATCTGACCCTAATCTGCTACCTCAGTAGCCGATTAGCAGCAAGGTGATTAAGATTTGGCCCTGGAGTCAGGGTGCTTTCACTCTATTCCTTGCTCTGTCACCTCTTAATCAGGTGCCTTAAGCAAGTTACCAAACTTTTCACAAGGCTCTGTTTTCTCCATCTGTAGTATGAGGATAATGACACCACTTATCATGTAGAGTTGATGTGAAGGTTAAGTAAAATAATGTGTTAAGCACTTAGAACTCTTTTGGTATATAGTAAATGCTCAATAAATAGCAGCTACTGCTGCTGCTATTATTTCTTTTCTTTTTTTAAAATACTTTTTTATGTTTATTTATTTTTGAGAGAGAGACAAGGGACCATGAGCAGAGGAGAAGCAAAGAGAGAGGGAGACAGAATCCTAAGCAGGCTCCAGGCTCTGAGCTGTCTGCACAGAGCCTGATGAGGGGCTCAAACTCATGAACCGTGAGATCATGACCTGATCTGAAGTCGGGTGCTAAACTGACCGAGCCATCCAGGTGCCCCTGCTGCTTTATTTCTATTATTACTACTATCATTGCCATAGTTACCTATCAGATTAGGTGTTCATCTGCATCAATAAACAATGGGTCCTTTAGAGTAGAAACAATCTCTTCTTTGTTTTTGGTACTGCCCCAGAACTGGTAGATGGTGGGTATACAATACATCTGTACTGAACCACGTCTTATTAGATTTTTGTCAACTATTTCTTAGGAGTAGATGACAGAAATTACTGGTTTCATGCATCAGACTGGGGACTGATGTGATGTATGCACACTGTCTCTTAATCCCTACCAAAACCATTTGAGCTACGGGCCTTAAGGGTTATTGTAGGATCCACATGAGCTTAGGAGTCATTCAGACCTGCATTCTATTTAAGTTTCAATTTTAATAATATTAAGAGAGAACTGGAAATAAACTTAGGAAAAAAAGCCAAAGCAGGCATCCTCACTCAAGTTCATAGGAGGCTCTTAGAACTTTGAATGGCCCAGTGTCACTGGCATGGTGGCTTTGCTTTGTGTTTCCTCCTAAGTCAACTGAATGAGAGAACCTCTGTAAGCCATCCTGCTTCTGTCCCTCAGTGTCTCAACAACGTTATAGGTGGGAATCATAAAGGAACATGATTTCTCCTATCTGGTTGATTCGATCTGGTGTATTCAAAGGGTGTTTTAGGTCTGGTATGGGCATGGGGCCTGCTGAACTATTAAAGGGTAGATAATACTCTATGGACAAAGGGTAAAGGTTACAGCACAAGCTGCTTCCTCTGATAACTTTCCATCCACCTGTGATAGGGCTGTGGGTGGTTACAGTGTTGGGGCATGACTGGTAGGAGCACCTGGGGAGGTTATTGTAACTTTGGGTCTTGTCAAATTGTAGAGGAAGTGGCTTTCTCCCTTAGTCAGATTTGTTTCAGGTTATAGGCTGGTTTGCATGGCATGGGTGATGATGCCATAGGGCCATGAAAATCACTTAAGAATCTGCTATCTGCTGGCCAAATAACTTGTATCTGTTTTTTTAAATTTTCTTAATGTTTACTTATTTTTGAGAGCATGCACATGAGAGAGAGAGAGAGAGAGAGGAAGGAACAGAGGAGGGGAGACACAGAATCCCAAGCAGGCTCCAGGCTCTGAGCTGTCAGCACAGAGCCCGACACAGGGCTCGAACTCATGAACCGCGAGTTCATGTCCTAAGCTGAAGCCACCCAGGCGCCCCAGCTTATATCTTAACATTTATTTTCTATTTTCATAGGTCATAGCTGCAGCAGAAGTTAAGTTTTGGTCCCTATGACAGAGTAATTCTTAACTCTGGCTCCACATTCGAATCCTCTGAGGCTTGTAAAAAAAAATACGATTCCCCAGGTTCTGCCCCAGTCCAACTGAATGAGAATCTCTGGGGGCGGAACCTGGGCATTTTTAAAAAGAAATCAACAAGTTAAAAGAAAACTAAAAGATGAGCCATAAACTGGGAGAAAATATTCACAAAATCACATATCTGATAAAGGACTTGTATCTAGAATATATTAGAAAAATTTAAAAGTTAGTAATAAGAAAATGAAGAACCCAATTAAAGAATGGGCAAGTGATTTGATCACTTCACCAGAGAAGATAGATGGCAAACAAGCACATACAAACATGTTCGAAATATTAGCAGTTAGGGAAGTGCAAATGAAAACCACATTGAAATACCCTCCTTCACCTTTTAAAATGGCAAACAAACGAAGCAACAACACAAAGCAACACCTGACAATTCTGAGGGCTGGCCAGGAACGGAGCAACTGGAAATCAAAGGCATGGCTGGTGGGAATGAAAAAGAATACAATCACTTCGGAAAAGAGTTTAGCGGTTTATTTTGAAGTTAAACCTACACCTAACACACCATCCAGCACTTCCATCCCTAGGTATTTACTCAAGAGAACTGACAACCTGTGTTTACACGAAAACCTGTACACAAATGTTTATAATGGCTTTGTTTATAATGGCCCCAGACTGGAAACCACCCAATTCCACGTTCAACTAGTAAATGGATAAATAAACTGTAGTATGTCCATACAATGGGATACTACTCAAAAATAAAATGGAACGACCCACTGATACACACAATATGAATAAGCCTTCAATGTATCATACTAAGGGACAGAAAACAAACTCAAAATGTTACATACTGAGTGTTTCCATTTATATGACATCTTGGAAAAGGCAAAAGCATAGGGACAGAAAACAGATTAGTGGTTGCCAGGGGTTGGGGGTGGAGGTGAGGAGCGTTGCAAAGAGGTAACATGAAGGAATTATTTGGGGATGATGGGATGCTTCTGTATCTTGATTATATGGAAGTTACACAATGATATGCGTTGGTCAAACTCACAGAGTTGTATATTTAAAAGGGTAGATTTTACTGCATGTAATTATAACCTTTCTCTGCCAAACCATGATTTGAAAAAATAAGCTCCCCAGGTGATTTAAATTCATAGTCCGTGCTGAAAACTATTGCCGGTATAACAAATTTGAACCTAGGTTCTGTTATTGAAATTTCAGTTTTCTCGTATGTGAAAGTAATAAAACCCACCTTGAAGGGGTATGCTGCCTCTTAAATGTGTTAACGTATGGCAAACTCTGAACACAGGGCTTGGCACACAATGATAAGAACGATGTGTCGAGGGCCGTGTACCAGGCACTGTGGCTGGCGCTCACTGGCGTCACGAATCTTCACAGGAACTCTGCGAAGGCAGTGGCATGATGGCTGTTTTCAAAGCGGAGAAACTGAGGCTCAGAGAAGTGATGGAACTTGCTCAAGGTCTCACGGCCAGTTAGTGGCGGAGCCAGGTCTAATTTTAACATCACTGATCGCTGTACCACTTCCAAAATCTCAGCTTCAAACATCCCGCTCTTTGGCTACACGTCTATCCTTCTCGCGCACTTTCTCAGTGTTTGCAATGGTGTCCTCAGAGTTGAGCCAGGTTTTGGTTAAGGTCAGAAGGAGGAAGGAGCAGGTGTTAAAAAGTGTGAAGGTAGAGGGGAGCTTGATTATCGTGAGGCAGAAAGTGGTGGCAAGTTTGGTCAAGGGAGACGCGACACCAGGATGATGACACAGGAGTGGAAAGAAGGCAGCAGGGGGGGACTTCCTTTAGTTTAGTGACAAAGGATCACAGAATGAGACGCCTGGTTGAAGACTTCTGTTATAAAAATGCTAATTTTGGCACAAGTTATTTGGGCCCGGGCTCTAGCTGGGGCCTGTAGGAGAATTCTGGCTGGCCTCAGTCACAGAGTGTAGAGAAGTGTTGTGGATGCAGCCACATGTTGCGGGGGGGGGGGGGGGGGGGGTCCTCTCCTTGGGGGAGAGACAGAGTTTTCTTTTGGTGCCTGGTGCAGTGGTGAAGGTACCAGTTACTGGGCAGTTCCAGGGCTTTCAGTGGACCGGGCCGGTGGTGAACCAACCAACCAAAACAAACAAACTCTACCTGGAGCCTTTGCCAATTTTTGTGGTGTAAATACTCCTGCTGTAGCCAATTCCAAGTTAACAACATAACCTTGCGGAGATGCAAAGGTGGGGAGAGGTGTGCACAGTTAGGGATCTTGGCAGCCGGGGCAAGCTAGCTCCAGCACAGTGCTGGCCGGGTCTCCTCCACAGGAGCAGCAGAAAAGTCTGGGTTATATAGCATCATGGGGACCTTGGCAGGGGGGCAGTTTCCCAGAATGCAACTGAACCTTGTGCTGGTTTCTAAATGTAATGTAGCACTGTGAAGGATAAGATGTGGGTGATTTGCTTGCAGGAATCATTGTGGTTTGGGGATGGGGTCATAAAAGGACGGGTCAAGAGGAGAAAGGGCAGTATGCATTAACTAGGCGGGACTCTTAGCCACCTGCCCTGTGCCTTCGAAGGGAGCCCTGTTTGTATGTCTGCCTTTTATCCCACCATCACTATTTTGGTCTGTATGCAAACACTTCTAGGTCTCTAGATTTATGGTGAATAGGAATCTGGCGCCTTCCTCCAAATAATTTCTTTGCCAAATAAGTTTGAAAATGAACACAATGAGGTTAATAGCATTTGAGGTATCCACAAAATTCATCCGTGGGAATGATTTATTTTCATCTCTAAGAAAAAAAGTTATCTTTTCTGAAGGAAATTATTAGGCTACTCATGCATATTAGAGAATAACTTCAGGAAAATGGATAGTTGTAACACCAACAGGAAAGTAAGCCATGATGGGAGATAAATAAAATCAGTCTGGAAACATTTCTGCCATTAAGTTAAAAAAGATGTCAAATATAAACTAGTGCACTTTCTGGTTGTGTGTTCCTGGTCCATGCACACCCCGTGGATGGGGGCTGTTCAGTCTGGATATACAATATGAATGTAGAACTTTTCTTGTGATGATGTGCATTTGTACACAGAAATCCTGATATACCCCAGCATTCTTGCTTCTGAAGCTTTGGAAGAGACCATGCATTCCCTGCCAGGATGTGAGTTGACCCACCTGATTCACCACCAAAACCCCAACAAGGCTTCGGGCTTGCACAATATTATGATCAGGAAGCAGGAAGTGTTGTTTCCTTCTTTTTCAAGTTACCTGTTTACCCATTCCTGGCAAGATACTGTGGACCATAGCTCAAGAGACAAGGAGGGAAGAGGGAAAGGAAAATAGAAGAGCCATTTCACAAATTATCAATACGTAAGTCGTGGCACCTTATTTAAAAAAAAATGAGTTCTATGATTCTTTCTCAAGGAAAGAGATAATGCTCGTTGAACCACCTCTGTAGAATACAATCTGTTGAAGTGCTTGTGGCAGATGGTGCGTTGTGATTCTCACGATGGCTTTACATTTCCTAGCTTGCTTTCCTCCTGCTTGGGTGTCACAATGCCAGTTTTTGGCTTATCAAGTCCCAATCACATCAGATTTAGTGACTTGTCATTTTGCTACTCTGCCTATCCTTTATGTATTATTTATAATCCTAGCTATATCCACATCTCCACCAAGGGATTGACCTATCCTCCATTGAAAGGGAGAGTTATAATAAAAACGGAGCCATTAGGACATGACAGGGAAAGAGAAATTGGGAGGAAGCTGGGCACCAGAATAATTAGTTGTATAGAAAAACCAAAGAAAAAGGAAGCTATGTAATTGAGCCTTGAACTCCCTGGCAGTCAAGGCAAAAAAGAAGCCCGATGACCTCTTTGGTGACACTTCTTACATCTCACCATTCAATATTCTAGAAGAGCGGGATGAGCGGTAACAGACTGGCAAGTGCACTTTCCATAGGCCTTTCACTGTACTGAGGCACTTACCTGATAATATGGATGCAACAGCTGCAATGATGAAGGACACAATGACACCAGGTCCTGCCATTTCCTTGGCCACCAGACCAGACACCACGTACATCCCTGTGCCCACGCAGCTGCCAACGCCAAGTGAGATGAGGTCCATGGTGGTGAGCACCTTGGCTAGCTTGGTGCCATGGGTTGTGGTGGCCCCAGTTCCCTCCAGCATGGACTCCACTGGTTTGGTGCGCAGGATCCTGGAGTGCATGGCATACCAGGCCGCCCCCCACTGTACCCGCCGGGGGTCCAGGGAGGCAAGGAAGCCACTCATCCTGTGTGAGAGGGGTTACGGTGAAGGTCAACTGAAGGAAGCGAGCGATGGAAGCCTTAGTGGATGCTTCTGGAACTCATCTAGTGAATGGGGATCTTCTTTTTTAGGAAAGGTCCAGAGGGACCCAAAGCAGTCTTCTCCTGGGCATGAATGTCTGCAGGAAAAACACAAGAAGGAAGAAGATGAGACCAAGCAGGAACAAATTTTCATTTGGAGGTCAGTATACTGAACTGGTCGAACTGGTCTATCTTGTGTTCTCATAATGCAGAAAGGGTGCATTTCCCCCTTTGTGTCTCTTCCAGTCCTAAATAACAATCTATTATTTGCACTGTGTCCCCAAGTCATTCTGAAGAAGATGGTCTGAGTCAGGGCTCTGCTACTTATTGTTGTAGGACCTTGGATAAGTTATTTCATTTCTCTGTGCTTCAGTTTCACCTGTATCATGGGGATAATAGAGCCTCCTGCCTAGTGTTGATGTGAAGATTAGATTAGCATCTAAACAGAGCATAAGATAATACCTGCCACATGGAAAATGCCCACTTGTCCAAATTCTTAAGTGCTTCTTACCTGACTCTGCCAAGGCGTGGTCTGTGATTTGGGGCATATTCTTTGGGGACACAATATCCTCTTTTTTTAAAATATAAAGATGTAAAATTAGATTTTTGACTCTTAAGAGAGACAGTCCCACCCATGGAGTCCTTTTGGAACTTTGTTCTCAAATGAAATGAGAAGGTTTTGAGCAATTTTTTTGCTCTCAGAGATTGAGAAAGGGGGAGGTGTTCCTTGCATTTGGTGGGTGAGCCCCAGAGATGCTAACTGGGTGGGATGGTGTCATCCAATTTTCAGTGATCTCACAGACATTCCTGTAGGTGAAAATTCTGGTTATGATGATCTAAACCTAAAACCTAGTTTTAAAAAATGTTTTATTTATTTTTTGAGAGTGCAAGCGGGGGAGGGGCAGAGAGCGGGGGACCGATGATTGAAGCAGACTCTGCACTGACCTCAGCGTGAGCGCGATGTGGGGCCAGAACTCAAGAAGTGGGCGATGGTGACCTGAGCTGAAGTCAGACGCTCAACTGACTGAGGCATCCAGGTGCCCCAAACTTAATTCTCTTTTATATATGTAAACATATGGGGGTTTTCAGGGATGGTTTTAAAATACAAGTACGTTGACTTTTCTAGGAATGCAACTATAGAGTAAATTGAAGGATGATTGTAAATTCTTTAGTTTGGAACCAAAAAGGAGTTCTTCACTGCTTCTGAAACTCAAGGCCACCTTCCAGCACCACCCATGGTACTGCATCTCACATGCGCACCTGCCATTTGGAATTGGCACACGGACAGTGATTCTTAATATAGTGAGAGCATCTGACAGCCCCATGTGTGCTTGCTGGAGTGTTTACATACTGAAATATGTTACATATAGGCAGGTTTTTCATGCATTTTGCTTCAGGATATTAAAGAGAGGTATAATAAATCTTCAATACAGAAAAGAGGCGCTGGGCCTGATAGAACCGGGAACCATTATATTAGACCGTTTCCAAAGTTTTGACAAAGTGGAGAGTATCAAGATGATAAGAAACTACGAAGCCAGGAGCTTTTTACAATTCTATAAAGAACTTCTAGAGTACATCTGATCATTGCTTCCAAGAACTGTGCTGACAAGCCTAGGACATTTACATTTACGAGAAGTACCAGCCCATGTAGTCTACCAATATGATTAATTAATACTGCTTAGCACTTAATGTAACACTCGTCTGCTTCTAAAGGCTTTGCAAACACAACCTTAATTAGAAGAATCGGGGGAAATGTGGCAGTTTGGTTCACAGGGGTTGGATGATGATAGATCTAATGGTTTAATTTCCTCCTAGATTTGACAATGTTGCTTCATGCTGTGTTTTAATTCTTGACCATATCTTAAATATCACTATAGTTGGAGAGTGCCATTGTATATGGCAGAGTCATTTCAGAGCCTGAAGTGTCAGCGGTTTTTTTTTTTTTTTTTTTTTAAAGATTTCCAGATTCGTGAGAAAACATGTCACATATATCCCAGCAAGACTGCAAGGACAATTGCTTCACTTGAGCTCTTGTGGGAACTTAATGTACATATCTATTTAATTTCAACTCAGCAGGTACCAAGCATCTGTTATGTGCCGTGCATGGTCTTAGGCTTGGGGATGCAAAGACATGGTTCCTGCTCCCATGGACCTTTAAGTCTAGCGTGGGAGGAGGTGGACACCCAAATCACAATGCAAGGAATAAGGTTTGTTTTTGCTTCTTATCTGAAAAGCCTATCTTTTATTTTTCTTATTATTCTATTGCATAAAAATTGGACAACATAAACAATAATGTTCAGTGAAGAAATAATATAATACAACATACAGGATGACAAAATAAAACCAGGTCATTCCAGGGAGGGAAGAGGAGTAGATATGCTGTGTGCTGAATTGTGTTCCCCCAAATTTGTATGTTGAAGTCTTAACCCCCAGTGTCTCAGAATGTGTCCTTATTTGGAAATAGTTGTTATAGATGTGGTCAGTTAAGATGAGGTCATCTGGAATAGGGTGGGCACTTAATCTACTATGACTGGTGTCCTTGTAGGAAGAGGAAATCTGGACACAGAGAGAATGAGGTGTGAAGATGAAAGCAGAGGTCAGAGCGATGCATCTAAAAAAAAAGCGAAGGAACACCAAGGATTTGCTGGCAAACCACAAGAAGCCGGGAGAAAGCCACGGAATGTGCATCTTCCTCAAGGAAGGAACCAACCTTGCTGCACCTTTATCGCAGACTTCCAGCCTCCAGAACTGGGAGTCAATATGTTTCTCTATTTAAGACACCTAGTTTGGGGGAGCCTGGGTGGCTCAGTTGGTTAAGCGTCCCACTGTGGCTCAGGGCATGATCTTGTGATTTGTGAGTTCGAGCCCCATGTTGGGCTCTGTGGTGACAGTGTAAAGCCTGGAGCCTGCGCCAGATTCCGTTTCTCTCTCTCTCTCTCTCTCTCTCTTTCTGCCCCTCCCCTGCTCGTGTTCCGTCTGTCTGTCTGTCTGTCTGTCTCTCTCTCAAAAGTAAATAAACAATAGACACCTCATTTGTGGTGCTTTGTTATATAGCAGCTCAGCAAACTAACATGGGTCATGAAGGATATGAAACGGGCTGCCGAAGGGGTGACAGAGGGTCTGTGCAGCCATGACATTGGTTCCTGGTTCCTGAGTGATGACGGGGAACCAGTCGGGCCAGGTGTCAGCGCTCCCAGGGGGAGAGCAGTTGTGACTCATTCCTGGGACTAAGTCTGGGACAGGGTGAGGAGGATTCCAGTGCCCTGTTAGACCATGTGCCAGCTAATTTAATCCTCACAACAAATCTGCCTTTGGAGAGGAGGTCGAGAGAGGTCCAGTAACTTCTCCAGAGTGGAGGAGCCCATGGCACCGCACTTGGCCCTGCGGTGCTTGCTTGCAGAGTTCACGTCCTTACTCCCCATCTTCCTGCCTGAGGTGGGCAGGATCAGCCTGCACAGGGCTTGCAAGCCAAAAGAGGGCTGGGGTTTGCGGCAAGCACAGTGAGAAGTCACCAGAGGGTTTTATTCAGGTGAGTGATATGATAATATTTATGTTTTTATTTTTTTTAATGGTTTATTTATTTTCGAGAGAGACACAGCGTGCGAGCAGGGGAGGGGGCAGAGAGAGGGGGGGACACAGACTCCAAAGCAAGCTCCAGGCTCTGAGCTGTCAGCACAGAGCCCCACGTGGGGCTTGAACTCATGAACTGCCAGATCGTGACCTGAGCTGAAGTGGGACGCTTAACCGCCTGAGCCACCCAGGAACCCCTATACTTATGTTTTAAAAGCTCATTATAGCTGCTGTGCAGTTAACTGAACAATCACGTCCTGATGATAAGTTAGCTCCAGGATGGAGTAAAAAGGTGCGGGAGGTGTGGCCCTGCTGCTGAGGAGACAGACAAGCAAACAGAGAACCATCACCAGTGCAGTTCCACAGCAGCCTGTGTCAGGACCTGTGCACGAGGACAGGGGACACGGAGGTGTGGGGACAAACTGTCAGGAAGGCCAGGGAGAGCCTCCTAGGTCACTCGTGTTAGAAATGAGGAGAGTGGCCCCATGGCAGGGAAGGCCAGTGGTAAATGCAGGTGGCCTTAATGTCGGCTTTTTGAGGGATGGTAAAAGGGTTTTCTGATCTCCTGATCCCTTTGCAGTGGTTCTCCGTCTTGGCTGCGTGCTGGAATTGTCCAGGGTTCTTCCAGAAACACTGCTGCCTGGCTTCTACCCCAGAAATTCCAGTTTAATCGGTCTGAGGTGTGGCCTAGGTATAGGGATTCTTTAAGGCTCCCCAGGTCGTTCTAGCAAGGCACAGTCGGGTCCACTGCCCTATGGCACCACGGAAGACTAAAGCTTTAGGTGTGGAAAACCAGATAGTTCTTGTGATGATTAAGTTTATGTCAGCTTGACTGGGCAAAGGGATGCCCAGATAGCTGGTGAAACATGATTTCTGGCTGTGTCCGTGAGGGTGTTTCTGGAAGAGATTAGCATTTGAATCTGTAGACTGAGTGAAGAAGATCCTCTCCCCTGGTGTGGGTGGGCATCTTCTGATCCGTTGAGGGCCGGAATAGAACAGAGAGGCAGAGGAAGGGCAAATTCACAGTCTTTGCTGGAATTGACATCCATCTTCTGTTCTTGGACATTGGTGCTCCTGGTTCTTGAGCTTCTGGATGCAGACAGGGCTCTCTACCACTGGCCCCTCCACCTTGATTCTCAGGCCTTCAGACTCAGACTGAATCATACCACCGGCCGTTCTGGGTCTCCAGCTTGAAGATAGCAGGTTCTGGGTCTTCTTGGCCTCCGTAACATGGGACCCAATTCCCATCATAAATCCCCTCGTATGTATCTGTATATGCCCTCTTGGTTCTGTTTCTCTGGAGGACCATGAAATACATTGTCATTTCCCACATGGGGCCACAAGTCTGACAGGTATTTTCTATTTCTCTTTTTGGGCAGGAAGCTGGGCTTTTTGGCATCTGTCTTCTGCAAGCAGTGACTACGGATGCTGTGAGGTCTAGAGACACCCTCTGGGACACTAGTTCTGATCAGCCTTCCTCAGAAACTGTTACAAGGACACAGAGAAATAACCAGGCTTGTTAGGGAGACGAGGGCTTTTATTTGATAGATAATTAGAAGCGTGGTGAAAACATAGAGAACCAACTGGAACAAAGGTTGAGGGTGGTGAGCATTCCTTCCTGGCTCTATTCCCTCTGCGTAATTCCTCTGAGTGTTTGCTTTGTTGATGCAAACAGGAACTTGGGGGCATTTTCTTTCTTGGTTGGAAATTTACTGGAGAGAACAAAATGTACGAGAAAACATGCTTCGAAGTGACTATTGACAATATCCATATTCATTACCCTTAGATTATGTTAATCAAAGATAGTTTTGGAAGCTCATTGCTGTTGTCTTTCCAAGATGAGCAATAAATGTGTGTTGTGCTTTCTCTAGCACTTTAATTCAAGTTTCTCAAAATACTTCACAGCTATAACTAAGAAAGGCTTACAGGGCCTCTGGGAGGAGAGAGTCCTCATTGTGGTGTTTGCCAGGGTGGTTGAGGGTTCAGTGGACTCCAAGAATAATGATGGTAAAAGCAGGTTTGTGTCAGGATGAAAACAATCGTGGCTCAGAAGTTCACTGAAGAGGTAGGATTATCGAATTAGGTTGGAGCTTGCCTTCGGAGGTGAGGAGAGGAAGGAAATGAAGACTAACAAAACAGTAAACGGCCAAAAATCATTCTAGCTTGATTTTGCGAAAACACCGAGGGATTACAACAATCCCTCCCTCGCGTCCCCTAGAAACAGTTGTCCAGTCTTTGCCCGAACATTTGGAGCAGTGGGAAACATGGGCTGATCGAAGCAGCCCCTTCATGGAGTTGGACACTTACGACTGCTACAGAATTCTTCTAATCAATGTCCCCTGGCAAAATGAGGTTTCGGTTAGAGTAAAAGGTGCCTGGTTTGATGAATCCTACCTGGTGACTATAGGATCTCGAGGAGCCTTCTGAGGCCCTCCCCTGTCCCATATCGTGGGGTCCTGCACTACCCCTCCTCCTCACCAGTCTGCTGTTTCTCCTCCTCTGGGCTGAGCTTCTGGTGCCTGGTTAAGAACATAATTCAGGGGGCACCCGGGTGGCTCAGTAGGTTGAGCATCTGACTTTTGATTTTGGCTTAGGTCATGATCTCAGGGTTATGGGATTGAGCCCTGCATGGGGCTTTGAGCTGAGCATGGAGGCTGCTTAAGATTCTTTCACTCTCTCTCTCTCCCTCTGCTCCTCTCCTCTGCTCACATGCTCTCTCTCTTAAAAATAAAATAAAATAAAATAAAATAAAATAAAATAAAATAAAACAGAACATAATTCAGTAGTAGAGTTCTCTGGGTTCAAATTCTGGCTCTGCCCTTACTAGCTAAGTGACCTTGAATGAAGCCTTTCTGTGCTTCAG
Source organism: Lynx canadensis (assembly GCF_007474595.2). NCBI lineage: Eukaryota > Metazoa > Chordata > Mammalia > Carnivora > Felidae > Lynx > Lynx canadensis. The sequence goes on from NC_044311.2 coordinate 63,529,083, forward strand.
TTTTGCCATCTATAAAATGGGATCATAAGGGTACCTAGCTCACAGGGTTGCGGTGAGGGGCAAAGGAGTTAATATGTGTGAAGCTTTTAGCACAGTGCCTGGCACACTGTGGGTGCCATGGGAGCACTAGCTCGCATCACCCTGCTCCCTGACCAGGTCTTTTTGTCCCCTACTGCTGACACCCCCTCTCACTGCCTCCACCTCCCTAGGCAGCTCTCAGAAGACCCTTGGCCTGCTGCCCAGTCTTCACCCAGGGCTTTTCTCTGCTGAAACTTCCTTGGGTACCTTCTGGCTGCAGACTGTGCCCTGATATTTTTCCTCCAAGGCATTTGCTCTTCTCTTTCTCGTGCTTGCAGAGAATGGCTTCCTCCTTTCTTACGTTTCATTATCGAAATGGGCTTCTTAGCAGATTTGCTTGGGGCTCTGGGTGTTACTCATTCTTTTACGCCCTTGACTTTTCTCCCCAAGATGTACATACGCTGTGAGGGGCCTAGGACATGGTGGGTTCATTTACAGTCATCACCGTATCCCTGAAAACATGCTCCACTTCTGACCTCTATGCCTGTTGCTCACTGCGGCTCGCTCAGCCAGTCTCTGGTGGTGGATTTTCTGCTGAGGTACTTGCTTCTGTTGCTCTTCTATTCTTTTCACGCTTGCCAGATACGGCTCTGTGTTTGCACCCTGACTGTGGATGGGCTTGCCTGTCAGTCGCTGTAACTTGATTCTGGGTGGCAAGATACAGACGTGTCTGAGTCCCAGGGTCTGCCCCATTCTAAAAGAACATCCTAGTGAATGGAATTGAGATCTGTGTCCTGGTAATTTTCTCCTGTTATCCTCAGTTTTGCTCCCTGTATCTATGCAGATTAGGGTTAATCTCCTTACAGGAACAGGCTTCATGTTTTTGAAGGCAACTAACATAACTCTTGGAGTTTTATCTTCCCCAGACTGAACATCCTCAATTTCTTCAGTGAGCAGTAGTGTCTCACATAGTACAGCTTCTAGATCAATCACATTTTGATTTATACTTCTTGGGCAGGCTGCAGTTTATCATTGTTGACATTTTGGGACCATGACAAGGCAGTAAGGAAGATGTTTTTGATCAGTCTAGCTCTGCGTGTGTGTGTGTGTGTGTGTGTGTGTATGCACATGGGTGTCCTAAATCATGCAATACTGGTGCCTGACAAATTGACTCAGAGGTACCCTTGACTTCAAAACTAGGATTCCTGACTTTGAGACTGCTAATTTTCCCAGTTATATATTTTCTAAATGTTTGATTGATGGAACCCACTTTAAGTATTTTTGATCACTTCCCATATTACCTAACAACGTGCTACCCCATTTACATTACATGCAGAAACTCAGGCACAGCTGGCTTTGTTTTGCTTGGAATGCTTTTAAAGGAGAGTTTGGATCTCTGACAATCGAGTAGCTAAGCAAAAGAGGTTGTTCCAATTCAGCTTGTTGTTTCTTTTTCTGTTTCTAAAATGTTATTGAGTGCATTAATCAGCTTTTGCTGCAGTAACAAACAATATCAAATTTCAATATGTTACAACAATGACATTTATCTCTTGCTATGACTCTACTCCAGGCTGTGCATTGGCTTCAGGTTTTCTCCCCAGGGTGGACTGTGAGTCCCCACACGTCTTCTCATTCTGCGAGTCAGGCTAAGGAACAATCCCTACCTGACATATGCTGTTCTCTTGTGGCACAGGCCAAGAACAGGCAACTGGTGGAAACATGCAATGCCTCTTCTGCTTCTGGTTGGGACTGGAGTTCAACAGGTTTCCATGGATTAAGGTGAAGCAAATGGCCAAGCTCAAAGTTAGAGGGGTGGGATGTGTATTTCTTTCATTGAAGACAGGTAAGTAAGCATGAGGTTGCATACTTCTCTTATGAAGGAGGATATGAAAAGCTGTGACAATCACGTAACTTATCTTACGGAACCCCTTCTATGTACTAGGCAAAACAATTGTATTATGATTTTTTTTTGAGGCTGCTTTTCCGGAATGGGCAGAAGTCTGGGCATCTGATATATAAACTTAAAGAGACTCTGATATTCATTCCTGTACTTGCACGATTAACGCTGTAGAGGTATGAATATTCATTTCCTTTGAATACCAGTATGAATCCAAAATTCATCTGCTTCTGACACCAAGCACAACAAAACAATGAGAAGTCATTCTAACCTTATTTGCTAGAAATAAACAAATACATATATGAGTGGATATACACACATACGTATGTATGTTAAAAAATATATATGTATACGTATATATATATTTAACCTTATGAGAATATTTGATCTTTGCCTGGTCTGGGACAACATTTCTGTTTAAAAACGTTTCCCATTCTGCTTCCCTATTTGTCAACCCTTCAGGGTTGAGAATATTATCTGTGTATGTATTTGGCAGCAACTGTTGTGAAAATAGTCTCAAGGGAATGCCTGGCATCTACTAAGGAGGAGAATTGAGGAGAAGCTTGTTCAGAGATCTGATTATTCAGCACTGAGATACCACGTTTCTCCTCCAACAACCCAGTCAGGGAGGATATCACAGCCTGATGTCACCCTTCTACTCTTTCCTCTAGGAAAGAGTAGGTCCAGGGTGTCAGGTCTCTGTGCAGTGTCTTGTGTTATTCATTGTGCATATGGCAACATGAGCAAGACCAGAGGAAATGAAAAACTCTGCACTAACCAGATTTTCTTGGGGGAACACTTCTTTCAGAAGGGAAAAATTACACAAGAAAATTAGTTCATTTTCCCATGCCAATAGAAAAGATTTAAGAAATTGCATTAAATTAATCATTGCTAAAAGTATTTAATGAGTTTCTACTATGTGCTGAACTCAATGGTAGCTGTTGTGGCCATAAATTACTACAAGACACAGAATATCAGGAACTGGGGTCCCAGAATCCATCTTTAAAATCAGCAGCATGGCGTCTTCTCTCCTCTCTGTCCTCCAGACTCCCTCTTGTAAGGACTCCTGTGATAGCATCAGCCCATTGATTTAATCCAGGATTAATATCCCCATCTCAAGACCCTTAATTTAATCACCCACAAGTTTCCCCTTTATCATGTAAAGGAACTTAGTGACAGGTTTTAGAGATTAGGTTGTGGGCATCTTTGGAGGAGTTATTCTTCAGCCTGAATGCCTTTTCATACTCTTTAAGGACATATCTCTTCATAGTCCTACACTCTATGGCAGACTTCCACCTCTCTCTTTTTCTGGAAATACTTGGCTCAGCTTTTCTTCATACCCTCTCTCCAAAGTTCGGTCCCTAATTACAACGAAAACTTAACCCAAACTACATTTGCCCATTGTTCTGAAAGAATACCTTAGCAGAGTAATTCATTCAGCTACTTTCAGATAGATGGATCCCGGGCCTGAGCACTGGAATGACTTATCCAAGGCCACACTCAAGGTAATGGGATAATATGGGTCTCCTTTCCTCCACCCTGCGGCCCTCCCTACTGCTCCATATTTAAGAAAGTGAACGGAGCTGCCTCAATTTTCTTTGAATGATATCACTCTCATGTCAGGCTTGGGATGATCCCCAAAGGAAAAAAGGCATTTGTGGTAATGTCCTATGTGGTAATGTTCCTTTAAAATATATTTTTCTTGGTTGTGGGGGAGAGGGAAAAATGGGTGATGGGCATTAAGGAGGGCACTTCTTGGGATGAGCACTGGGCATTGTATGTAAGTGAAGAATCATGGGAATCTCCCCATGAAACCAAGAATGCACGGTATATGCTATATGTTAGCTAACTAAACAATAAATATTAAGAAAATAAAAATAAAAAATTGAAAAAAATAATAAAAAATAATAATAAAATAAAATGGAAAAAAATGGGAATGAATACTAGGGATAAGTAGGGAAAATATATAATTGTAATACATAGTGAGCACTAGTGGTTGTTCATATTATTTCAGCTGACATTATCTAAAATATGAGAACCAGTGCCCTCCCTAAATTATTGTATTGACTGGGTTGATGGGTTTCAATATGTTCTGTAAATGTACTTAACAACCTACAATGAACTTAAATATGGCCAAAAAGAAAAGCTCTTTCTTAGCAGCTAAGGGAATGGACAAAGGTGTTTAATGTATCTCAAAACTCTTCCTGGTGACTTGGCCTCAGTGGGCATTTCGTCATGCCAGTTTGGAGAAGCATGGCTCTTGTAGGAGTCTTCCAAATGCTATTATTCACATGATTAACCAGCTGGCATCCCCAGCGTTACTCAGGAAAATCCTTCAGTAGGTACATCCCTATAGCTACTCTCCCCGGAGAGGCTAAACACAAATCAATAATTGGATAACTGACTTTGTGCCCTTGGGTGTGGAGCTAATATATGAAACAGTTTTGTTTTTCTATTCACTGTGTTTTAACTGATACCCAGGACTCTTTTTTGTACTGTGGATTCAGTTATCCTGGAAGCCATTCACCCGTCTCTTTGAGATTCCTTCCTCTCCCCCAAAGGAAATTTCTACTACTCTAAAGAGTCTGCATTTTAAGTCAGGTAATTTCAAGTGGACTCTTCAAGTTTTGATAATGGCCATTTACATGCGATACAGCTATAAACAGACAAGTGGACAGAATCTTCATTTGAATTGATGTAGGTCACTTTACATGCTCTGTGAACTTCTAGCTCTTAACAAAGACTGACTCCTCACACCCAGCTCCACTCTTCTCTTTGTACTGCTCTCAATACACACCATCTGCTTTAATGGGTTCAGAGCACATAGTAAATGTCGGGCACCATGTGTGCAAGATGCAGGGACAGAAGGAGGAAGAAGATGGCCCCATTCTTCCAGGAGCTCCCGATTTGGCCAGAAAGATAAGCCTGCCAATGAAGTGACCATCTATCGTAACAGTATGTCTCCCCACTGATTATAGTGATTTTACTTCTTAGCCTTTCTATTTGCTGCTTTTCTGACCTTTCCCCTGCAGCCATCCACCTTTTCATGTTCTTTTGAAACTCAGCTCATACTCCATCTGCCATTAAATGTGTGCTAACCACTTGGGCCTCCCCTTCTCTGATTTCCTACGGACCCCCCAAATCAGCATGTATTTTTCAATTGCCTTGCACAGATTGTTACACACTTGAGGGCTAGAGTATCCTTAAAACCCTCCCTTTTTTTTTGGAAAGGAAACAAAATACAAACTCCTTACAATGGTCTACAGAGCCCTATGCTGTCTGGTGTCTCTTTCACCCCTGAATACATCTCCTGCCAGCCTCTTTCTTGGTGCAGCCATTCTGTCCTGCTTTCTGTTTTTGAAACACAGGAAATATGCCTGTTATTTCAAGGGTTGCATTTGTTTCCTCTACCTGGGATCCCTTGCTCCAAGTCTTTGCATGGCTCTGTCCTTCTCATGATTCTGGTCTCAGCTGGAATGTCACTCTGCAGGAGAGGCCCTGCTGAACTACTTGAGTTGAAAGTAGCCATATCTTGAGACAAACCATAAGAGACTTATATACAGAGAACAAACTGCTGGAGGGATGTTGAGTGGGGGATGGGCTAAATGGGTGACGGGCATGAAGAAGGGCCCTTGTTGGGATGAGCACTGGGTGTTATATGTAAGTGATGAATCGCTAAATTCTATTCCTGAAATCATTATTACACTATTTGTTAACTAACTTGGATTTAAATTAAAAACAACAAGAACAACAACAACAAAAACCAAAAAAACAAACTGAATTAGGAAGTGGGGATTAAAAGAGAAAGACTTTTTATTTTATTTTATACTTTGCTGTAATGTATGAATCAAATAGATTAAAAAAATGATCTGGAAATAATAAAAAAAAAAAACCAATGGCCTGGTCTTTGTACTCTTTCCCTCATGTTCTTCTATCTATATATCCATCTATCCATTTATCTACTTATTTATTTATTTACTTTTGAGTAATTTATCCCTATTGGATATTTATTTGTTTATGGTTTCATTGTGTGTATTCTCCCTCTAGACTGTAAACTCCTTGAAGGTAAGGATTTTGTCCATCTTGTTTTTTGCTGAATACCTAAGGACCACAGCGGGGACTGGCACAAAGCAGGTAATCAATAAATATTTGTAGAATAAAATTCCTCCACAGTGCTTAAAAGACTGTTGGGAACAAAGTATTTCTTTATAAAAAATATAGTTTACAATAGCAGTTTGTAACAACCCTTGCTATCTTGCGATTATCTATTGGAATATGAGATGACTTTCTTTGTTAATTACTCTTTGTGCATAAAATCACAGAACACAAAATTTAGAAATGAACTGGTCCAAGTCTCAGATTTTACAAATGAGAAATTTATTTTTGTTGAATGCCTTCACAAATCCCTTTGGGAGCCTAAATTATCTAAAAATAAGTATGTCTGATTATAAATAAGTTATCGCTATCTATTTTTGATTCTTTTATATTCATTAAATCAAGAGAAGACTGGATGAAAACTATACAGTATTAAAATATTAAAATCTAGTTAAGGTTAGAGTTGTACTTTTTGATGTAGATGTTCCATGCGGCAATTTGTAGGCTCCAACCAGAGAGTCAGAGAAACCTCCTAAGTCATAGAGTATGAACCATAGAAGGGAAGGTATATTTTTCAGTTTGCTTCATTGCTTTTTTGTTTTGTTTTGTTTTCTATCTGGGAGGAAAATAGTCAAGACTTTAATAGCCTGGGAATTTAGCATGTTGTTGAAAAATGGAGACGTGCTTTGTCCTATGGGTGCACTATTCATTTGTAAGTTCTGAGTCTCTTTTGAGAATGGCACCTGCATGCAGGGTTGGTTAGTCTGCAGGCCCTCAGGGTGCATTCTGGATCCACAGCCCAGAGAATTCTTTGGAGGCAGATTCCTTTCCTACTATGTGTCATTTCCTCAAGAAATCTGAAAGCTCCCAGTGCATCTTTCAATGTCAGCACGAAATCACAGAAAAATGCCAGGTTTCATTAGGGGAGTTTAAAATGAATATCCAGGGGTGCCTGGTTAAGCTGCTGACTCTTGATTTAGGCTCAGGTCATGATCTCATAGTTCCTGAGTTTGAGCCCCACCTCCGGTTCCATGTTGCCAGCGGAGCTTGCTTGGGATTCTCTCTCTCTGCTCCTCTCCTGCTTGTGTGTGCTCGTGTACGTGTGTGTGTGTGTGTGTGTGAACACGCGCATGCACACGCACTCTTTCTTTCCTTTAAATAAATAAACATTAAAAAAATAAAATGAATTTCCAACCTACAAGCTATACAACTGAAAAGTGCTTACTTCCAAACTGTTGAGTTAAAAAATTTTCCATTCTTCAAGTTCTTTATTTTGAATGTATTCCTCGTAGAGCCCAGTAAAGAGCAACCGTTAATGCAAATATCAATGTTCAATAATATGAGACATGTCCGTTATCACAAGTATTCAAATAAATGCCAAAAAAGGAGTCATTTTCACTTATTAACATGGCAAAGGTTAAAAGAACCACTCATTGCTGATGGTGGTGGGGTGGTGGGTGGTGGTCAAAGAAACAATACTTCCATTCACTGGTGATGGGAGTGCAATCTGTCTTAAATGTTTTCGAAAGTAAATTGATCATGTGGAAATAATCAGGTGCAATTTTTTTTCAAGGGCATCTATTGTAATATTATTTAAAATTTTTGTAATGTTTTTATTTATTTTTGAGACAGAGAGACAGACCATGAGCAGGGGAGGGGCAGAGAGAGAGGGAGACACAGAATCCAAAGCAGGCTCCCAGCTCTGAGCTGTCAGCACAGAGCCTGACGTGGGGCTCGAACTCACAGACTGTGAGATCATGACCTGAGCTGAAGTCAGACATCCAACTGACTGAGCCACCCAGGCACCCCTATTGCAATATTGTTTATAGTAGTAAAAACTGGAGACAATCTAAATGCCCCTAACTATGGATGGAGTCAAATCAATTATGAGCTATTCAAAGAATAAATAGTAAACAAACATTAAAATATTATTTTAAGATAATATTTAATGACACAAAAATCACTCAGGCTATATTAAATCAAAGCTACTACAAAGAAAGGATATAGAACTGTGTATTGAGTGCGATCCAATTTCTTTCTCTCCTTCTGAAGGCAGTGTGCTAGAATGTTAAAAATATGGAACTAGGGTGGTGGAAGAACGATTTCTATAGGAGTGATTTCTACTCCATTTTTGTTGTGGGGAGCGTGTATCTCTTTAAAATCAGAGGAGAACTATTTAATTAAAAACCAAAACAGAACACGGAAGATCCCAGAATAATGAGCATGCTCTTATCTCTGGCCATGAAGAGATATCTTTGATTTTTGTAGTTACGTGTCTATGCATCTTTTATGGAGAACTGTTTTAGGATCTGTTTCCTCCATAGAATTAGATTAGTCAGTATCATTACCATTCTTTTCACATTGGAAATAGAATTTTAAGGTCCAGGGAAAGCTCGGACTTGGTTACAGAATCAGCTTCATATAGCAGGTTTGAGTCACCAGGGGCCTGAAGGTGGGATTCTCCCGGTTTCTACACAAAGCTCAGGCAAACCTCCCTGCTGGGAAGATAGACTCTGCCCCTAAAGCAAATACCACAGCCCTATGACTTTGGTTTCTCATAGTTTGGTTTTCTTTCTTTCCATGTTGATCACTGCCCACAGGCAACTAATTCTAATAATTTCATGGACTATTGTAAGAATTCTAATTATTTCCAGTCGGTTCATCTTGTAAAACAAACAAGTAAAAACCCTCCTCTTCCCCCAAACACTATGCCCTCTTTAACTATTGCCACACTTAGACTATCGCCCTAGGAGCAATCTCCACTTCTTTATATCTTGTCAGTCACGGACTCTCTCCATTCTCCTATATGCATCTTTCTTGCCACCAAAACTTTTGTTGAGGTCATCAGTGGCTTCCATGATGCTAAATCCGATGAACGTATTTTAGCCCTCATCTCTTTCACTTGACCTGTTAGAGGCATTCAACACAGTTAAGTCTTCCTTCTCAAAACACTCTTAATTCTTCGCTAAGAGATTTGGATTTCATCTTCTAGCAGTGAGAGGCATGAGGTGTGTGTGTGTGTGTGTGTGTGTGTGTGTGTGTCACATGCAAGCTGGACTGTGACCTATCATTCTTTTAGGAATAAGCTCTTGTGATTTTTTTCTTCTTCAGTGCAATGGGATTTTAAAAGGAAGAACATATCCTCCAGACGATCCTTTACTGCTGGTACATTTTTAGTTATTAATACAGTGTCTATTATTACATGGAATCACAGAATGAGATTCTGATGTGACCATGTATTGGTCAGTGTGAGTCAATGTCAAGAAGTCATTGTGCCTTGATGCCTGGAATGCCTTTGCTGAAAGAGTGGTCCCGAAGGGGAAAGAGACTATGTAAATGTCTTTTAATTCAACATGAAAAAGAAATGGGAGAATTTGCTTGATTAATGTTAACAAGAATTAAAATATTCCTTGAGGTAGAGTATTAGATGGTTTACAACCTTTCAGGTCCATCTGGACTATTTGGCCATCCCTGCACCTTGACCCATGCTTGGAGCTGACCTGTGTGAGGCTGTCGCCCTCTCTGAGATTGAAGCTCAGGTTGAAAGTGTAAAGTCCTCTTGCCAAACTAGGCTGGTGGACTTGCTTCCCTGGTGTCTTTGACTTCTTTCCTTCCCCCAGAAGGCACCGGCCCAGATCTGATTGATACTTTTATTCCTTCTTCTTTTGTAGAGAGGTGCTTGCTGTTTAGAATCAGCCCAAGAAGAGCCTATTTCACTATGTTTTGCATCAGTGAGGTCCATGAGCCCGTGGTCCTCTATCTGTAAGAAGCACTCTCTCTCTAGAACCAAGAGAGGTGGGAAAAGAAATGTGCCAAGTTGTGGTTTGTACTTTGACAATAGAGGAAAATCCCAACAAATGAGCCTCTGCATTCAGAGCCTGGTGTCTAGAATGCTTAATTGGTTCTACCTGCCATAGGCAAGTGCTGAGCGTGTAAGTCCTTCCTGTTTGCAGTTTGGGTCTGACCAGAACCCCCATCCGTTCAGTTAGTGAGGAATTTACAAGTAGAAAGGGGTGGACCACCCTCAGGCACATAAAAGGTCTGAAACAGCTCTCTTGTTATTTTGAATTCTGGGTCTCATTCTGTATTGAGTAGATAAAAGGTGAAATAGACTAAAAAGAGTCTCTTATTATGAAGCTAAAAATTAAGAGGTTAAATGGTCATATATATCTAAAAAACAAATCATAGTACTCAAATAAGAGTGTCTTCCTTCTCTGCCTTCTATGTTTGTACACCTGAGATAGAAACATTTGCCCATTGGGGCACCTGCGTGGCTCAGTTGGTTAAGCGTCCAACTTTGGCTCAGGTCACGAACTCACAATTGCAAGTTTGAGCCCCACATCAGGCTTTCTGTTGTTATAGTGCACAGCCCGCTTCAGATCCTCTATGCCCACCGCCCCCCACCCCCATCTAAAAAATGAATAAAAATTAAAAAAAAAAAAAAGAAATATTTGCTAGCCCTCCTATGTGCCAGATACTTCCCATGCTTTTTCTTGGGTGACTGTACTTAAATAATAGCAACACTTATATGATGTTTACTATGTACCAGGCATTTTTAAAAAATGTTTATTTATTTATTCTTGAGACAGAGAGAGAGAGAGAGAGAGAGAGAGAGAGAAAGAGAACAAGCAGGGGAGGGGCAGAATTCCAGGCAGACTCCAGGCTCCGAGCTGTCAGCAGAGCCTGATGAGGGGCTCGAACCCATGAACCATGAGATCATGACCTCAGCCGAAGTTGGATGCCCAACCGACGGAACCACGTAGGGGTTCCTGTACCAGGCATGATTTTAACTGATTTATACATATATATAATTTTGACAACACTACTTTCACTACTATTTTTAACCACTTCCAAGTCAAAGACGAGGGACCTGAGGTACAGAGCAATGAAGGCCGCTACTAAGTGGCAGAGCTGAGCTTCAAATGCCGGCCGTGCAGCTCTGGAGCAGCGGGCCACCTGGAGCAGCACCGCCCAGCAGAGCTCTGGGATGCTGAACGCGGTCCCTGTGCTGTCTGGTACAGCAGCCACTAGGCACATGTGTCTACCAGGCACTTGGAATGAGGCTAGTGCAGCTGGAGGAACGAAGTGTAAATTTTACTCAATTTGGATTAATCTAAATTTAAATGGCCCCACGTGGCTAGAGGCTACTATACTAGACACATAGCTGTAGGGTCTACACTTTAATAACTTCTAAAATATCACCAGAAAGGTGACGATATCCTTTACAGAAGAGGACACTGAGTGTCAAAAAGGTTAGGGGATTTATCCAAGGCTCCGAAGCTAGAACGGGGGGGGGGGGGAAGCCAGGATTCTAGCCTCTAAGGCCCCGCCCCATGCTCGTGTCATCAGAGATGCACCTCCCCCTCCAGTTCTGCATCTCTTTCCAAACAGGATCTGAAAGCGTACCTTTCTTCCTCCACCCTTATCAAAGTCTCTTTTTCCCTTCCTCTATTATGAATGCAGTAATGGTAGAACAGTAGCACGTGGTGGCAGAATGCCATGCGACATGTGTGGGGGATGTGGCACGGCCCTGGAGAGTTTAAGTGGCCAAATCCGAATAGCTGAACCTAAGAGTAAGCGGTGTACTCCTTCTTAACATTCTTAAAGGCCTATCCCACACTATTCTTTTGTTGTCTCTTTCTTCTCGGTTGTTCTTCTCTCCAGCTTACCCTAGTTCAATTCTTCCATCATTGGTAACAAAATATATGCTACATAATCAAACAGACTTTGCTTAAAAGTACTAAAGTTTTATCTACCTCAAGCTTTACTATTTAATTTGAAATTCCACCCCCCCCCTCCAATTCCCCAAACAAACTTCTTCCAATTAGGTTCACGTTGGCTAATATCATTAAAGAAAAAAATACAATCATTATGGTTTAGAAGACTGTCACTTTCTCTTAAGGGTAGTTTTGAATAAGCCAACCTTATGTTGACCCATGGTGAGCCAAGCGTATTGTCTTGTACAACTATTAACATTTCACTGATTTGCCTTTTTCTACCTTCCATTAGTGAGTTTGGAATTATCTGAGTGGGAAACCTCACTTTAACCATCGGGCAAGAAAAGAGAAAACAGAGCTCTGTTCAACAAAGAAAAACCGAATTCAAATACTGGTGCGTCCAGGCTTAAAGCATTCAGGCAATCCGTTTTGGCCTCAGAAGAGAAGAAATGCTGTCACTTGTCAGATAGCAGCCTGCCAATCTGATCACAAGACGCGATCACTGTTTTATCTGGAGACGAGGACTCAGACAGGAGGAGGCAGAATCTAATGTTTCCTGATGGAGAAGAGCACACCAGTATTTCCAATGACCCGGAAAGTAGGAGTCCGTTGGAAAGCAGCTTGAGAAGAGACAGAGGAGGGAGGAAGGCTCTTTTAGAACATAATAAAAGTGGGGGAGAAAGGGCATCTGTGTTTGGGTCTCCTCGATGATTCTAATTCCCATGTGACATGCCCTGGACACGGAGGATCTCAAATGATGATTGAGCTATGCCAGTACAGCCAGCCTGATGGTACTTAAGAATCCAGAGCATTCATGTAAATGAGCGTTCTCGTTTCCACTGACTCACGTAGAGGGAGCGAGTTCATATGGTGGTGTGACAGAAGAGCAAGAAATAAGAAGGCATTTTATAATTTTTCAAGATATGACATCCAGCACCGTGGTTTTAACCAGGAGCTCTTTCTACTCGCAATCAGACCTGCAAGCCGTTTCTTGGAGAAAATGCCATTGTCAAACTGTGCCATTCCCTGGTGCATCCAGCTAGAAAGCAATCAGACGGAGGCCCCTCGCACAGATGGACAGCTGACTCCAGAAGGCAATTTGGATCAGCTTTCACCCATCCAATCATTTTTTTCACCCTAAAGGCTGGACTTGAACTGGGATTATTGGCGAGAGCCAGAGTATCATGCATAATAACACATGCAGGTAGATGATGCACATGTTTCCTTGGTCTTTCAAGCTAGACTCCCAAGATTTCCCAGCTCTTTAGAATCATTTAGAACCGTTTGAGTCACTTGGGGAGCTTCTAAAAATAACAGTGTCCAGTCTCACTTCCAAGAGATTTATGTTGAGTTGGTCTGAGGAGAGCACCTGGCATTGGTGATGTTGGAAGACTCCCCAGGTGATCCCCAGTGTGCAGCCTGAGCTGAGACCACCAGATAGAGTAACCAGCGGCCTCAGGTTGTCAGGAGCCCCCTCCCCTCCTCCGTTCCCCTCTCCTCCTCCTCCTGGCTATTTCCTGCAGTGACTCAAGGAGCCAAATAGAGTAGCTTACACTTCTTGAAGTTGGGGATTTTGTTTCCTTTTATGCACATGAAAATATTTTCCATCCTTTATAAACAAAACAATCTATACCTATTGTAAATAATTTCAGACAATTTGGAGGGGTCTGAAAAAGAAAGCCAAAACCGCTCATTACCTCCTACTAGAGATAAGAACTCTATTTTGGTATATAACTTTCTAGAAAGTTTTCTAGATGTAAGTATTTTTCTTTTCAATACACACACACACACACGCACACACTTTTACAATTGAGATACTTTTTAAAATGGAAATTGAAGCTCTTTTCATTATGTTGCTCTTATAAACAATGCCTCAGTGGACATACATTTTGCAGACATTTTCATATAAACCCTTACTCTAATTTCCTAGGAGTGAAGTTACCAAGTTAATAGGTATGCATCTTTTATGTTCTGGTGCCTTTGCCAAATTGTCCTCTCAAAAGATTGTGCCATTTTACGTGCTCCTCAGGATAGCATGCCTGTGTCCATTTCCCATCAGTCTTAACAGTCTCTGAAATGGGTAGATCCCATAAAATAAAAATTTGTACCTGTAAAACTTGATTCGAGCCACATTTACAGAGTGCCTAATACGTGCTGGGTGCATTAGAATACCAATGCATAATCCAGAGTTCCGCCCTTCCTTTACCTAGTGCTTCTGGGTACTTTAATGTATGTAAATATTACCTGGCAATCTTGTTAAAATACAGCGTCTGCCTCTGTGAGTCTGAGATGGGGCCTGAGATTCTGCACTTCTAAGAAGCTTCCAGAAGATGTCTGCGCCTGTGTAGTTGGTCTACATCTAGCAGCAAGGCTCAATCCTACCTCTGGGCCTTTGCAATAGCTGTTCCCTTTGCCTATTTTGCTCTTCCCCTTCTTTGCCTAGCTCAGTTGTTCCCCTACCTGGCTGTAAAGAGAATCATGTAGGAAACTTAAAAAAAAAACAAAACAAAAGCAGAAACAGAGATCCTCAGCCTTTTCCATGGAGCTGCTGAATCCACATCTCTGGGAGTAGGGTCCAAGAATCAGTGTTTTAAACAGAATCATTTAACTGCTGGTTAGGTTGTTCTTCTGATCCCCAGGCCTCACCCTGCATGTCACTTCTGATCTATCCATCTCCCCACTATAAACTTTAAAAATTTTTTTTAACGTTTATTTATTTTTGAGACAGAGAGAGACAGAGCATGAACAGGGGAGGGGCAGAGAGAGAGGGAGACCAGAATCTGAAACAGGCTCCAGGCTCTGAGCTGTCAGCACAGAGCCCAAGGCGGGGCTTGAACTCACGGACCATGAGATCATGACCTGAGCCTAAGTCGGATGCTTAACCGACCGAGCCACCCAGGCGCCCCTCCCCACTATAAACTTTTATAGCACTCTGCACTTCTCCGTTGGAGCACTCCATATAATACACGGATTGTGTCATTATTTATTAGAGTCTGTGTCCCTTTTAGTCTCCGAGGTCCATGAAGGCAGAGCTATGTCTGTCTTGGGTGCTCAGGGTCTGCTGGCAAGTATGTGGCACCCAGGACACAGGAATGAATAAATGAGTAGACATACTTTATAAGAGACTTTGTAAATATTTTCACATTCAATTGTCATAAGTCTGTGAGGCAGGAAGTGTAGGCATGTCTCCATCTCACAAATGAAAAGACAAAAGTTTGGAGGGAGAGAGTGACTCATTCAGTGTTGACACAGCTTGGGTTAGACCTGGCCAATGGCGTTCTGAACACCAGGCCAGCCCATCTTTGCCTATCCAGGCTGTTCCTTTACAGCTTTTACACTCAGCCCACGTGGAGGACATTTGTTTAAGTGTCACCAGTGTGACACTTTTTATAATTTCAGAAATTAAAAATGCTAAGAGTGATCCCCACCTGACCTCCTAGGGAGAGGCAGTTAGTTTGAACAGTGACACAAGGATCGCATCTTTTGAGAACAGACAATGGTTACTCCGGTCACTTCCACGTTATACTTTTTAAAACATGAGCAGGTGGATAAAACACATGTAGACCAATCAGCAAAAGTCAGCTTCTCCCTCAAACCCACGAAGGCACGGGGAGTCTGAATGAGAGTGAAGACAGTAAGGGAATTTAAGCTCTTTACAAGGAAATCTTTATAATTGTGGGGGCAGAGGCCAAATGGGTGAACGCTACGGTCTAGGGAAATGCCAAAGACGGGCTCGCTGTGGTTTTACCTGTCACGATTTTATGTGCAGAGACGAAAAGAGGAAGACCTGGGGCTACAAGTACATATTTGTGACTAACATATTTAATGAGGGGTTGATCTGAAAATAGGTCAATGGACCTCTCATTTCTTTCAGGCTCACTGCCACCATTTATTATAGCCCACATTGCATTACGAATGTGATGGAGCATTACACATTTGTGTATCTTGACAAGAGATTCATAGATAATATAGTCAACCCACAGATATTACATAAGAAAAATCAATACAGGGCACTCATAATATGAAGAACTAAAAGGCAATTAGTTCGTAATAAAAATGCTCTTCGCACTGCCCCAGCACAATATAATGAAGGACTCAAACTTGCATCCATGCATTAGAGTCACTGTGAGCTCAACAGCCACACATGATAAAGTTGTGCAGTGTTGGTGATTCAAATGCTGGTGATGAGCACTTATGCGCGAAGTGATTTTGTGAAATGGTGAACAGCTCTTGCAAAATTCCAAACGAGACCGAATCCCATCTTTCCTTGATTTGTACGTGAGTTGCCGTTCTGAGAAATTCAGCACATATAAATTTTTTAAATTGGGGTATAATTCACATACCATAAAATCCATCCCTTTTAAAGGGAATAATTCAGCATTTTTTAGCATTATACAACCATCACAATGACCTAATTTCAGAACATTTTTATCACCCACACCAAAGGAAACCCATGTACATTAGCAGTTGCTCTCTATTTCCCCTTCCTCCAACTCCTGGAAAACACGAATCTACTTTCTGTTTCAATGGATTTACCTATTTTGAACATTTCATGCAAACGCAATATTATAATATGTGGCTTTTTGTGTCTGGCTTCTTTCGCTTATAAGGTTTGCAAAGCTCATCCACATTGTATCATGTATCAGAACTTCATTTCTTTTTATGGCTGGATAAAATTCCAGGGCATTGATATACCATATTTTGTGTATCCATTCATTAGTTGATGCCATTTGGGTCATCTACATTTTTTGGCTATTATGAATAATGCAGCTATGAGCATTTGTGCACAGATTTTTGTATGGACATATGTTTTCAAGTGTTGGGTATATACTAGGAGTGGGATTTCTAGGTCATTTGGCAACTCTATGTTTAACATTTTGAGGCACTTCCAGATAATGTTCCAAGGCAGCAACAACATTTTCTGTTCTCTTCAGCACTATTTGAAGGTTTCAATTTCTCTCCATCTTCATCAACACTTGTTAATGTCCATCTTTTTTTCTTTTTTTACTATAACCATCCTAGTGAGCGTGAAGTGATATGTCATTGTGGTTTAGATTTTCTTTTCTTTTTTTTTTAATGTTTTTATTTATTTTTCAGACAGAGAGAGACAGAGCATGAACAGGGGAGGGGCAGAGAGAGAGGGAGACACAGAATCGGAAGCAGGCTCCAGGCTCTGAGCCATCAGCCCAGAGCCCGACGTGGGGCTTAAACTCACGGACCGCAAGATCGTGACCTGAGCTGAAGACGGACGCTTAACCAACTGAGCCACCCAGGCGCCCCGTGGTTTAGATTTTCATTTCCTTAATAATTAGTTAGAATCTTCTCACATCCTTGTTGGCCATATGTCTATCTCCTTTAGAGAAATGTCTATTCAAATCCTTTGCTCATTTTAAAAATTGGTTTATTTGTCTTTTTACTATTGAATCATAAGAGTTCTTTATATATTCTGGATATTAGACCCCTATCAGGTATCGGATTTGCAAATATTTTCTCTTATTCTGTGGGCTGTCTTTTCGCTTTGTTGATGATCTCATTGGCATTTCAAAAGGTTTTTGTTTTTGATATAGTCTAATTTACCTATTTTTTCTTTTATTGCTTATACTTTTGGTGTCATATCTAAGAAACTACTGTTTAATCCAAGGTCATAAAGATTTATGCTTATGTTTTGTGTTTTCTTCTAGGAGTTTTATAGTTTTAACTCTTACAGTTAACTCCTACAGTTAGGTCTTTGATCCATCCTGTATTAATTATTGTATATCTTCTGAGATGAGTCCAATTTCATTCTTTTGCATATGGGTATCTAATTGCTCCAGCACCATTTGTTGAAAAGACTATTTTTACCCCATTAAATTGTCTTGGTGCCCTTAACAAAACCAATTGCCCATAAATGTAAAGGTTTATTATTTCTGAACTCTCAATTCTATTCCGTTGATCTATGTGTCTACGGCATATATAAAATTTGCACACAACATTTACATGTAAAATGGAATTATGTTCTGGATTCAGACAATTAAAAAAATTATTTTAGGGAGAGAGGGAGAGTGAGCAAGGAGGGGAGAGGGGCAGAGGGAGAGAGAGAGAATCTTAAGCAGAGAGAATCTTAATCTCCACACTCTCAGTGTGGAGCCCGATGTGGGGCTTGATCCACTACACTGGGATCATGACCTGAGCTGAAATCAAGAGTCAGATGCTCAACGGACTGAGCCATCCAGGTGCACCCGGATTCAGACAATTATTAACAGGTTTTACCTGTATGATTTTCTTGTGGAATATTTCAAAGTCATGTGGGAGGCAAAGCAATTCTTCCTCGCGTGGGACTATGCTGCCCATTGCAGTACATCTAACATTACTAGCCTCTATCAACAAAATGTCAGTGTGCCGCCAACCTTTTTGACAATTAAAATGTCTTGTAAATATCTAGAACAACCCTCAGAAGGTAACGTCACCTTTGAGAACCATTTCTCTAATGTTATCTTCTGCACCCTTCAGCCTATCTCCTCCTCTGCCTCTTCAGCCCATCTCCCACATGCCTAAAATACAATCTTCCCAGGTTATTCCTTGCTTAAAAACTTTCTATGACTCTTATGCCCTGTGAGACGAAGTTCAAGCTTTTCAACAGGGCCTGTCAGCTCCATTACCCTTAATAACCTCATCCTCCATGCCACCTGGCCTATGGATCTGACCTGGCCACTACACATTGCCCCTCCATTGAGCAAACCAACAGCTCTTTGGAAATCGCATTAATCCTTTGGGACCAGCTTCCTCAGCTCCTCTGGAAGCCTGTGGGTCTTTACTCCAGCTGGTGCTTGCTTCCCTGCCTTGAGCTCCCAAAGTGCCTTTGGGAAACTTCCATTCTGGCGTTTATCACTCTGAAATGCAAGAGCTGGGTTCTCTTTCTGCTGCTGGCTGTAAGTGTCCTACCTTGTTCATCTTGGCATCTCTGTCTCCACCTCAATGCCAAGCGCGTTGCCTGACGTACTGTTGGGGTCAGTGAAGTTTGATTGAAAGAATGAATCCTCAGTACTACCATAAGTTCCTACTACTCCAGTTCTCCTGAGACATTGATTAGCCTTGAAGCTCATAAAGATTTATGACCATTTATTTATATAATGTACATGCCTTTATTTGAGAACATAGGTAGGGGTCTGTATGTGTAATCTCATGGTGTAGGGAAGAACTTTGTTCAAAACATCAACATTTTCCTTTTCTCCCTCCTCCTTATCATCATCAGCAGCAACAACAGAAAGTCTTTTAAATACTAGAAATTCTCTAACAGGGCAAAGCCTTTTTGTTTTATACACTAAAGAGGCAGTTTAAAACCCAAGTGCCCCATGTAAAATATTCAAGGACAGTGGAAATGTCTGATGGAAGATGAACAGAGGCTATGGACAGATGAGGAGGCCCTGGGGATCTAAGAGGAGCCATAGTGCAGGGGTCCCCACAAAGAAACAGTTGGAAGGATAAGTTTGTCTGAAGTGGCAGCTGCTGTGTTTAAGTGACCCGTTTGCAAACATTGGCACTGGAATCAACCTTGGACACCAATCTTCCCACTCCAGCTCTGATGCCTAAGCCACTGTTAACAATTTTTTTTTTTTTGCATGATTTGGCGTTTTTGAATCATTCTTTTTTTTCTTTCCACAGTTAATACGCATTAATTGGAAAAATCTTTAAAAATATGGCAAAATAAAAAGAAGCAACATCTATCATCATGAATGCCATTGCCTACAGATGGCACTGTGCATATTCTGGTGTACACAATTCTGTTTTCTCCCTCTAGCATTTTTAACTTCTCTGCGGTGTGATTCTTACAGTCAGTCATTGGGGAAAACTGCAAATTTCAAAGCTAAAAAAGAAAAAAAGGTACAATCAAGAAAAGTGTAAACAAAAAAATGTTGATGGGTTTGTCAGCTATTCTCAGTCTGGGACTGTGCCGGGCATGGCTAGGATTGATTAGAATATTGATTTGATTACACCTTGCATTGCACAGGCTTGACGTCAGTAATGCAATTCAGAATGACCAGAACAAAATTAACCATGAGTCAGATGGCAGCTCCTGGATTTTTAACTAAGGAGAAATGATTTTTGCAAGGGTTCCTTAATTCAACATATTCTCCTCTGTGTCTCTGTTTCATTCATTCAGTATGAAGTCCAAGGCGCCATGTTGAAAATGCACCTTAACTTATATTCAGCATTTCCTTCTCCTTGCTTCCTTCAGTTCTACTAGCCCTGTGGATTGTCTCTGGCACAGCCCCCGCCCCCGTTTCTTCCCACAGTCCTCACTCATGTCAGCCTTTGTGAGCCACGCTACTCTGACCACGTATGATAGCCTGATGGGCCTCTGTTTTCAGTTCGCCCCTCCCCATCCTCTGCCCCAGCACAGCCACTGCTCCCAAAGGCCAGCCCTGGTTATCACCTGTCTTCTCAGAAACCTTCAACAGTTCTATAACACAAAAAGAATGAGCTGCCCGCCCTTAGTAGGTTATTTGCCCTCGTCTGCCTTTCCAGTCTTACATTCTGTTACTCTCAGATGGCTCCAGTTGGAAAGTAATGTCTGAAGAGGTTGCCAAGCCCTTTGAAATCTATATTGCTTGTTTAGCTAATAGTGAAAGTTATGCTTTCATAATGCTCATTGCAGACAATTTGGAAAATGCAGAGAGTGTAAAGAAGCAAATAATCACCCATATTCCACTACGTAGAGTTAGCCACTGTTACATTTTGGTGCAAAATGGTCCAAAATTATGCTTAAACTGTATATATGATATCATATTCCTGTATTTTCACTTATTATGTCATGGACATTTGCTCAGATTATTCAAACATTCTTATAAAATATTATTTGAATCATTGTTCAATGACCCATTATATAGCTGTGCTATGATTTAATCATCCATCTATTATTGGTATTTTTAGACATTTAGATATCTATAAAATTTTATCATCATTATAAATAGTGCTACAGTGGATTTGGTTGCATATACGTCTTTGATTACATTGTTGATGTTTGTTTAGAAGATATTCCTAAAAGTTGACTCCTTATATTTCTTCTAGTATTTTAATAATTGGCATATTTTTTTTATCTGTCCTACTAAATGTGTGTCTATCCTGTGTAAACTGGCACAAAGTTCCGTCCAGAGAAGGTTCACTACAAATGTTGGTTGAAGTAAAAGGCAGTTCACCTCCCTGGGTCTCAGTTTCCTTCAGTGGTTTCCTTCGTTTCTAAAATGAAGGCATTGCATTATGTTACCTTTTACCAATGACAGTCTGTCATTTTTGAGCAATTCTGACCTTCAGATTTGAGCTAATAACATATATCTAAGATATCATATTCACAAATAATTGTGATCACAGCTCATTTCTTGTATGGCTCATTAATTTCCCATGGGGCTCGGGATGGCCTATAGCCTGTATAAAGACTGGGTCTAGCTGTTGGGAGGCAATATGGCAAGTTGGAAAGTATATGGTGTTTGTGTTCCATCAGCCCTGGCTTCAATTTATCCTTTGCGACCTTGGGCAAAGTAGTTTAGCCTCTTTGGATTACAGGTCTTCTTCTGTAAATGCTATTTATCATGCCTGTTTTGCAGGGTTGATAGGAAAACTAAATGGGATAATGTATGTAGGACTCCTACATACATTAGTGGGTTTTTTTTTGCTTTGTTTTATTTTTAGTACTTATTTTTTTTTTTTGAGAGAGAGAGAGGGAGCAAGCAGGGGAGGGGCAGAGAGAGAGGGAGAGAGAGAATCCTAAGCAGGCTCTGCTGTCAGCACAGAGCCCAAAGTGGCGCTTGATCCTATGAACTGTGAGAACGTGACCTAAGCCAAAATCAAGAGCTTGACGCTTAACTGACTGAGCCACCAGGAACCCGGTAATAGTGGGTTTTAATTATCATAGCTATTACTGTAATATACATTTTGATAAATCACGTGGGCATCATGTGCGCTGGATGGTGGCACAAAAGTTTGATCTACCAGAGTTATTCTTCAGGGAAGGCATTAATCCTCTTTTTCAATAACAGCACAGTAAATGGTGAGTCACCACCTAAGCCTGTTTTGTACGTGTGTGTTTTTAATAGAAGAATCTGGACACATGGCCTATTTGGGCACTCCCCAGGAAATGCAGAGGAACTGGGTATTGATTTTGCCCCCCATAGACAGACACAGACACAAAAGGAAGCCAAATCATTGATATTTCAGGTAAATAATTTCAAGATCTATATTATCCTTGCTGAAATATAGCCTACCAGGCTCTCTCCCCCTCCCATGCCAACCTTTGTAACAAAAGTAAAATTAAAGCCATTAAGGCACTGCGAGGAAAAACAAGAGCCCAGAGGAATAAATGGATAAATGAGAGTCTTGTTTAAAAACATAGTGTTCATGAGGCCTTTCTGGTCCCTCATGGAATCCTGTCTTTTCCCCTGTGTCTCAGTCCTGATCACTTGGAGAGGTGGGTCAGGCTTCCTGTGAGTTCATACTGCCTATTCTTTCCAGTGACCTCCAGGTAGATTATGGAGCACAATTGTGTTAAGTGTTATTTAGGGATGAATTGGTGTTTCTCCTTACTAAGTATAGGCCACCCTGGACTTTCTAATGGGATGTATTATGGGGGTTCACTGGTAAGCTTATCTTCTGGAACGTGGAGCCCACTTTTGCAGAGGCCACGCAATCATGGGCAGTAGAACTGCCCGAGACCACAAGGGAGCAGGGTGGGGAGGTGCAGGCACCCTATCAACAGAAACAGGCTGAGCTGGGCCCAGTAAAGGAAGAAAGCGTGGCTAAGGAGGGCTGGGGCCAGTTATAAGTAATGCAAGTGCTTGCTGCCTGGGCATTGCCTACATCCATACTGTTTGTGTATCAGAGGAAAGGACAGAACCATGCTCTGTAGAGGGAGCTTGGCACTGTCCTTGTTGCTTCCTCCTTCCAGCTGGGCCCCAAGGACCACTCTGAGCAGCTGGAGTGGGGGTGGGAGTGCCCAGTGTGAACCTTTATATTCACAAACTGATAAAGAGATTTTTGGAAAAAAACTCAAAATGGTTGGACTTACACAGATCTTATATTCATAGGAGTAAAGTACGCACATTGGAAGAAGACAGTCCTGTGTTAAAAGCCTGTCTTTGCCACTCAACTAGCCGTGTGGTCTTGGGCAATTTACACCAGCCCCCCAAACTTGAGTTTTCTCATGAGTAAATTGAAGGGGAAAGCAGCACCTGTCTTGCAGAGTTGTTGTGAACAATTAATATGAGTCTAGGGCCATACCACCCTGAACGCGCCCGATCTCGTCTGATCTCGAAAGCTAAGCAGGGTTGGGCCTGGTTAGTACTTGGATGGGAGAACAATTAATATGAAACAAGGTTTGCGAAGTGCTTAAAAGTGCTAGAGAAACAAATCCAAGCAAACCCACAAACCAACCTTTTTATTATTTAAAATATCCAGGCTTTAGGGCAGGAAGTTTGCAATCAGCCTTCATTTGTAACTGAGTTATGTAATTTCATATTGATTTTAAGAACAGGTGTCTGGAGTTGCCTAATTTTGTTACCTGGAGTTCAATCCCATTTATCAAACTCTTAACAAGCACTGATTCTGTGTCAGGTGCAATGCTGGGTGATGGGGCAGAAGATGAAGGGGACGAGGCCCCTGTCCTCGGGCTTCTCATACTCAGTTGCTTCTGGCCTGCGTAGTGGAAATGTCATTGGATTAGCAGACGTGGCCAGAAAGAGAGTCTATGAACTAATGTGTAAGAGCACAGATCTGGCATCCAACTACCTCCATTCAAATCCCGACTCTGTCACTGACCAGCTGTGTGACCTTGTAACTTTAACTCTCCACATCTCAGTTTGATTTCTTCCTTTTGTAAGATGGGGGTAAGAATAGCATCTTCCCTAAAAGTATTATTGTAAGGATTAAAAAAGATGCTCCACGGGACTTGCTTAGAAAATGTAGAGCTGATTGTAAGCACCAGTAAATGTTTATTACCAACTCCTGGGAGGCAAGAGCATTGAATTTGAATCCTCTCTTTCCCATTGAATAATTTTGTAATCTTGGGCAAGACTCATGCCTCTAAAGCAAACAGGAAAGAAGGGGGTTAGTGTCTTGGCTGGGCTGATTTGTCCTGACTGTCAAGGAGCAATTGGGCTGTGCCACACACTGGAGGTAAGAAGGATGTATCTGGAATACAGGAGCTCCCCCAGGGCACTTCAGTACCCTCTGTCCTATGATTAGTGGCAACGGGAAACTACAACAACCTAATTCAGGCAGGAGTTCTCTGAGCCTTGGTATTCTGAATTTAGAAAAAAGGGTAGTGGGAGGGATTAACTACTTAAATTCCCTTTCAAATTTACAATTCTCAAGCTCCAAATCCCCAGTCTACTTGTAACTTGCTGTGTTTTGTACTTGAAGGCATCTGGGCAAACAGCCAGTTTTTATTTTCAGATCACCATGGTAGATGTGAGTAGCTCAGTAATAAGACTGTGTGGCTGAAAATCAAATAGGAAACACACCCACTTCGTATGAAAAATGTCAAATGACAGAGTTAAACA
This sequence comes from Lynx canadensis, assembly GCF_007474595.2. NCBI lineage: Eukaryota > Metazoa > Chordata > Mammalia > Carnivora > Felidae > Lynx > Lynx canadensis. The sequence goes on from NC_044311.2 coordinate 63,553,340, forward strand.
TGATGTTTTTCCTACAGTGTCATTCTGAATGGAGAATTACAAAGTTGGATTTCAATGACTGGGCTTTTTCGTTGGCTATAAGTATAAGGTTATAGTATAAGAATGGCTGGTTTAAGCTTCTCCTTACACCTTAAACAGAAGGGGTGGCAATTCCTTCGTGTTATAAATAGTTTCCCCTGTGTGTGGCCCTGCTGAGCTGAAGGATGTGAACTGTTGATTTTCTTGTTAGTAGCTGCCAGGCCAAGTGACTGTCTTGGATGGTTTATACAGGAATTCAACTGCATGAAAGTCCGGTTCACAAAACTCACGAATGACACGAGACAGGGCTTTCTAAACTTGCACCTCACAAAATTACGAATTAATACCTCTTACCAATTGCCAGTATTAATGCTGATAAAGGACCCATTTAAATGGCACATTATTAGTTTCAAAGGTTTGTTTCAAATTTTAAATTTGTTCAGGCAGAGAATAGAGGATGCGATTTTGGAAAGGTGGATTGTTACTAAAACCCATTCCTTAACCAATTGTAAAATTATCTCCTGGATAGCAGAAAAGATCTATTTCTTTTAATCAGTAGAACTAATTGGTTTCAGAAATGCAAAGCTACCCCTTTGTCTTAAAAAATTTGTTACTATAAAAGTAATAATTAGCTATCATTATAGAAAATTTACAAAGTAGGAAAAAGACCTGTAATCTGTCACTTTAACATGCCTACTATTACAAGTTTTAAAATTATTTTTATGTAAGACATGCAGTATTCCCAGAGTAATTTTTTGTTCCTTTCATTTTCTCTGGCAAATCTTTTTTTTTTTTAATCCCTGAACACACACTAGTTTGCATTATTCAAAAAAGGGATTAAACCATTGATTAACATTGATTAATCCATGTTCTAAGTAAATGCCATCGATTTTGAAAAATTACAAATTCTAATACCTGAGTTAAAAAACAAACAAATGGATTAAAAGGACACCATACATCTCTCTTCTTCTCCCTCTTTGGCTCTCTCTTGAATTTCGGAGGCCACACTGTGGTTGGTTTTATTATTAAGTGGGATTCCCGTCTCACACAATGTGTAATTAACAACCAGACGGAACCACACCCTTTCGGTCCACTGCCATTTCAGAGGCAAGAAAGACCCGTCAGTCTTTGCCACGCTTTTGGCCTGGCTGAGTCATTCATTGGGATTAGTAGTAACTGGGAGGAAGAATGTCCTCCCATTAGGAAGCATCTGTGGCTGACGCTGACAGGATCTTAAGTCTCCAAACAAGCAAGCACAATTAGGACTGGGCCGGTCAAGGTGTGCGAGGACCCTGCCTCCGGTGCCGAGGGCCTTCCCATCCCCATCTCTCTCCATGACCGTGACCATGAGACTGTGCCTTCCCAAACTCCACTCTCATATGAATTGTTAGGAAGACTTTTCTATGGTCCCCTCAACCTCACTGACACCATCTTGCTCTGATGTGGTGGCCAGACATGGTGCCTCTCCTTGAGAAACAAAATTTTGAAAATAAGTAAATGAAAAGATTACTATAGTTTTGAAATATTTCACCCATATATAAAAGTGTAGACAGCGTTATCACAGGCACTCCTATTTAACATTTTTGCTTTAGATCTCTCTTTCTGAAAAGAAATATAAAAGGTAGCTGTTAATAGCTAAGGCCCCCTATTACCTCTCTTCCCTCTTTTTCCATAGAGGGACCCACTATCCTAGAGTCCACATGCATCATTCCTGTGGATGTTTAAAACTTTAAACAATCACTTAGGTTATACCCACACAGATTATTGTTTTGTAGTTGTCCAAAATATTTAAAAATAGTGTCAACTATTTATTTAAAGTAGTGTCCAATTTTTATTTTTGAGATTTATCTGTCCCTTGGTCTAGATAATCTATTTTAACTGAGGTACAATATCTCACTGTATGAATATACTAGTTTGCGTATTCATTCTCTCGATGCTGGCAGTTTGGTTGCTTCTCTTTTTAGCACTAATACGAACAATGCTGCTGTGAATATCTTCACGGTGTACGTCTCCTTACACATATGTGGTTGGAGTTGCTGGGGTATAAGGTGGGGGGACCTTTAACTTGACTAGATATTGCCAAATTGCTCTCTAAAGTGGTAGCAGAGATTGTATTTCCACCAGCTACATGTATGACTTCTTGTTTCTGCACGTCCTCACCAACACCTAGTGTTATTGGACTTTAAAATTGTTGCTTATGTGATAGATTTGAAATGGCTTCAATGGGTCAAATTTGTATTTCTCTAATTATCCATTTAGTTAAGTAAGTCTTTTCATGTGTTTTTGACTATATGAGTTTCCTTTTCTGCGAACTGCTTGTTCATATCATTGTCCATTTTCTACTATGTTGTTTCTTATCTACGTGTAGGAATTTTAAAATACATATGATTTCTACTAATTTTTTCTTAGTTTTAGGCATCGAATATATCTTCTCTATGTTTGTGGTTTCTTTTTTTCTTTTAAGTTTATTTTTATTATGACATCAAAGAGTCTTACATCTAATGCACTTATTTTGCTGGCAGAATCCTAAAAATTAAAAAGGGATTTTTATTTCTGATGAAGCTTGGTTTTCGGAACCTATAATAAAAGATGCTAAAATTATATAAGAAATGTAGAGCTCCCGGGCTGTTTCCTACCATTTCAGATAGCTAATATAAACGTTTGCTTTAAAAGATAATTTAGGGGACCGTGGGTGGTTCAGTGGGTTAAGCATTTGACTCTTGATTTTGGCTCAGGTCATGATCTTATAGTTCGTGAGTTTGAGCCCAGAGCCTTGCATAGGGTGAATGTGCTTAGGGTTCTCTCTCTCCACTTCTCCATCTCTCTCTGCCCGTCCCCTGTGCACACTCTCTCTCAAAATAAATAAATAAACTTATAAAAAAAATAAAAGAGAATTTAGTTGGGATAATGCAACTCATGGAGGTGAGAAATTTTACCAAAAAAAAAAAAAAAAAAAAAAGGAGCTATGGGGATTGGATTTCCTTTATTCAACATAGCCTGGGTCCTTCCAACATTTTTTTTGGTTAAAACAACCCTCTGTTCTAAAACCAAAAGAAATCATTTAATTGGGAGATGAGCCTCTTCCTTGACGGACAAAGCAAGTACTGCCTCTCCACAGAGTCCCTCATAATCTGCACATAATGCACCAAGGTTTTGGTTCATGGAAAACAATAGCACAATCTGAAAGTGGCCAGCATTGGCAGCTCTTCTCAATAACAATAATTTTTCTCAAAAATATCAAGTTTTCTCAAGGCAATCCTGAGCATAGTTGGACATTGTTTTTAATTTCCAATAAAACTTATATTCAGGTAATCTGCTTGACTTATTTTATTTTAGCTTATACATTGAAATTGCCTCAGTCACATATATAATCACCATCACTATGTGTCAGGACCAATGCATAGCAGAAAACACACACACACACACGCACACACACACGCATATTTAACTGCAGTGTTGACCTGCAAAAACCAGTACCAGCCAGTTGCCCCCATTTTTAAAATTCTAACATATATAAGGAAGAAATGAGCTAGGGGAGCTAGTCTTGTTATCTATTTTAAAATTTACTCTGCATTGTAATATTTTATATGTGGCTCATAATGCATTGCTATAATGAGTCTGTGGCTTAGCTCTGTTTTAAAAAAATAGTCTTATACAGAACTCTTTGATTTTAATGTAGTCATTAAATATTTTTTATTTTTTAAAGGTTTTATTTATTTTGAGATAGAGAGAGCATGGACAAGTAGGGGAGGGGCAGAGAGAGAGCGAATCCCAAGAAGGCTCTGCACTGATTGATGTGGGGCTCGAACCCACAAACCATGAGATCATGAGTTGAGTGGAAGTTGGAAGCTTAACTGACTGAGCCACGTAGACGCCTTAATGTAGTCATTAAATATTTTAAATTATGACTTACTATTTTCTTTGTATGTGTGTGTCTGTGATTTAAAAAAGCCTTTTTATTCTGATGTCATAAAGATTTTATCTTATATATTGACCTAAAAGTTTTAAAATTTATTTTTCACATTTGGGAATTTTATCCATTTGGCAATTTTTACTTTCTATTCTGAGGCTATGTTGTTATGGCTATAGAGGCTCAGAATTATGATATGTTCCTGGCAAGTTTTTCCTTTTATTATTATGCTATTACCATTTATATTTATAATAATCATATTTTTATCCTGTAATTATTGTGTAACTATTGTGTGTAATTATTTATAATAGACCTTTGTTTTTTTTAGAGAGAGGGCACAAGTGAGTGGGGGCAGAGAGAGAGAGAGGGAGAGAGAGAGAGAATCTCATGAGAAGCAGGGAGAGAGAGAGAGAAAGAGAAGTGGGGCTCACCCGAAGCGGGGCTCGTGTTTACCTTAAGTGGGGCTCATGCTCACAAACCATGAGATCATGACCTGAGCCAAAGTCAGATGCTTAACCGACTGAGCCACCCAGGAGCCCTATGATAGCCTCTTTCAATCAGTATTTGAAAAATATTGATTATATTTTTCTATCCCTTTATATTAAAACTTTCTGTGTCTTTATGTTTTCCAAGTATATCCCATAAATAAAATATTAAAAATGTACTCTTAGAACCTTAAACCTTAAACCTACTCTTAGAATCTTGAAGTTACCAATTTAATCTGTTTATATTTATTGCATTGCTGGAATATTTAGATTTCTATCCATTATATTGTATTGTGTATTTACTGTGCCTCTTCTTTTCCTCATCCTTCACCTCTTTCCCTTTATTTTTCTATAGGACTGAATAAGTTTTCCCCTCTGCTCATTTTATTGTTATAGAACATATTATTTTTCTAAGTTACCCTTAAATATTGACAAAAAAATCTGAATCTGGTCAATATCTTTGTCGACCTTCTGCATAAAATAAGTGCTTTAACTCTTTTCACTCTTATTGATTTCCCCTCTACTTCAATGTTATTGTTGCCTACAATTTTATGCCCACCTTGTTTTTAAGTCTTCACTGCCTTGGTAATCATCCTTAATTATTCACTCATTCATTTATTTATTTGCAACAGGTAGATGCTTCTTCAGGTTTATGCACAAGTTTCCTAATTTCTTTCTTTGCCCATTATTCTTTTGGGTTCAGTCTCCTTCTTCCACAAGAATATTCTTTAAATGTACTTTCATTAGGGTCTTTGAGTGATTATCCTAGCATTCGTTGGAAAATGTCTTTATTTCATCTGTTCTCTTAGTGTGTGTGGAATACTAATTGACAGTTATTTTCCCCGAGCACTTTGAACATACTATTCTATTGTCTTTTGACCTCTATTGTTGCTTTTGGAAAATGTGCTGAGATTCTGCTGTTGTTCCTTCCTAGGCAGTCTTTTTATATTTACTGTGAATATTTAGAGTTTTTTTCCCTCTTGTCTTTGGGATTTTGAAGTTTGTTACATGTATCTAGGTACAGATTTATTTTTATTTATTCTGCTAAGAACTAGTGGTTATCTTTACACCTGAAAATTCATAGTTTTATGAAATTCTGGAAAATTCTCAAACACTATGTTTTCAAACACTGCTGCCTTTATATTTTCTATGATCTATTTTTCTGAAATGCCTATTTGATAAATGCTTGGCCTTCTCATTTCATTCTTCTTGTCTCTTAATGGTATTTTTATATATTTAGCTTTTTAATCTTTCCCTGATGCATCCTGTACAGTTGCCTTAAATTTATCAGTTCACCAAGTCTCTTTCTAATTATGTGTAATCTGCTTAAGCTTTACATTTCAATACCATACTTTTTATTTCTAATTATTCAATTGGTTCTTTTTCAAATCAGTTTATTTTTTTTTTTCTCATGACATCTTGTTTTTTCTTCGTGGCTCCCTCCCTGCTTTCTTTTATCTCTTTAATTATTTCAAACTCATTTATTTCGTAGTTTCCTTCAGATTTTCTGTTATATCAGGTTCTTGGAATGCTAACCTCTAGTTTTTTTGTTTTTACTCATTCTGATTCACGGGAGAGTATTTCTTTATCTGTTTTTTTTTATTTATTTTTTTTATGAGCTAACTTAATGGGATTTGTTTTCTCTCGGGTATCTCATCTAGCCTGGGTTGTGGAGGTATCCTTCCAGAGTTGTTTTTTTGTTTTTCTTTTGCCAGGTGCTTCATGGATGAGAGGAAATCCTGAGCATAGTTGAGCATGGGTATCCAGTCCTGATTTTTTTGTTAAATTCTCAGGCTTGGGGCTCTTATATCATGTGAGTAGTGTGAACCTGGATCCCAAGCCCTTACATGGAAAGGCTTAAGGTTTTGATTTCTCATGCAAGACATTTATCCTCTACTCCAAATATTGGGCAGGGACACACTTCCTTGATGATCACCGATGCAGTGGGTATTTTTCTAGTCCCTCTTTCACTGACAATGAGGTCCTTTGAGGGTCCTAGCTCCAGGTAGGGGGTCTCAGTTTCAACTCTCCTCCTCTAGTGGGCCTATATCTGTTGTCTTTCCTGCATGGGCCTTCAAATCCAAGCCCTGAAGCATTAGTACCCTTTCCTGGGTGTTATAACTCTTCCTCCTCTCATCCTTACCTGCAAGAACATGCTCTCATTTCTTTCTTCTGACTCTTCTCTTTATTCTCTGAGCCTTAATTTGTGCTAATACTATTTCCGATAATACATCTTCTGGCCTTCAGTCCCTTCACAGTCTAGACCTTGCAAATGTCAGCTTGCAAGCTTCTTGTAACAAATATTTGTTCGCTGATCCACAAACTCACCAATCTGGGCAATTACTGTGTGTGTATCTTCATATAAAATATAAAAGCTGTTTTCCAATTAAACTGATAGAGTTGGGGGTGTCCTAAGCCTCAGATCTTATTGGGTATTGTGGAGGGATCACTGGACAAGGAGTCAGAAGTCCAGGGTTTTAATGAATCTATTCTAGAAAAATTGTGTGTCTTCAGACAAATAATTCTACCCTTCTGGATCTCAGTTTTATT